>NC_086111.1:332500-665000 GCF_963921235.1 Mobula hypostoma
CCCTCTGTGCCACTCTGATTATTAATACTAAGGGGTAAGGATTTTTCAGTTATCTTAAAACCGTGGGATAGAGGTTCTCCGTGAGTCTGGTGGTATGTGTTTCCAGGCTTCTGTACCTTCTGCCAAATGGGAGAGGGGAGAAGAGCCTGGTGAGGTGGGGTCTTTGATTATGTTGGCAGCTTTACTGAGCAATGAGAAGTGTAGACAGAGTCTGTGGGGGGGGGGTGGGGGAGGCTAGCTTCTGTGATGTGCAGAGCTCTGTTCACCACTGTTCTTGCTGATTACAAAATGGGTAAGTTTGAAAATATCTAAATTGAAGGCCCAGTTTAATCCATTTGTTTATTCCATTAACAGTTCAATCATGTCTCCAATACTACTGATCTTCCTGTCATAGGTAAACTTGGACAGGGTGCTTTCCCTCCCATTATCTATACTATTTAATAAGTTTGATGACCTGTGGCGACCCCAACCCCCCTGATTCTTCTGGGGCCGTGAGTCATCATCCTGGCTTATTTATTCTCTCTTTCTTGTCTCTCAACCACATTCGTGCCGAGGTCAACATGAGACATAGGAGCAGGGCTAGGCCTTTCCAGCAGAGCAGACATACATGTTATCCTGCTCAACCCCGTGCTCCTGCCTTTTTCCCTGGAACCTGTGGTGCCCTCAGTAATCAAGAATTTATGAACCTCTGCTTTAAATATACCCAATGACGTGATCTTCACAGCCATCTGTGGCAATGAAGTCCACAGATTCATCATCCTCAGGCTAAAGAAATTTCTCCTCATTGTTCTAAAGGGATGTCCTCATACTCTGATGCTGTGCCCTCTGATCCAAGTCTCCTCCCTACTGGAAACATCCTCCCAAATTCCTCTCTGTCTAGGCCTTTCAATACTTGATAAGTTTCCTCCCTCATTCTTAACTCCAGCGAGTACAGGCCCAGAGCCACCAAATACTCCTTGTGCATTAACCCTTTCGTTCCTGGGATAATTTGACACATGATGAATGGTCTCCTTTGAGTTATGAATAACTTCAGTGACAAATTTCTTGAAGGATTTAAGGCTTTGGGAGGGATAACGTAAAGCAGAATTAGTCCTGGTGTGTGTGTGTGTGTGTGTGTGTGTGTGTGTGTGTTTGTGTGTGTGTGTGTGTGTGTGTGTGTGTGTGTGTGTGTGTGTGTGTGTGTGTGTGTGTGTGTGTGTGTGTGTGTGTGGAGATTCAGCACAGAACAGGCTCTTCCAGCCCTTTGAGGCCTGTAACCCAGCAGCCCACAACTTCACCCTAGCCTAATCACAGGACGGTTTACAACGTCTAATTGACCTATTAATTGGTACATCTTTGCACTGTGGGAAGAAACCGGAGTAGCTGGAGAAAATCTGTGCATTACACGGGGAGCATGTACTGAGTCCTTACAGAAAATGTTGGGATTGAACTCTGAACTCCGATGCCCTGAGCTGTAATTGCACTGTGTGAACTGCTATGCCACTATGTCGCCCCTTGCCGGGAATGCCTGGTTTTGTACAGTTCATTGAGCTAAGTGTCGGGACAGAGCCGTGGGGAATGAGGAGACATTAGCTGTTTGTTCAGCAGTGAAATTCTCAAACTTTTCCTTTCTTACTGCCAATTTAAATCATAATCAATTGTCATTGTGAAATAAAGGAGAAATGTGTGTGAACCGAAGCGGGGTGGGGGGGGGGGTGGAGAGAGAGAGCGAGACAGAGAGAGAGAGAGACACAGAGAGAGAGATCAGCGCACAAAGCAGCTGTTACTGCAAATTATCCTGTATGTGGAGGAGATTATCTTTCCCGTAGAACATTGCCCCAATTGTTTGTACAGGAGGTTATCTTTCCTGTAAGACATTGCCCCAGTTGTGTGTGTGTCATTGCATATTATCCATTGCTATACTTGAAATCTGGCAAGCTAGTTGTTCACCAACACAAATTCTCAATAAAATTCTGGACTAATTCTGTACTTTAGCCATGAGATACTTTTACTGTATGATCTTTCCTGCATAAGATCCTTTCCCAGCTTATGTTTTCTTCCTATCAGATGTTCTCGAGTTAAGATTTTGAGCTGTAAAGACCTGCTTAACCTTTGGCAGTGATTTGATGGACTGTCCGATTAGTTACTTGTTTGAACATAAAATGTCTTTGTGTTATGGTCTGAGCAGATATTATTTTTGGTACAGTACTTTACAGTTTTATTTAAACAAATAGCCTGGGCATTATTACCTTTACTGCTTTAAAAGTGACTGAATTGTGTCTTGCATTCTGACCATTGGAAATGGACATATACGAAATTGCGTACATGAAAAATTTCCCTGTGGTAAAACCTCCCAGATATTGACCAAACGATTGCCCAATGTTCTTTATTAAAAGGTTAGAAGGAATGTTGGCCAGGACTCTGTAAAAATATTTTAGCTTCTTGGAGTAATGCCATTGAACTTGCATTTATCTGAATAGACAGATTAATCCAAAGTTTTGTGGTTCATAAGGCAGGACCTTGAACAACGCAGCACTCCCTAAGAACGACACTTATGTAGGTTGTTAGAAGTTATTCATCAGCCTTGGCAGCATGTAGTATATTGTGCAATTTCCCCTTCAAACAGAATGCACTGATGTAGACAATCAGATTGGATTTAAATTTAAAATTGCACATAATTTGTATTACGTATAAGAGTAACAGTGATAGCAGATGCAATTCAAACTCTCACATAGGAATTGAATCAATAACTTAAGGGACTACACTCACAGTAGAGTTCGAAAAATAATTTTGTTGTACTCAGGAAAAGTCGTGGCATATTTATTCATTGCTAGACTTAAACTCCGGTAAGCTAGCTTCTGTGCCGTAATGTTCTCTGACTCTAAGATACATAGTTTCTATCACAAGTTCTGAATATCTAAATTAAAGCCTGTCTTGTCTTCAATTTACTAGGTGGCATAGAGATTCTGTTAGTCACTTAAGTCCATGAACATTTCTGTTGGAAAAAATAAGTTGCAGTGGATTCTTATTAGAGTCAAAGAGTTGTCCAGCATAGGGACAAACTTGTTGGCCCAACTCACCCATGCCGACCATGATCCTTACTTACACCAATCCCATCTGCCTGTGTTTGACTGTCTTCCTCTGCTCCTTTCCAGTCCAAGTACATGATTACTATATAAAGACTCATTGTACAAACAATACTTTTTATATGTTTCTCTGAAGTTATGTAAATTTCTCCCTTAAGTTATTGATTCAATTCCTATTTGAAAGTTCGAGTTGAATTTGCTACCACCGTTACACTAAGGACCCTGTTCACAACTTCTCTCTGTAATCTTCGCTGCCACGTCCCTTGACGCTCTCACTAATTAAGAACCTATCAACCTCTGCTTTAAATACACCCAGTGACTTGCCTCCACAGCTGTCTGTGGCTATGAATTCCACAGATTCGCCACCTTCAGGCTTCAGATAGTCCTCTTCATCTCTGACTTAAAGGGATGTCCCTCTATCTGATACTGTACCCTCTGATTCTAGACTCCCCCACTGTTAGATACATTCTTTGCATGTCCACTCTATCTAGGCCTTTCAACAAATTTTACAATGTATGTCAATGGTAATAAACCTAATTCTGATTCTGAGCTCACAACTTCCATATAACAAATAACTTAGTTATTTATTAGTAAACAATTGGCAAAACACTGTCTGTAGCTTTTGATTTGAATGACATCTAAACATAGAACTTTGCAACCCAGTATAGGCCCTTCGGGCATGATATTGTGCCAACCTTTTAATCTACTGTAAAATCAATCTAACTTTTTTCTCCTACATAGCCCTTAATTTTTCTGTCATCCATATGCCTACTTAAAAGTCTCTTAAATGCCCCTGTGTCTGCCTCAACCACCACCCGAGTAGGGTGTTCCATGCATCCACCACTCACTGTGTATAGAACAAAAAAAATTCCTCTGACATCACCCTATAATTTCCCCCAATCACCTTAAAATTATGCCCCTTGTATTAGCCATTTCTGGCTTCAGAAAAGAAGCCCCTGGCTGTCCACTTGACTCCGCTCTCATCCTCCTTCCATCCAAAGTCCTGGCTTGCTCAGCCTTTCCTCACAAGACCGGCTGTCCAATCCAGGCAGCATCCTGGTAAATCTCCTCTGCACCCCCTCTAAAGCTTCCACATCCTTCCTATAATGAGGCAACCAGAACTGAACATAATATTCCAAGTGTGATCTGACCAGGGTTTTTTAGACTATAAGATCATAAGACATAGGAGCAGAATTAGGCCATCTGGCCTATCGAGTCTGCTCCGCCATTCAATCATGGCTGATCATTTTTCCTATCTCCTCCTCAACCCCAGTTCCTGGCCTTCTCCCCATAACCTTTGATGCCATGACCAATCAAGAACCTATCAATCTCTGCCTTAATTACATCCAATGACCTGGCCTCCACAGCTGCACGTGGCAACAAATTCCACAAATTCACCCTTTGGTTAAAGAAA
This sequence comes from Mobula hypostoma, assembly GCF_963921235.1. Classification (NCBI taxonomy): domain Eukaryota; kingdom Metazoa; phylum Chordata; class Chondrichthyes; order Myliobatiformes; family Myliobatidae; genus Mobula; species Mobula hypostoma. Next base: position 336,980 of record NC_086111.1, read on the forward strand.
TTTCTCCGCATTTCTGTTTTGAAAGGGCACCCCTCTGTCCTGAGGCTATGCCCTCTTGTCCTAGACTCTCCCACCATGGGAAACATCCTTTCCACATCTACTCTGTCTAGGCCTTTCAACATTCAAAAGGTTTCAATGAGATCACCCGTCATCCTTCTGAATTCCAGCAAGTACCCAGAGCCATCGAATAAATGTTCCTCAAATGATAACCCTTTCATTCCTGGAATCATCCTTGTGAACCTCCTCTGGACCCTCTCCAATGCCAGCACATCTTTTCTAAGATGAGGGGCCCAAAACTGCTCACAATACTCAAGGTGAGGCCTCACCAGTGCCTTATAAAGCCTCAGCATCACATCCCTGCTCTTGTATTCTAGACCTCTTGAAATGAACGCTAACATGGCATTTGTCCTCCTCACCACCGACTTGACCTGCAAGTTAACCTTTAGGATGTTCTGCATATGGCTTCAAAGTCCCTCTGCATCTCAGATTCCTGTATTTTCTCCCAGTTTAGAAAATAGTCTGCACATTTAGTTCTACTACCAAAGTGCATGACCAGCATTTTCCAACATTGTATTTTATTTGCCACTTTCTTGTCCATTCTCCTAATCTGTTTAAGTCCTTCTGCATCCTACCTGTTTCCTCAACACTACCTGCCCCGCTACCAATCTTTGTATCATCTGTAAACTTGGCAACAAAGCCATGTATTCCATCACCTAAATCATTTAACATCTGTCGGACGATGCTGAGGATGTTCTATGAGTCTGTGGTGGCCAGTGCTATCATGTTTGCTGTTGTGTGCTAGGGCAGCAGGCTGAGGGTAGCAGACACCAACAGAATCAACAAACTCATTCGTAAGGCCAGTGATGTTGTGGGGATGGAACTAGACTCTCTCACGTCTCCCATCCACTACATAATGGACTGGTTGGGCACAGGAGTACATTCAGCCAGAGACTCATTCCACCGAGATGCAACACAGAGCATCAAAGGAAGTCACTCCTGCCTGTGTTCATCAAACTTTACAACTCCTCCCTTGGAGGGTCAGACACCCAATAGGCTGGTCCTGGACTTACTTCCTGGCATAATTTACATATTACTATTTAATTATTTATGGTGCAACTGTAATGAAAACCAATTTCCCTCGGGATCAATAAAGTATGACTATGACTATTTATATACAGCATAAAAAGAAGTAGTCCCAACACCAACCACTACGGAACACCATTCGTCACTGGCAACCAACCAGAAAAGGATCCTTTTATTCCCACTCACTGCCACCTACCAATCAGTCAATGCTCTAACCATGTTAGCAATTTTCCTGCAATACTATGGGCTCTTAACTTGGTAAGCAGCCTCTTGTGTGGCACCTTGTCAAAGGCCTTTTGAAAGTCCAAATACACAACATCCACTGCATCCTCTTTATCTACCCTACTTGTAATCTCTTCAAAGAATTCCAACAGGTTCATCAGGCAGGATTTTCCCTGAAGGAAACCATGCTGACTTTGTCTTATCTTGGCCTGTGTCACCAAGTACTCTATCACCTCATCTGTAACAATTGATTCTAACATCTTCCCAACCACTGAGGTCAGGCTAACTGGTCTATATTTTCCTTTCTCCTGCCTTCCTCCTTTCTTAAACAGTGGAGTAACATTTCCAATTTTCCAGTCCTCTGGCACCATGCCAGAGTCCAATTATTTTTGAAAGGTTGCTGAAGGTAGAGCAGTAGATGGGTTTCAGCAAGGCATTTGATAAGGTACCCCATGCAAGGCTTATTGAGAAAGTAAGGAGGCATGGGATCCAAGGGGACATTGCTTTGTGGATCCAGAATTGTCTTGCTCACAGAAGGAAAAGAGTGGTTGTAGACGGGTCATATTCTGCATGGAAGTCAGTGACCAGTGGGGTGCCTCAAGGATCTGTTCTGGGACCCCTACTCTTCGTGATCTGGATGAGGAAGTGGAGAAATGGGTTAGTAAATCTGCTGATAACACAAAGGTTGGGGGTGTTGTGGATAGTGTGGAGCGCTGTCAGAGGTTACAGTGGGACATTGATAGGATGCAAAACTGGGCTGAGAAATGGAAGATGGAGTTCAACCCAGATAAGTGTGAGGTGGTTCATTTTGGTAGGTCAAATATGATGGCTGAATATAGTATTAACGATAAGACTCTTGGCAGTGTGGAGGATCAGAGGGATCTTGGGGTCCAAGTCCATAGGACACTCAAAGCTGCTGCGCAGGTTGACTCTGTGGTTAAGAAGGCATACAGTGCATTGGCCTTCATCAACTGTGGGATTGAGTTTAAGAGCTGACAAGTAATGTTACGGCTTTATAGGACCCTGCTCAGACCCCACTTGGAGTACTGTGCTCAGTTCTGGTTGCCTCACTACAGGAAGGATGTGGAAACCATAGAAAGAGTGCAGAGGAGATTTACAAGAATGTTGCCTGGATTGGGGAGCGTGCCTTATGAGAATAGGTTGAGTGATCTCGGCTTTTTCTCTTTGGAGCGACAGAGGATGAGAGGTGACCTGATAGCGGTGTATAAGATGATGGGAGGCATTGATCGTGTGGATAGTCAGAGGCTTTTTCCCAGGGCTGAAATGGCTAACACAAGAGGGCACAGTTTTAAGGTGCTTGGAAGTAGGTAAAGAGGAGATGTCAGGGTTACATTTTTTATGCAGAGAATAATGAGTACGTGGAATAAGCTGCCAGCAGCGGTGGAGGAGGTGGAAATGATAGGGTCTTTTAAGAGACTCCTGGATAGCTTAGAAAAATAGAAGACTATGGGCAACCCCAGGTAATTTCTAAAGTACGTACATGTTCGGCACAGCTTTGTGGGCTGAAGGGCCTGTATTGTGCTGTAGATTTTCTATGTTTCTATGTTTCTATTATTTCTAATGCCACCATAATCTCCAATGTTACCTCTTTCAGAACATTAGGGTGCAGTTCATCTGGTCCGGCTGACTTATGTACCTTTGGGTCTTTCAGCTTTTTGAGCACCTTCTCTCTTGTAACAGTAACTGCACCCACTTCTCTTCCTTCACACACGACAACATCAGGCATATTACCAGTGTCTTCCACAGTGAAGACTGATGCAAGATACTTATTTAGTTCAGCAGCCATCTCCTTGTCCCCAGTTATTATTTCTCTTGCCTCATTTTCTAGTGGTCCTATATCCACTCTCATTTCTCTTTTATTTCTAACATACTTGAAAAAAACTTCTACTATCCACTTTGATATTATTTGCTAGCTTGCTTTCATAGTTCATCTTTTCCCTTCTAATGATTTTTTAAAGTTGCTCTCTGCGGATTTTTAAAACCTTCCCAATCCTCTATCTTCCCACTAATTTTTGCTTTGTTGTATGCTCTTTCTTTTGCTTTTACAATAGCTTTGACTTCCCTTGTCAGCCATGGTTGTACTATTTTACCATTTGAGTATTTCTTCATTTTTGGAATACACATGTCCTGCACCTTCCTCATTTTTCCCCAGAAACACACGCCATTGCTGCTCTGCTGACATCCCTGTCAGCAGCTCCTTCCAATTTACCTTGGCCAACTCCTCTCTCTTACCACTGTAATTTCCCTTACTCCACTGAAATACTGCTGCATCAGACTTTACTTTCTCCCGAGCAAATTTCAAGTTGAACACAATCATATTGTGATCACTGGCTCATAAGGGCTCTTTTACGTTAAGCTCCCTCATCGCCTCCAGTTCATTACATAACACCAAATCCAGTATAGTTGATCCCCTAGTTAAGAACAAACTGCTCTAAAAAGCTATCTCTTAGGCATTCAATAAACTCACTTTCTTGAGATACATTGCCAAGCTTATTTTCCCAATCGACCTGCATGTTAAAATATCCCATGTCTACCATAACATTGCCCTTTTGACTCGCCTTTTCTATTTCCTGATGTAACCTGCGCTCTACCTTCATCAATGTGCTTAGTCACATCCTTAAGAAATTCAATCAGGCTCGTAAGGCACGACCTGCCCTTGACAAAGCCATGCTGACTGTTCCTAATCATATTATGCCTCTCCAAATGTTCATAAATCCTGCCTCTCAAGATCTTCTCTATCAATTTACCAACCACTGAAGTGAGACTCACTGGTCTATAATTTCCTGGGCTATCTCTACTCCCTTTCTTGAATAAGGGAACAACAGCTGCAACCCTCCAATCCTCTGGAACCGCTCCTATCCCCATTGATGATGCCAAGGTCATTGCCAGAGGCTCAGCAATCTCCTCCCTCGCTTCCCACAGTAGCCTGGATTACATCCCGTCCGGTCCCGGTGACTTATCCAACTTGACGCTTTCCAAAAGCTCCAGCACATCCCCTTTCTTAATATCTACATGCTCAAGCTTTTCAGTCCACTGCAAGTCATCCCTACAATTGCCAAGATCCTTTTCCGTAGTGAATACTGAAGCAAAGTATTCATTAAGTACCTCCGCTACTCCGATTGTGGTGAACAACTCCTACTCCTCAGCCTAAATACACCCCTGTGCAACTAAGTGTTGGACTTCCTAATGAACAGGCTTCAGATAGTCAAGATGCAAAACTGCTCCTCCCTCCCCATTATTCTCCACACTGGTGCCTCCCCACCAGGGCTGTGTACACAAGGTGACCGACAGGAAATAATAAAGCTGTGATGGAGTTGGTGGGTGGAGGTATTGATCAGCATTACTGCTTGAGGAAAGTAACTTTTTGATTCTGGTGGTCCTGGCGTGGATGATATGCAGCCTCCTCCCTGGTGGCCCTTTCTCGGCACCTGAGTAATGACACTGTCAAGTTTGCCGATAATACGACAGTGCTGGGGGTCATCACCCACAACAATGAGACAGCCTACAGAGAGGGGGTGGAAGAGCTCGAGGACTGGTGCAAGGCAAATCAACTCTCCTTCAATGTCAATAAGACAAAGGAGAAGGTTATTAACCTCAGGAGAACTCACACCACTCACATTGCCCTTTACATTGGCAGCACAGCAGTGGAAACCGCAAACAGTTTCAAATTCCTGCGATTGTACATCTTGCACAACCTCTTATGGTCCCAGAACATATTCTGCACAATCAGGAAAGCTCACCAATGCCTCTATGTTCAGAGGAGGATGAAGAGAGTTCGACTATGCAGATCTATAGTCAAGTCATTTACGGATGCGCATTAGAGAGCATCCTGGGGAGCGACATCACTGCTTGATGCAGAAATTGCACCGTGACGGGCAGGAAGATTCTTCACAGTGTAGTCAAAACTGCCGAATGTATCACCAGCACTAGAATACCTGCCATCAAGAACGTATATATTTAAAAGTGTCAAAAAAGGCCAACAGGGAGGAGACTACATATCATCCACGCCAGGACCACCAGAATCAAAAAGTTATTTTCCCCGGGCAGTAAGGCTGATCAACACCTCCACCCACTAACTCCATCACCACTTTATTATTTCCTGTCAGTCACCTTGTGTATAGCCTAACATCTCTTTATGGACATATGATCAATCTATGTATATAACCTATCTTGTGCATTTATACTTATTGTGTTTGTTCATTATTATTGTGTTCTTTATTGTATTGCTGCTTCGGATCTGAGTAACAATTATTTAATTCCCCTTTACACTTGTGTACAGGAAATGTATTAAACAATCCTGTATTTTTCTGACTGTGACTTTTACGAAGTCATAGTCATCAAAGGTGGATCCAGAGCATTAGGCATCCAGATTGCTGCCACAGGAGCTAAAAACTGTATGACATGTTCAATTTTTACAATTTCATTTAAAAAGTTGACGTGCCATAATAATTTATTGAACCAGTTTGTAGATAATGGTTTCTTTGTAATCTCAGCAAGATGCAAGGACCTGTTACAGTGCTGCCAACTGTAACTCATTAGGGGCTAGATTTATGTGATACACAGAAGGGGCTGAATTAAAATTATTTTGCTTTTCTTCCTCATACAGAGACTGTATTCACGAATACAGTATGACACTATACTGAAGTTTACTCACATTTAGCGAAGATGTTCTGCTCATTAAGCTGAGAGTTCCTTTCGGTGGGAACTGAAAACTGTTGTTCATTACTTACATTAGCACCTGATGTTCTCAGGTCAGGTGTCATCTGAGCTGGATGCTGAACGAGGATCTCTGTGCCATGTCCGAGACATTCTTTAAACTTTTGTGCTCAAAGAGAATCTCATGCACACCACTGCAGGTCTGTTTCCTTTGATTCCAGTAACATTGTTCAGTTTGTTTCATGCATATGTGCAAACATAGACACCAACGGACCCTGAGTAAGATATAAATTATGAGTTCCATCCCCATGTGGTGCCTTAAGCACAAACATTTATGCAGGTCTATAGGTACAGTATTTAAAAGATTTTAAAAGATCAGGATTATTTGTCATCTGTACCTCTAAACATACAGTAAATATGTGGTTGCCTTCAATAACCAACATGGTCTGAGAGTGTGCTGGGGGCAGACTGCAAGTGTTGCCGCACTTCAGGTGCCAACATAGTTTGCCCACAACTTGATAACCTTCACCTACACGGTTTTGGAATGTGAGATGAAACCAGAGCACTGGAGGAAACCCGTGCTGTCATGGGGAGAACATACATATTCCTTACAAACAGCGGCGGTGACGGCTGGGACTGTGATAGCCTGCTCAACCACGCTTCATAGATTGATGTGTTTAATTGCTCTTTTTATATAGAGATACAGCATCGTAACAATGAGTCCCCATGGCCCAATCACACCACTATGTGTCCAATTAACCTAATAATCCTTGCGAATTTGGAATGTTTGAGGAAACCAAAGCACCCGGAAGAAACCCATGCACTCACGGGCCGAAACGTCGACTGTACCGCTTCCAAATTCCTTACAGTGGTGGGAATTGAACCTTAATCGCTGGTGCAGTGAAGTATAACGTTAACTGCTGCGCTACTGTGCCACACTGAATGAATACTTCACAGTTGTGGGTGCCGCCCTTATGTTGACAGTATTAAGACAGGATGCTGTTCCATTGAGGGGGATGTGGAATAACATTATAAAAAGTATTTAAGAAACGAAAGTGTAAAAAGTACAAATTTCATGACCGACAAGTCAGTGATAAAAAACCTGACTCTGATTTTGATAAGATTAACAAGGTTGTTGTACTAGGAGTTAGTGCAGCCTCAGTGGTACAAATGACATCCATCTTGACACATCAGTTCCATGATTTAACGAGAGATTTGCTTGTACCTGGATTGCCGACCAGCAGCTGAGAATGCTGTGAATTTCCATATCTCCACAGCATTTTCTATATAAATTCCATGATTCAATGAAGGATAAGCTTGTACCTGGATTATTAACCTGTCTTTGTTCTTTTCAGTAGCTGAGAACACTGCAAATTTCTAGCATTTCCCACCATCACTCCCAGTATTTGCATCTTTTTCTCTACTCTCATTTTATCTTGATTTGCAATCAGGAGGTTGCCTGCTTTCAGCGTGAACACATTTTTCTCAGCTCACAATGACTCACATCAGACAAAGTGGTGTGCTGGTCAGCGGAGGGGGATAATGCATCCTGGTCTATTGTTAATAACTGACCCCAGTCAAATTCACAGTAACATATTCCATTTAAATTCTATGCCCTGAAGAAAATAAGCCCATCAATCACAGAAAAGTGGCGACAAAAATAAAAGCCATTACAGGATTAATTGGTACCAGTCAGTCAACCTCAGACCTGAGTATTAGAGCTGACAAAATCTAGCTGACAAAATCTAGCTGACAGAAGGAGTAAGTGACAAGTGGTTAAGTGACTGAGCCAATGACCAGAGAGATGGGCTATTGTTCTGGAGACATGTGTTAAGTCCACTGTGATGCTGGGGAATTTAAATTCTAGCTAGCCCCTTCCCCACTCCCCTCTATCTATTACATCAGTCACTGCACTACACTGTAAACACTATATACTACTTTTTAAAGTGCTGTTTACATTGAAAACACATGCTAGTATTTGTGTATTTATGCACATTTTATTCCATACCTGTAGTCAGAGTTATAGAACACAACAGCACAGAATTAGTCCCTTTGACCAATCTAGTGCATGCTGAATTACTATTGATCTGCATTGTCCCCTTGACCTGCACCCAAACCATTGCGCTCTATACCCCTCTGATCAATGTATTTCCAAATTTCTTCTAAATGTTGAAATCAAACCTGTATCTGTTGACAGCTCATTCCCCTGTCTCGCCATCTGAGCGAAGAAGTTCTGTTTCATGTTTTCCTTAAGCATTTCACCTTTCACCCATTACTTCCATTTCTAGTCTCACCCAATCTCATTCTCACGTGCCCTAAAATGATAATCGTAGGAGATTTTAACATGCAGGTCATAGGAAAATCAGGCTGATAATGGATATCAAGAGAGTGAATTTGTTGAATGCCTGTGAAATGGCTTTCTACAGCAGTTTGTTCTTAACTAGGGGATCGACTACACTGGATTGTGTGTTATGTAATGAACCAGAGGAAGTTAGGAAGCTTAAGGTAAAAGAGCCCTTAGGAGCCAGTGATCACAATATGATTGCTGGTGCTGTAAAGTGATTGTGCTAACCACTATGCTACTGTGCCTCTACGGCTCCCCAGAACAGTAAGATATTCTCGTGACTTCACAGTTTACCTTGTTATGTTTACCCTTATTTTTTACCTGCATTTCATTTTCTCTGTAGCTGTTAAATTTTATTCTACATTCTGTTATTATTTTACCTTGTACTATCTTAATAATTTGATGTGTATGAAGATTATGCAAGACAAGCCTTTCTTTGTAGCTCATTACATATGATGATAAACCAATTCCAATTACACCTTATTGCCTTTACAGATGCTACCTGACCTACTGAATTCTTCTATAGATCTGTTTTATGTTCCAGATAATAGCACCCACTATCTCTTTTGTCTTCAAGACCCTACCATTGTTCACTCCAAATCTTTCTTTCACCAGAGTTGTGTTTTCTGTTACATCTTGGTATGACTTTCTTGTCCAACAGTTGTAAACTTAGCAGTGATTTACCTACAGTATTTTAGCCAAATCTGGGCCAGGTGCTTTGAGATCAGCAAACTCTCCTCAACAGTGACTTCTCCTCAAAAATATTTTATTGGCCACGAGATGTGTGTCAAGATACACTGAGGTTGTGAAGAATGCTGAGGAGATGAAGACCTTATTTTTCATTGTGTGCAGAAAGTACAAAGAAGTTGTAGTAAACTTTAAGTTGGGCACCCAGCTTCATAAGATTTTCAAGAAAGAAATTGTTGGCATTTTTATGCACTTGCATCCAAATTGGGATGCCTAAAGTTGGTGGAGTGTCATGAAGTGCAGTTGCTGTTGTAGTGGAAGAGATATAGCTGCTTAACCCAGGGAATAGTAAGATTCCACAAACAGATGTTATGATGTAGAATCATAGACTTGTAGAGCATTACAATACAGAGAGTCCTTTGGCCCATCTAGTCCATGCTGAGCTGATCATCTACCTGCAAACAGGCTATATCACTCCAAAACCCTCTAATCATACTTTATTAAATATTACAATTGAACCCAGATCTACCACTTCCCCGGCAGCTCATTGCACACACGCACCAGCCTCTAACTAAAGAAATTTCTCTCAGTTTCACCTTAAACATTTCACCTTTCACCCTAAATCAAGACCTGTAGTTCTAAGGTCATCCAACTGAGGGGAAAAAAGCTACATGCAAACATCCTATCTATACCCCTCATGATTCTGTATACCTTTCTAAGATCTCCCCTCATTCTTCTGCACTCCAAGGATAAAAGTCCGAACATATTCAAACTTTCCCTTAAATTCATGTCCTCAAGTCCTGGCTGTCAGGCTCGCACATGCAGGTTCCTCCCAGTCTCCACCCAACTAACAGGAGTCACCTGCCACTCATTTCCAATGCATCACCTGCAGCCTATTTAAACCCAGCTCTCATCCATAATCCTTCTTCGTTCGTTGAACCAGCCAGCCTCATCCAGGTGCTCTAAGCTTTCAGATACTTTGTTGTGTTAAGTGTCCATTCCTTTTTGTTTTGTGGCCCCTTGTGGATTGTTATTTTGCAGTTTATTAGTAAAATACCATTTACTGCTAAATTGCCTCCACTGCTCTGCTTTTGGGTCAAGATTCCTTTATGTTTCCTGACACTGACAGTATTATTATAAATTTTCTCTAATGGTCAATAAATGTCTTTTGTTGCAAGGAGGCGACTGGAGTGACTGGAGGCGGGAGGTGGACCCAAGTGCAGGACACAGTCACAGAGACTTGAGACAGAGGCGGACTTGGACGTGACTTGGACTGGACTGGAACACGAAGCCTGGACTGGACTGGACACTCAGAGCCTTGGACTTGGACTCAGAGCCAACAAAACAAAATGACAGACCACTCTCATCCTGGCTCAGAGCAGCGGCAAAACGGCCGGATGTACTCAGCAGGAAACGAGGTGACAGAAACAAACAATGACAGACAAATCTCGACTCCGGGTGATGGCAGGAGAGACGATCCCTTATTCACGGCAGCTCGGAAGACGGCCCCTTATTCTTGGCGGCTCAGGCTTGGAACTTGCATAGCTGCTCTGCTGAGTGGCGAACCAGCAGACGGTAGACGAAAGCCAGAGTTTTTATGCTGCCGGTTCGAATGAGGATCAGCTGCCCTAATCAAGGAGCCCAGTGGAACACGGGGAAAAGGAAATTAACTGGAATGAGTAGGTAACGGACCGGACCATGACATCTTTAGGTTGTGGTGTTTGAAGAATTGACCAGGAGAACAGGATTTGCTCACTAGCCCTTGTCCAGAATAATGCCAATGGACCTCCACTGCGTTGATGTGTCAGCAGTGACGAAGAACTCAATATATCTGCAGAACTCACATCAATACTCTTTTCTCAATTGCTCAAGGACCTTGGATGTCGGCAAGGTGGAAGAATCTGGAATATATTAGAGACTATTACAAGGTGAAATGGCTGGTACAAGGGAGCATAATTTTCAGGTGATTAGAGCAAAGTAGATCTTTACACAGTGGTGGGTGTGTGTAGCACCCTGCCGGGGTGGCGGTACAGGCAGATACATTAGGAGCATTTAAGAAACACTTGAAGGCACATGAATGACAGAAAAATAAACAGAATGAAAGGAGGAAAGGATTATATTAATCTTAAAGCAGGTTAAAAGGTGCACACAACATCATGGGCTGGAGAGCCTGCGCTGTGCTGTACTGTGTTCTATCTTCTATAAAATGGCTGAAATGCGATGGGATTGTTGCAATGTTGTGTCAGGATAATCCTACCTTTAACGTGCATTCTGCGTCACTCACCCATTCTTCCTGTCTAATAGTGTCTGACCCAAAGTGTAACTGTATTTCATTTTCTATCGCAACAAAGGTAGCCTTTGATGCGGAGTGTTGGGGAGGGGTGGGGTGGAGTGCTTCGGAAACTGAAATATTTGAAGGCAGATAAGCCACCTGGACCAGATGGGTTACACCCCAGGCTTCTGACAGCGGTGGCTGAAGAGACTGTGGAGGCATTAGTAATGATATTTCAGGAACCACTGGATTCTGGAATGGTTCTGGAAGACTGGAAAATTGCAAATGTCACTCCACTGTTTAAGAAGGGAGGGAGGCCAAAGAAAAAAAAAATAGGCCAGTTATCCTGCATTCAATGGTTGGAAGATGATGGAGTCCATTATTAACGGTGAGGCAATTGATGAAATAGGCCAAAGTCAGCATGGTTCCCTTAAGGGGAAATCTGGCCTGTCAAATCTTTTGGAATTCTTTGAGGAAATAACGGGCAGGATAAATAAGATAGTCAGTGGATGTTAAGTTGGATTTTCAAAAGGTCTTTGGCAAGATCTACTCATGAGGCTGCTCAACAAGGCGAGTCCATGGAATTATAGGAAAGATACTTGTATGCATTGGCTGATTGGCAGGAGGTAAGGAGTTGGAATAAAGGAGTTCTATTCTGGTGGGCTGGAGATGACAAGCAGCGGTCTACAGGGGTTGGTTTATATGTTAATGATTTGGATACTGGAATTTATGGCTTCATGGCCAAGTTTGCAGACAATATGAAGATGAGTGGAGGGGCAGGGGGTATTGAGGAAGCAGAGAGTCTGCCGAAGGATTTGGACAGATTGGGAGAATGGGCACAGAACTGGCAGATGGAATATAGTGCAGGGAAGTATATGGTCATGCACTTTGGTAGAAGGAATGAAGGTGTAGACCAGTGATTCCCAACAAGGGCTGTACCACCCCCAAGTGGGCAGTTACTTGTCCTAAGTGGGCTTTCGGGGAAATAGAAGTCATTGGGGGCATTCTTACAAAGTGATGCTTCACTACCAGATGAGCTCAACACCTTCTGTGCCTGCTTTGAAAGGGAGAATATAACTACAGCTGTGAAGATCCCTGCTGCACCTGATGACCCTGTGATCTCTGTCTCAGAGGCCAATGTTAGGCTGTCTTTAAAGAGCAAACCCTCGCAAGGCGGAAGGTCCCAATGGTGTACCTGGTAAGGCTCCGAAAAGCTGTGCCAACCAACTGGTGCGAGTATTCAAGGATATTTTCCACCTCTCATTGCTATGGGTGGACGTTCCCACTTGCTTCAAAAAGACAACAATTATACCAGTGCCTAAGAAGAATAATGTGAGCTGCCTTAATGACTATCACCCGGTAGCACTCACATCGACAGTGATGAAATGCTTTGAGAGATTGGTCATGACTAGACTGAACTCCTGCCTCAGCAGGGATCTGGACCCATTGCAATTTGCCTATCACCACAATAGGTCATCAGCAGATGCTATCTCAGTGGCTCTTCACACTGCCTTAGACCACCTGGACAACATGACACCTATGTCAGGATGCTGTTCACCAACTATAGTTCAGCATTTAATGCCATCATTCCCACAATCCTGATTGACAAGTTACAGAACCTGGACCTCTGTACCTTCCTCTGTAATTGGATCCTTGATTTCCTAACCGGAAGACCACAATCTGTGTGGATTGGTGATAACATCTCCTCGTCGCTGATGATCAATGCTGGCGCACCTCAGGGGTGTGTGCTTAGCTCACTGCTCTACTCTTTATACCCACGACTATGTGGCTAAGCATAGCTCAAATGCCATCTACAAATTTTCTGATGATACAACCATTGCTGGTAGAATCTCAGATGGTGACGAGAGGGCATACACGAGAGAGATATGCCAACTAGTGGAGTGGTGTCACAGCAACAACCTGGCACTGAATGTCTGTAAGATGAAAGAGCTGATTGTGGACTTCAGGAAGGGTAAGACGAAGGAGCACATACCAATCCTCATAGAGAGATCAGAAGTGGAGAGAGTGAGCAGATTCAAGTTCCTGGGTGTCAAGATCTCTGAGCATCTAACCTGGTCTCAACATATAGATGCAGTTATAAAGAAGGCAAGGCAGTGACTATACTTCATTAGGAGTTTGAAGAGATTTGGTATGTCAACAAGTACACTCGAAAACGTCTATAGTTGTACCGTGGAGAGCATTCTGACAGACTGCATCACTGTCTGGTATGGGGGTGGGGCTACTGCACAGGACCGAAAGAAGCTGCAGAGGGTTGTAAATTTAGTCGGCTCCACTTTGGGTACTAGCCTGCAAAGTACCCAGGGCATCTTCAAGGAGTGTTGTCTCGGTAAGACAGCGTCCATTATGAAGGACCTCCAGCACCCAGGACATGCCCTTTTCTCACTGTTACCATTGGGTAGGAGATACAGAAGCCTGAAGACACACACTCAGCGATTCAGGAACAGCTTCTTCCCCTCTGCCAACCGATTCCTAAATGGACATTGAACCCTTGAACACTACCTCACTTTTTAAAAATAAATATTATTTCTGTTTTTAGCACGTTTTTTAAATCTATTCAATATACGTACACTGTAAACACAAGGAAATCTGCAGATGCTGGAATTTCAAGCAACACACACAAAGTTGCTGGTGAACGCAGCAGGCCAGGCAGCATCTCTAGGAGGAGGTACAGTCGACGTTTCGGGCCGAGACCCTTCGTCAGGACTAACTGAAGGAAGAGATAGTAAGAGATTCGAAAGTGGGAGGGGGAGGGGAGATCCAAAATGATAGGAGAAGACAGGAGGGGGAGGGATGGAGCCAAGAACTGTAACTGATTTACATACTTATTTATTATTATTTTTTTCTTCTGTATTGTGTATTGCATTGAACTGCTGCTGCTAAGTTAACAAATTTCGCAAAACATGCTGGTCATTATAAACCTGATTCTGATTCAAGATTCCTGGGGCTGGTGGTAAGTGGCACCCTAACTTGAGGCATGAGACCTGACCAACTATGCCAACTCACTGTCGTCGCCAACTTCTGATAGGTATTCCCAGCTTGTGTTAATTTTTTTTATTTTAATTTAGCCCTTTTGGTGATGGATAAATATGTACAGCACGATCTGAGTCTGAAGGCAGTGAAGTCTTGAATTCTAATCCTGCTAAGAAAAAGAAACTACGAACAGTGTGTTAATACAATATTATATACCTGGGGTATGATTTTATTCCATTCCCTTCAGATCAGTGATGCCCCATGTGTCTTACTTGTAATACTATACTGTCTAATGAAGCCATGAAACCATCAAGACTGCAGGAACACTTCTGTAAAAAACACCCTGAAAAGGCTACTTATGGTACTAATCAGTTCCTGAAGATGAAAGAAGCAATTGAAAAGTGTTGCACACTTGAGTCATTTGCTGAGAAAGCTAAAAATGAGTTTGATAGTAGTCTCATTGCTTCTTATAACATTTCCAGAATGATAGCAACGTGTGGAAAATCTCATACATTTGCAGAAAGATTAATAATGCCTGCTTTATCAGAAGTGCTCAATGGATTTTAAATTCAATTCCTCTCAGTAATAACTCGGTAGCTTGTTGTATTGACGAAATGAGTGAAGGCATTGAGTATCAGCTACGCACAGAAATACAATAAAAAGAATTTGGGATACAACTAGGTGAGTCAACTGTGCAAGACAACGAGGTATTGCTAATGGTATATGTATGATTTATCAAAAATGGAAAAGTTTATGAAGAGATTCTCTTTTGTAAAAAGTTAAAAACAAATATCAATGGAGAATCAATCTACAACAATCTCAAAATGTATATTGAGCATAAAAGGATTCTGATTAGGAACAGATTTCTTGGGCACCACATGGAGCAGCAGATGTGACAGGTCACCGTGCTGGTTTAGTGGCATTTATGGAAAAAGAAATTCCAAGTCTGTTTGCAATCCATTGTGTAATTCATCATCAATATCTTGCAGGCAAAAACCCCAGCCAGCGATTTTTTTCAAGCATGATTCTTATAATATCTGCCGTCAACAAAATTAAAGCTCATCCATTAAATAGCAGAATATTTTGCCAGCTATGCAAAGAATATGATGAACAGTTTGAATGCTTGCTTCACATTGAAGTGTAGGGGCTATCAAAAGTCTGCTGCTTAAAATGTTTCTTTCATCTCTTTGTCACTGTGGTTGAATTTTTGCTCAAAGTCATCAAGAGCCTGGGAAACAAGATTGAAATTCCTGGTCTTTGGAGAAGAGGTAAACTGCTCTTCATTGCATTTTCATCCTCCTACCTTGTTGAAAGAGGCTTCAGTGCAGTTAATCACATACTCACAAAAAAAAACAGAAACCGCTTGGACATTGTTACATATGTTCAACTTTAGCTGTCACAACTTGAATCAGATATTTTGACTCTTGCTTAAAAACCATCAAGCTCAAGGATTACATTGATATTGAAGCTGCTGTACAGCGCACAGGTACTGTGTAAGCTAGGTATAAAGTCAAATAAATATTTAAAGCAGAATCATTTTTCTCATGTTGGCATATGGTAGACATGTTTTTACACTATGGGGGTGCCGGAATGTATATTGTGCTGAAGTGGGGCATTGGCAAGTATGAAAGTGTTGGGCTAAAAAAGTTTGGGAAACATTGGTGTAGACTATTTTCTAGTGAGAAAATTCAAAATCAAAATTCAAAAATCAGAGGTGCAAAGGGACTTGAGAGTTCTTGTGCAGGATTCCCTGCAGGTTAAGGAAGGCAAATGCAATGCTGCAGTCATTTTAGAGAGGACTAGAAGGATGCATTTCTGAAGCTTTATAAGGCAGACTGCACATGGAGTATTGTGAGCAGATTTGTGTCCCTTATCTAAGAAAAAAACGTGTTGGCATGGGAGAGGGTCCTGAGGAGGTTCATGAGAATAATTCCAGGATTGAAAGGGTTAACATATGAGGGAGTGTTTGAGATGGCTCTGACCTGTACTCACTGGAGTTCAGAAGAATGAGAGGATCTAATTGAAAACCTATTAAATATTGAAAGGCCTAGAAAGCGTAGATGTGATGGGGATATTTCCTTTTGTGGGTGAGTCTAGGTATTAATTTCTTTATTTTCCTGTAAATGTTTTGAAGAAACTTGATCCCAAGTAGTACATGGCGACATATACGTACTTTAATAATAAAATTTCTTTGACTTTGACTCCACCATTAGGTTGGAGTCAGTACCCCCGCTAATGCCCCATCTCCCCCTTGTACCCCATCCGGTATTTATTTATTTATATGTACACATTCTTTTTCTCTCTCTCCTTTTTCTCCCTCTGTCCCTCTTGCCCACCCTCTGGGTTTCCCCACCTCCCCCTTTTCCTTCTCCCTGGGCCTCCTGTCCCATGATCCTCTCATATCCCCTTTGCCAATCACCTGTCCAGCTCTTGGCTCCATCCCTCCCCCTCCTGTCTTCTCCTATCATTTTAGATCTCCCCCTCCCCCTCCCACTTTCAAATCTCTTACTAACTCTTCCTTCAGTTAGTCCTGACGAAGGGTCTCGGCCTGAAACGTCACCTGTACCTCTTCCTAGAGATGCTGCCTGGCCTGCTGTGTTCACCAGCAACTTTGATGTGTGTTGCTTGAAATTCCAGCATCTGCAGGATTCCTCGTGTTTCCACCATTTGAGGTAGGGATGATAGTAAAAGGACGAAGAGATCAAATATTGAAAGACCTAGACAGAGTGGATGTGGAGAGGATGTTTCCTATAGTGGGGGAGTCTCAGACCAGAGGACACAGCCTCAGAATACAAGGATGATTCTTTAGAATGGAGATGAGGAGGAATTTCTTTAACCAGACTGTAGTGAATCTGTGGAATTCATTGCCACAGATGGCTGTGGAGGCCAAGTCATTGAGCATATTTAAAGCGGAGCTTGATAGGTTCTTGATAAGGAAGGTTTTTAAAGGTTAGAGAGAAAGCAGTAGAATGGAATTGAAGGGGATAGTGCCAGGTAACATCAAACATATTTGAATGGTGATAAATTTTTAAATCTTTTTCTTCCTTTAACTGCATAGCAAATAAAGCAGTCCACAAGCTCCTTGTGTATTTACTATATCAGTAATATTTGAGTGGGTTGTATGGGGTGTCAGGGAGGGGTAGCACCTCTGGTGGGGTAACGTGTCGCGTCCTTTTCAAGGTGGTTAGTCCACCTTTGGTCCCCACCTGGCACTCAGCTCTCACCTGTGGCTCCCCGTAGCTGTTTGCATCCGACAGCGGCCACACCCACACATCCTCCAACAAGCCGGCTCAACCAGGTGAGGGTAGCCGACGGGTCTCAAACCCTCGGTGAGATAGGGAGTTGTCTATCCCAGCATGTGAAGACAGTCTCCGGCGGATTGAGCGGACGAGACCAATGGAAGGTCCAACGGTCAAGAAGGCGGTCTCTGCAAGCGTCGTGGAACGTGTAGAGCAGGACAAGACACAGAAGACGTCCTGGTCATCCACTGCGCCTAGTCCCATCTCCAGCCATCTAGACTCTGTCTTGCCACTGGATCCAGATGGGAATTGGGAAGAGAGAGTGAGGCTGATGCTAAATCCAAATCATGCACTAGTCTTGACACCATCATCATCATAATGGTGTTGAGGTCTTCATCGACGACGACAATGGATAAACAACAATATTTGAGTAATAGTGTAAATGTATTGTTTGATTAAGCATTCTTTGTTGTTTACATAATTCACTATGGGTTGTACAGTATGTAAACGTACGGAATATGTCATTATGCCACCATGACATATGTAAGTCACTCACTAAAGTAAAACAAAATATATATGTTATCCTGGACTCCTGTGCTTTCCATTCAATTAGTTTTTGGAGTTGCAAAATATAATGGTAGCAATGAGGAAGTCTTAAATGAACCCGGGATGACTACCTACCAGCATGTTTTTCTTCGGAAGGAGGAGAGTTGCTAGAGTTAACAAAAAAGTGCAGTGCATTTTTTTTTCTCTGCAAGTGTAGAGAGATGTTAAAGTTTTATTTAAAAAAGGGCAGAAACTGGATGAGGGGTTCATGGGTTTATAAACAGTAAATGCAGGGTGGTGATAATAATATATTAACAGAAGCAGAAAAATGGATACATTTGATTGCACAACAGATAACTGAGTGATGTATACTGAATGAATTGAAAAGTATTTTGAAGCAAATGAAGTAGCTAATGAAAAGCAAATGCCAGCTTTGCTGAGTGTAATAGGTGGAAAAGTATACAGTTTGCTTAGAAGTTGAACTGCTCCAGCTGAACTAGCTGAAGTGAGCTTTGCTGATATCATGAAAGTAATGCAGAAGCATTCAGAACTAAACCAATTGTTGATTGCAGAATGCTTTTGTCATGGTCCCGTCTGGCAATTCCCCATCTTGCTATTACCTCCTTCACTGGGCCTTAATCCCCTCGTCTGATTTCCAATCATTCCCAGTTCCACTAATTACAACACACCTGGTTCCCATTAGTGAACATAGGATAAAACTCCGGCAGTACAGCCATGCTTTGCCAGTTCGTTGGTCGACCCTAGTGTGAGTAAACCTTGTTTCCTAATTCCTTGGGACTGTCAGTTCTAAGCTCTGCATCATTTCCTGGATACTCTACGTAAACCTTGTCTCTGTGTAAAGACTCTCCTGGATACCGCGGTGTTCCCCATTCACGGCGATGCTAACATCTCATGACTCTGTCTCCGCGCCTGTGTCCTGTGCTTGGGTTCGTCCTCAGCCTCGTCCTTGCAACAGAACGAACTGGCCAAGAATGAACCCAGCAGACACGGACCCCGTGCAACAGGCCCTCGTCAGCCAGGGCTACCTACTGGGTGCCCACGACCAACTGTTCAGGGACGTCACAGAAAACCTTCGTGCGCTGTTCATGAATATGAGGAAGGTCAGTGAGCAGGTTGACCGGGTATCCGCTTCCCTACTCCGTCCCTTCCAAGAACCCCGATTGACCAAACTGCACAGCCTGGAAGGGCTACACCCCTTCGATTGGCAACACAATCCCCTCGAGAGCCGTATGTACCCGAACTGGAACCCTACGCTGGGGACCTAGGTAAGTATTGGGCCTTCTTATTACAATGCTCTTTGGTCTTTGAGAAACAGCCACGTATATACACCTCAGACAGATCAAAGATTGCATACATCATGGGGGAGGAACCGTCTCTCCCTGCCAGACGACTTCGGAGGCGGAGAGCTGGGGATTGTCACTATTGCAGCCAGTCAGGACATTTCCAGGATACCTGTCCTCTGTGGCCAAAAGGGAAGGCTCACCAGTAGACGGGGCCCTAGTGAGCTGGACGACACTCCCTTCAGTCCCCCAGACCCAGATGCAGATCCCGGCTACCGTGAATTATCAACCACAGTCCCTGTCCCTATCTGCCTTGGTGGATTCCGGTGCCGAGGGAAATCTCCTGGACAAGGACATAGCCTCCCGGGCCGGAATACCCTAGGGAGCCGTTAAGTACCCCTCTGGAGGCCCGGGTGCTGGACGGAAAATTGCTGGCTCGGATTACCCACTGTACGCCACCCGACCTTGATTCTGTTCAGAAACCATCAAGAGGAGGTACGATTTAATCTCATCCATTCTCCTCAAGCTCCTGTAGTTTTAGGATATCCCTGGCTGAACCACCACAACCCCTACATCCACTGGTCTACCGGGAGGATAGCCAGCCGGAGCCCGTTTTGCCACGCCACCTGTCTGCGTTCAGCTCCATCCCTGAGGGAGACTACTGCGACCCCGCCTGTCTTGGAACCCCTCAACTTGTTCGAGGTCCCTGCAGAATACCATGACCTGGGACAGGTATTCAGCAAACAACGGGCTCTTTCCTTGCCGCCGCACCGCCCACATGATTGCGCTATCGACCTTCTCCCCAGGGCCTCGTTCCCTTTATCCCGACTGGAGAGAGACACCATGGAGAAATACATTCGTGAGTCCCTCGCGGCGGGCATTATTTGACCTTCAACCTCCCCGGTGGGCGCCGGTTTCTTCTTTGTAGAGAAGAAGGATGGGTCACTTCATCCCAGTATTGATTACCGAGGCCTAAACAATATAACAGTTAAAGATAAGTACCCACTGCCCCTCATTAACTCGGCATTTGAACCACTTCACGGAGCCACCATCTTCTCAAAGTTGGACCTTCATAGCACCTACCATCTAGTCAGGATGAGGGAGGGAGATGAGTGGAAGGCGGCCTTTAATACACCTTTGGGCCACTTCGAATTCTTGGTCATGCCGTTTGGCCTCACCAATGCCCCCGCCGTTTTTCAAGCCCTAATCAATGATGTACTGAGGGATTCATTGATCGCTTCATGTTCGTCTACCTAGATGATACCTTAATATTTTCTAGCAGCACCCAGGAACACATTCACCATGTCCATCTGGTCCTCCAGAGACTGTGGGAGAACAAGTTATTTGTGAAAGTGGAGAAATGTGAGTTCCACGTCCCTTCAGTCAGCTTCCTGGGCTATATCATCGAGAGCGGGCAGGTGAGGGCAGATCCCGAGAAGATCCGGGCAGTGGAAGAATGGCCCAGGCCCACGACCCGCAAACAACTTCAGCGGTTTTTGGAGTTTGCAAACTTTTATCACCGATTTATCAGGGATTACAGTCGGGTGGCGGCGCCCCTTACCCGATTTACCTCGCCTACCACACC
The DNA here is from genome assembly GCF_963921235.1 of Mobula hypostoma. Taxonomy (NCBI): domain Eukaryota; kingdom Metazoa; phylum Chordata; class Chondrichthyes; order Myliobatiformes; family Myliobatidae; genus Mobula; species Mobula hypostoma. Next base: position 357,927 of record NC_086111.1, read on the forward strand.
TTTTTGTTGGGACTCTGAGGCTGATTCGGCATTTATTGACCTGAAGAGGCGGTTCACAACCACTCCCATCCTGGTCCAACCGGACCCCTCCTGTCAATTCATTGTTATGTTGACGCCTCCGACTCCGGGGTAGGAGCAATCCTGTCCTGACAATCAAGTCCGGACGAAAAGCTTTATCCCTGTGCCGCCTTTTCTTGCCAACTGTCCCCCGCCGAGCGGAATTACGACGTGGGGAATCGGGAATACTGGCAGCCAAGCTAGCATTGGAGGAGTGGAGGCACTGGCTGGAGGGGGAGGAACACCCGTTTGTTGTTTGGACTGATCATAAGAACCTGGGATATATACAGACCGCCAAACATTTGAATTCCCGCCAGGCCCGTTGGCATTATTTTTTGGACGGTTCAAGTTTTCCCTCACATACCGTCCAGGGTCCAAGAACGGGAAGCCGGACGTGCTCTCCCGCCAATACAACTCCAAGGAGGACACCTCCAGCCCAGAGACTATCCTCCCACCATCCTGTGTGGTGGCAACCCTCACTTGGGAGATTGAGTCCATAGTAAAGGAAGCCCAATGGGATGACCCTGACCCCGGCAATGGACCCGCCGATCGCCTTTTGTGCCTGGTTCTGTCAGATTTCAGGTTCTCCGGTGGGGGACACACATCTCGGTTTGCCTGCCACCCCGGGAGTGATTGGACCCTGGCTCTCCTGAAAAGACACTTTTGGTGGCTTTCCATGGAGGCGGATACCCATTCCTATGTCTCTGCATGTTCCGTCTGTGCCCCGGGAAAAGCCTCCCATCGGCCACCTGCGAGATTACTTCATCCCCTACCTGTCCCTGGTCGTCCTTGGTTGCACATCGCCCAAGATTTAGTCACCGGTCTACCTCCTTCACACGGAAGCACCACCGTACTCACCGTAGTAGACCGGTTCTCCAAGACGGTGCACTTTGTAGCCCTCCTTAAACTCCCTTCTGCTCAGGAAACCACAGACCTTCTCATCCGCCACGTTTTCCACCTCCACGGACATTGCCTCCGATCGAGGTCCTCAATTCATCTTGCAGGTATGGAAGGCTTTGTCAAGCCGTAGGTGCCTCGGTCAGCCTGTCACCCGGCTTCCACCCACAGACAAACGGACAAACAGAACGGTTCAAGCAGGACTAGGAGGTGACACTACGATGTATTACAACCAACAACCCGAATACCCGGAGTGACCACCTCGCGTGGATTGAGTACGCCCACAACTCTCTGGTTAGTACCGCTATCGGAAGGTCTCCGTTCAAGTGCTCCCTTGGATACCAACCCCCGCTGTTCCCCGCGCAAGAAGAGGAGATTGAGGTGCCGTCTGTTCAGGCCCATATCGATCAGTGCTGCAAGGTTTGGGAGGACACATGCACGGCCCTGCTCAGACCAGCCGATCGCAATAGAAGGATTGCCGATTGGTACCGGACTCCTGTGCCTGAGTATCGACCTGGGCAGATGGTGTGGCTTTCATCCAAAGACATCCCTCTCAAAAACGAGCCTAAGATACTCGCCCCTTGCTTCCCAGGAACGTTCAAGGTCGAAAGTATCATCAACCCCACAGCAGTCCGATTTAAACTACCAAGATCTATGCACATCCACCCTACTTTTCATGTTTCCCAATTAAAACCACTTTCCATCAGCCCCTTGTGTCCTCCGACCGAAACCCCTCCACCTGCCCGGATTATCGACAACCATCCGACATACACCGTCCGGCGGCGACTAGATGTGCACTGTCGGGGTGGGGGCCTCCAATACCTGGTCAACTGGGAAGGGTACGGCCCAGGGGAGCGTTCCTGGGTTCCCCACTCCTTCATCCTGGACTCCTCCCTCATTCAAGACTTCCATCGGGACTATCTGGACAAGCCCGGAGGTTCGCCTGGAGGCCCCTGTTGGGGGCGGGGGTGGTGGTAGTTACAGTCATGGTCCCGTCTGGCAATTCCCCATCTTGCTATTACCTCCTAAATTGGGCCTTAATCCTCTCGTCTGATTTCCAATCATTCCCAGTTCCACTAATTACAGCACACCTGGTTCCCATTAGTGAACATAGGATAAAACTCGGGCGGTACAGCCATGCTTTGCCAGTTTGTTGGTTGACTTTAGTGTGAGTAAACCTTGTTTCCTAATTCCTTGGGACTGTCAGTTCTCAGCTGTGCATCATTTCCTGGATACTGTGTGTAAACCTTGTCCCCATGTAAAGACTCTCCTGGAAAATCATGTCTGACGAATCTCATAGAATTTTTTGAGGATGTAACTAGTAGAGTGGATAGGGGAGAACCAGTGGATGTGGTATATTTGGATTTTCAAAAGGCTTTTGACAAGGTCCCACACAGGAGATTAGTGTGCAAACTTAAAGCACACGGTATTGGGGGTAAGGTATTGATGTGGATAGAGAATTGGTTAGCAGACAGGAAGCAAAGAGTGGGAATAAATGGGACCTTTTCAGAATGGCAGGCGGTGACTAGTGGGGTACCGCAAGGCTCAGTGCTGGGACCCCAGTTGTTTACAATATATATTAATGACTTGGATGAGGGAAGTAAATGCAGCATCTCCAAGTTTGCGGATGACACGAAGCTGGGCGGCAGTGTTAGCTGTGAGGAGGATGCAGGGTGACTTGGATAGGTTGGGTGAGTGGGCAAATTCATGGCAGATGCAATTTAATGTGGACAAATGTGAAGTTATCCACTTTGGTGGCAAAAATAGGAAAACAGATTATTATCTGAATGGTGGCCGATTAGGAAAAGGGGAGGTGCAACGAGACCTGGGTGTCATTATACACCAGTCATTGAAAGTGGGCATGCAGGTACAGCAGGCGGTGAAAAAGGCGAATGGTATGCTGGCATTTATAGCGAGAGGATACGAGTACAGGAGCAGGGAGGTACTACTGCAGTTGTACAAGGCCTTGGTGAGACCACACCTGGAGTATTGTGTGCAGTTTTGGTCCCCTAATCTGAGGAAAGACATCTTTGCCATAGAGGGAGTACAAAGAACGTTCACCAGATTGATTCCTGGGATGGCAGGACTTTCATATGAAGAAAGACTGGATGAATTGGGCTTGTACTCGTTGGAATTTAGAAGATTGAGGGGGGATCTGATTGAAACGTATAAGATCCTAAAGGGATTGGACAGGCTAGATGCTAGAAGATTGTTCCCGATGTTGGGGAAGTCCAGAACGAGAGGCCACAGTTTGAGGATAGAGGGGAAGCCTTTTAGGACCGAGATTAGGAAAAACTTCTTCACACAGAGAGTGGTGAATCTGTGGAATTCTCTGCCACAGGAAACAGTTGAGGCCAGTTCATTGGCTATATTTAAGAGGGAGTTAGATATGGCCCTTGTGGCTACGGGGATCAGGGGGTATGGAGGGAAGGCTGGGGCAGGGTTCTGAGTTGGATGATTAGCCATGATCATAATAAATGGCGGTGCAGGCTCGAAGGGCCGAATGGCCTACTCCTGCACCTATTTTCTATGTTTCTATGTTTCTATGATACTGGTTCCCCGTTCGCTGCGGTGCTAACGCCTCACGACTCTGCCTCCGCTCCTGTGTCCTGCACTTGGGTTCGTTCTCAGCCTCGTCCTTGCAGCAGCTTTAGGTTTCATAAGCAGAACCAAATAAAAGGTGAGTCCATTTCAGCTTGTGTGACTGAATTGAATTGTCTGAGCATTGTCGATTTAGTCATGGGCTTAATGAGGCACTGAGAGATTGTTTAGTTTGTGGAATCTTACAAGAAAAGATTTAAAAATGACTCCTATCTGAAGTGCGACTCACCTTTAAAAGAGCAGTTGAAATTGCTGTAATGGAAGCAGACACCGTTGATTTACAGTCAGGAGTGAAAGTGAGGGTGACTGAAACTGCATCGTCTGATCAGAAACATGCCTGTAAGAACAGATAGTGCTTTTTTTGTGGCAGAGGCTCACATGCACCAGACCAATGCAGATGAATATGTGAAACTTGCAGAAAACATAACAAAGTAGGACATACACAAAGAGCATATCAGACAGACAAAATAAATGGACTGCACAGGGAAGAGAAAAAGATAAAAAGTCTAGTTGCAGCTCAAATCTGCGTGCTGCCGATGAAAAATCTGACAACAATGAGAATGACAGGACTGAGTGACCTTCAGATTTACAATGTGAAAACTAACAGGAGACAAACAATATGGTTTGCACCTGAATTGAATGGCAAATTAATTAAAATGGAATTGGACATTTGCTCAGCTGTTTCAGTCATTCTACAAAATGAGTTTTAATAGCATTTCAAATATACTGTACTGAAGCCTGCAGATATCTAACTAGGAACCTATAGTGGAAAAAAGGTAACTCCTGTGGGAATTACATTCGTGACAGCAAGTACAACAACCAACAATACACACTGGGCTTGTACGTGGTAAAGCAGGAGGTACAGCATTGTGGGGTCATGACTGGCTGAGCCAACTACAACTTGATTAGAGATCCATTTGCATGCCACAGCTCCTGCAATAGTCAACTGAAAGTGAATTCAGAAAGGTACTGGATGATGCCACAGCACGTTCATAGATGGCATTGGAAAACTCAACCCTATTAAGAGTAAAATGATGTTGTGAAAATGCCACACCCAAGTTTTACAAAACCAATCTGGTTACCCTTATACCATCTGTGATAAGCAGACAGTGAGAGACTTCACATGGAGGGCTAAGGAATTCTTTCCAAGGTTGAGTGGAGCCTATGGGTGACACTAATGGTCCCAGTAGCCAAGAAGGATGTGTCTGTCTTTCAGGATCTGTGATTTTAAGGTCACCATCAACCCAGTATTGAAAGTAGATCAATGGCCTCTGCCCAGGACAGAGGATATCTTTGCAAACCTTTCTAGAGAGAAACACTTCAGCAAAGTTGACTTAGCTGAGGCCTACCTATAGATGGAAATGGAAGAAGAGTCCAAAATATTTCCACCATAAACATTCACTGTAGTCATCTTAGTATCATGGCTGTAGAAAAGGAGGAAGTCATGGAGGGGTTGTCTATGGAGTCTCTGTGGGTGGAAGTTAGTAATAGGAGGGGGTCAATATCACTACTGGATGTTTTTATAGACCACCCAATAGTAACAGGGACATCGAGGAGTAGACAGGGAGACAGATTCTGGAAAGGAGTAATAATAACAGGGTTGTTTTGGTGGGAGATTTAAATTTCCCAAATATTGATTGGCATCTCCCTAGAGTGAGGGGTTTAGATGGGGTGGAGTTTGTTATGTGTGTTCAGGAAGGTTTCCTGACACAATATATAGATAAGCCTACAAGAGGAGAGGCTGTACTTGATCTGGTATTGGGAAATGAACCTGGTCAGGTGTCGGGTCTCTCAGTGGGAGAGCATTTTGGAGATGGTGATCACAATTATATCTCCTTTACCATAGCATTGGAGATGGATAGGAACAAACAAGTCAGGGAAATGTTTAATTGGAGTAAGGGGAAATATGAGGCTATCAGGCAGGAACTTGAAAGCATAAACTGGAAACAGATATTCACAGGGAAACGTACAGAAGAAATGTGGCAAATGTTCAGGGGATATTTGCAAGGGGTTCTGCGTAGATACATTCCAATGAGAGGGAAAGGATGATAGGGTACAGGAACTATGGTGTACAAAGGCTGTTGTAAATCTAGTCAAGAAGAAAAGAGCTTATGAAAGGTTCAAAAAACTAGGTAATGATAGACATCTAGAAGATTATAAGGCTAGCAGGAAGGATCTTAAGAATGAAATTAGGAGAGCCAGAAGGGGCCACGAGAAGGCCTTGGTGGGCAGGATTAAGGAAAACCCCAAGGCATTCTACAAGTATGTGAAGAGCAAGAGGATAAGACGTGAGAGAACAGGACAAATCAAGTGTGACAGTGGAAACGTGTGTACGGAACCAGAGGAGATGGCAGAAGTGCTAAATGAATTCTTTGCTTCAGTATTCACTATGGAAAAGGATCTTGGCGGCTGTAGGGATGACTTGCAGCAGACTAAAAAGCTTGAGCATGTAGGCTGTCTCATCGTTGTGGGTGATGACCCCCAGCACTGTCGTATTATCGGCAAACTTGACAGTGTCATTACTCAGGTGCCGAGAAAGGGCCACCAGGGAGGAGGCTGCATATCATCCACGCCAGGACCACCAGAATCAAAAAGTTACTTTCCTCAAGCAGTAATGCTGATCAATACCTCCACCCACCAACTCCATCACAGCTTTATTATTTCCTGTCGGTCACCTTGTGTACACAGCCCTGGTGGGGAGGCACCAGTGTGGAGAATAATGGGGAGGGAGGAGCAGTTTTGCATCTTGACTATCTGAAGCCTGTTCATTAGGAAGTCCAACACTTAGTTGCACAGGGGTGTATTTAGGCTGAGGAGTAGGAGTTGTTCACCACAATCGGAGTAGCGGAGGTACTTAATGAATACTTTGCTTCAGTATTCACTACGGAAAAGGATCTTGGCAATTGTAGGGATGACTTGCAGTGGACTGAAAAGCTTGAGAATGTAGATATTAAGAAAGGGGATGTGCTGGAGCTTTTGGAAAGCATCAAGTTGGATAAGTCACCGGGACCGGACGGGATGTACCCCAGGCTACTATGGGAGGCGAGGGAGGAGATTGATGAGCCTCTGGCAATGACCTTTGCATCATCAATGAGGACGGGAGAGGTTCTGGAGGATTGGAGGGTTGCAGATCTTGTTCCCTTATTCAAGAAAGGGAGTAGAGATAGCCCAGGAAATTATAGACCAGTGAGTCTTACTTCAGTGGTTGGTAAGTTGATGGAGAAGGTCCTGAGAGGCAGGATTTATGAACATTTGGAGAGGCATAATATGATTGGGAATAGTCAGCATGGCTTTGTCAGAGGCAGGTTGTGCCTTACGAGCCTGATTGAATTTTTTGAGGATGTGACTGAACACATTGATGAAGGAAGAGCAGTAGATGTAGTGTATATGGATTTCAGCAAGGCAGTTGATAAGGTTCCCCATGCAAGGCTTATTGAGAAAGTAAGGAGGCATGGGATCAAAGGGGACATTGTGGATCCAGAACTGGCTTGCCCACAGAAGGCAAAGAGTGGTTGTAGATGGGTCATATTCTGCATGGAAGTCGGTGACCAATGGTGTGCCTGGGATCTGTTCTGGGACCCCTACTCTTTGTGATTTTTATAAATATCCAGGATGAGGAAGTGGAGGGATGGGTTAGTAAACTTGCTGATGACACAAAGGTTGGGGGTGTTGTGGATAGTGTGGAAGGCTGTCAGAGGTTACAGCGGGATATTGATAGAATACAAAACAGGGCTGAGAAGTGGCAGATAAGTGTGAGGTGGTTCATTTTGGTAGGTCAAATATGATGGCAGAATATAGTATTAATGGTAAGACTCTTGGCAGTGTGGAGGATCAGAGGGATCTTGGGGTCTGAGTCCATAGGACACTCAAAGCTGCTACACAGGTTGACTCTGTGGTTACGAAGGCATACAGTGCATTGGCCTTCATCAATCATGGGATTGAGTTTAAGAGCTGAGAGGTAATGTTGCAGCTATATAGGACCCTGGTCAGACCCCACTTGGAGTACTGTGCTCAATTCTGGTCACTTCACAACAGGAAGGATGTGGAAACTATAGAAAGGGTGCAGAGGAGACTTACAAGGATGTTGCCTGGATTGGGGAGCATGCCTTATGAGAATAGGTTGAGTGAACTCGGCCTTTTCTTCTTGGAGCGACGGAGGATGAGAGGTGATCTGATAGAGGTGTATAAGATGATGAGTCTTTGATGGTGTGGATAGTCAGAGGCTTCTTCCCAGGGCTGAAATGGCTAGCACGAGAGGGCATAATCTTAAGGTGCTTGGAAGTAGGTACAGAGGAGATGTCAGGGCTAAGTTGTTTTTATTTTATGCAGAGAATGGTGAGTGGGTGGAATAGGCTGCCGGCAGCAGCGGTGGTGGAGGCGGAAACTATCGGGTCTTTTAAGAGACTCCTGTATGGCTGCATGGAGCTTGGAAAAATGGAGGGCTATGGGTCAGCCTAGGTAGTTCTAAGGTAAGGACATGTTCGGCACAGCTTTGTGGGCCGAAGGGCCTGTATTGTGCTGTAGGTTTTCTATGTTTCTGTTTTTGAAGTAGTATCTGTGCCTGCACTCTGGCTGAAAGATATGGACCAGGTGCTGCAAGGCTGCCCGGGCACTCCAGTTACTGGTGATGATGACGACAAGGAACATCTCCAAAATCTCAAGACAGCGTTAGAAGATAACAGGCTCAGGGCACGATGCAGCAAGTGTGAATTCTTTAAACCAAGCATCATTTACTGTGATTGCACCATTGATGCATAAGGATTACGAAAATGTCCTGAGAAAATTCAAGCTGTGGTTGATGCCCCAAGGCGAAAAGACATGTCACAGTTGTGGCCCTTTTTAGGAATTGTCAATTACTCTGACCAGTTCCTTGTAAACCTAACTACTGTGCTCCATCCCTTGAACTCATTAATACACATCGTTAAGAAAGGGTAATGGTCAAAGCAGTATGAGGTGGCTTTCAAAAAGGTGAAGGCAATGGTGATGTCAGATACTGTACTCACACATTATGGTCCACATCATCCAGTGAAACTTGCCTGTGACATTTCACCTTCTGGTACAGGTGCAGTCATGTCACATGTTATGAGTGATGGAAGAGAATGCCCCTTAGTCTTTGCAACAGGTTTTCTGACTGCTGTAAAGAAAAATTATGTGCAGATTGACATTTCAACTGGTACTTCTGTGGTTGAGATTTTGCCCTCATTACTGATCATAATTTACTAGTGTCTATTTTCAGTTACGGAAGGGTGTTCCACTAACAACAGCAGCACAAATGCAGAGGTGGGCTCTGCTTCTTGGAGCTCACAATGACAAGATCGAATTCAGGAAGACATCTAATCATGGAAATGCTGATGGATTCTCCTGAATGTGCTTGGAAAAGGAAATGCCTGAAAAATTGACAAAAGAGGACATTCTTCTTGATGTATTCCCCCTAATGCAAATCAAAAGTTTCCCTATTATGGTGGAGATGATCAAGAGGGAAACTAGAAACAATCCCGCACTGTTTCAGGTCTACATAGTCCCCAAAATGGCTGGAATGGGCAGCAGAAACCCCAGTTCCCCTATTTTTACCAGCACCGAGATGGACTTGCTCTTGACAGGGGTTATCTTACGTAGGGATTGAGAATTGTTGTACCATCCAAATTGAGAGCTCAAGTGTTGGAAGAGCTACATGCCGATCATCTAGACATGGTCAAAATGAAAGCGTTAGGTCGAAGCTGTGTCTGATGGCCTGGGATAGATCAGCACATCAAGCAGTTTGCCACACACTGTTCCGGATGCCAACACAAAGAAGAAAGATATCCAGAATTTTCAGAATGATTTCCTGCAGTCCCAGAGTGAACTCCTACAACCACCATGAAGGTGGCCCCAGAACCAGAGATTGTTTCACAGCCACGAGTCTCAGCTGCCAAGCAGAGTGACCACCCCTCGCCCCCTGTCAGAAACAATGTTGTCCCCTAAGAGTACGAAATCCTTCTCGCTTAAATCTGTAGGTGTGAAGGGGACAACTTAAAATTTACTCTGCTGTAGATGTCTGTCTAGTAGTTGTATTATAAAGTGTGTGCAAAATTCTTGGGCATTTATGTATAGCTAGGGTGCTTATGATATTTGCACAGTACTGTTTATTATGTCTTTCCCATTACCAAACAACACTTAATACACTTAACACTTAACACTCAGCTAATACAAAGCCAAGTCCTCTTATTTCTATTTCCCAAACACCTTCCAATTTTGTGCGTGCGCGTTTTGTGTGTGCATGCACGCACGTGCTCTGTGTGTGCGCGTTGTGTGTGCGCGTTTGCGGTTTTGTGTGTGCACGTATGTGTGAGTGTGTATTGTGTGTGTGTGTGTGTGTGTGTGTGTCACTAAACCTGTGTCATGGAAAGGAGTATGACCAGTTGAAGTGCCTGCAAAAGAAAATGTGAAATTGGACATAAGCATGTTCAAAAGATCACCATGGCTGCTAGTAGATTCAAGATTCAAAAATGTATAATGTGATTTCCAATACACCTGTGTAAAACACAGTAATAAAAAACACAGTAAATATGTAAGATAGCTCATGAGAATTGTTTATATATACATAAAGTAACACTTGGTGCAACAATATCTGTACGTGAGATGACTCTGACAGGAAATGATAATGTGATGGTCGTGGGAACTTTGAAGCTTAGAGGATGGAGGTATTGCTTCGGGAAAAGTAACTGTTTTTGAGTCTGGTAATTCTGGTGTGGATATAACGTAGTCTGTTCACTGATGGGAATGAGACAAATAGCTCTGAGCAGAGTCGGTGGGCCTTTTCCCAGCACTTTCTTGTATATATGTACTTGATGGTGGGTAGGCTAGTGATGCATTGGGCAGTCTAGACTACCCATTGTAGTCTCTTCCCGTCAGCCACCATGCAGGTTCCATACTGTGCAGTGATGCAGCATGTTGGGATGTTCTCTACTGCGCATCTGTGGAAAGTCGTAAGTATTGATGTGCATAGTCCAGCTCTCTTCAACCTCCTCAGAAAGTAGAGGCATTGGTGAGCTTACTTGATTGGGTTTTGGGACTATGAAAGTTTGTGCGAGATGTACACTCCCAGGAGTTTGAAATTGCTCACGGTTTCCATGCTGTGCCGCTGATGTAAGCAGGCATGTGAGTGTTGTTGGTCAATAACCATCTCTTTTGTCTTGCTCACAGTGAGGGAGAGATTATTTAGAATCATAGTCATAAAGAAGTACTACACAGAAGGCCCTTCAGCCCATCTAGTCCATGCCAAAATAATTTAAACTGCCTGCCCCCATCGATCTGCACCAGGACAATAGCCCTCTATACCCCTAATATCCATGTAGCTATCCAAACATTGAAATCAAGCTCGCATGCAGCTCATTCCACACTCTCACTACCCTCTGAGTGAAGAAGTTTCCCCTCATGTTCCCCTTAAACTTGGCTTTCACCCTTAAACCATAACTTCTCGTTGTAGTGCCATCCAACCTTAGTGGAAAAAGCCTGCTTGCATTTACCCTTTCTATACCCCTCATAATTTTGTATACCTCTATCAAATCTCCTCTCAATCTAAGGTTGGTTGGTTGTTCGTCCATCATTGACGTCGATGAAGACCTCGACACCATTATGATGGTGTGGAGACCAGCGCGTGATTTGGATTTAAGTGAGGGAGAGTTGCGCAGTGTCAGCCTCACTCTCTCTTCCCAATTCCCATCTGGATCCAGTGGCAAGACAGAGTCTAGACGGCTGGAGACGGGACTAGGCGCAGTGGATGACCAGGACGTCTTCTGTGTCTTGTCCTGCTCTACACGTTCCACGACGCTTGCAGAGACCGCCTTCTTGTCCGTTGGACCTTCCATTAGTCTCGTCCGCTCAATCCGCCGGAGTCTGTCTTCACATGCTGGGATAGACAACTCCCTATCTCACCGAGGGTTTGAGACCCGTCGGCTACCCTCACCTGGTTTAGCCGGCTTGTCGAAGCCGTTGCCTGGGGTGTGGCCGCTGTCGCATGCAAACAGCTACGGGGAGCCACAGGTGAGAGCTGAGTGCCAGGTGGGGACCAAAGGTGGACTAACCGCCCTGAAAAGGACGCGACATGTTACCCCACCAGAGGTGCTACCCCTCCCTGACACCCCATACACCCCCTCAATCTAAGGAATGAATTCCTAACATTCAATCTTTCCTTATCTGGTCCTCCAGACCCAGCATAGGCCAACGCTCTTCAGCCTTCTGAGAAAGTGGAGGCATTGGTGAGTTTCTTGATTGAGTTCTTGAAAGAATAAATTTTTTTTTGTACTCTTGCAACCTTAGTTACATCTTTCCTATAGGTAAGTGATCAAAACTGCACACATCACTCTAAATTGGCAACCGAGAAGGAGGTCGAATCGTTCGGATAGAGGTGGCGCTCAGTACTCGGTGTCAGAGAGCTGATCAGAGCTCGAAGTTTTCAGATGACTCATAGTCGGATTGTGGTCGGGCATGGCAGGCAGAGTTTTTCTTCCTTCTCTCGTCTGCATGAGATGTGGGACATTTGAGAGACTTTGAACTTTTACTGTGCTCATGGACTTCTTCAAGTTATGATATTGTTGCACTGTTGTAACTATATGTTATAATTATGTGGTTTTGTTAGTTTTTTTCAGTCTTGGTCTGTCCTGTGTTTTGTGATATCACACCAGAGGAAATAGTGTATCATTTCTTAATGCATGCATTACTAAATGACAATAAAAGAGGACTGCATGTCTTCATAATCTAAATTAGGCCTCACCAATGTTTTGTACAACTTCAACATACTATCCCATCGTCTGTACTCGATACATTGATTTATGAAGGCCAAAGTGTCAAAAGCTCTCAACGACCCTATCTACCTGTGACGCCACTTTCAATGAATTATGGTCCTGTATTCCTCGATCTGTTTTTTCTACCACACTCCTCAGTGCCCTACCATTCACTGTGTAAGACCTTCCCCAGAAGTGCATAACACCTCGCACTTGTCTGCCATTTTTCAGCCCATTTTTCCAGCTGATGCTGATCCCTCTGCAAGCCATGATAGCCTTCCACTCTGTCCACTACACCTCTCATCCTGGTGTTATTAGCAAATCTGCTGATCCGCTTAACCACACTATCATCTAGATCGTTGCTATAGATGAAAAGCAAAAAGCGACCCAGCACTGATCCCTGCAGCACACCACTAGTCTCAGGCCTCCAGTTAGTGAGACACCCATCTATTGCCACTCTCTGGCTTCTGCCACAAAGCCAATGTCTGATCCAACTTACAACCTCCTTTTGAATGCTGAGCGACAAAACCTTCTTGACCAACCTCCCATGCGGGACCTTGTCAGATGCTTGTTAAAGTCCATGCGGACAACATCCACTGCCTTGCCGCCTTCTATTTTCGTGGTAACTTCCTCGAAAAACTCTATTAAGATTGATTAGACATGACCTACCACACACAAAGCCATGCTGATTATTCTTAATCAGTCCATATCTATCCAAACACTTGCATCTGGTCCTGTAGAATATCTTCCAATAACTTTCCTACAACTGATGTCAGACTCACCAGACTATAATTTCCTAGTTTATGTTTAGTCTTTCTTAAACAGCAGAACAACATTGGCTATCTTCCAATCCTCTGGTATCTCCTCTGTTGCTGAGGATGATTTAAATATCTCATCTAGGGCCCCGGCAGTTTCTGCACTTATCTCCCATAGGATCTGAGGAACAATTTGTCAGGTCCTAGGGATTTACCCACCCTGATTTCCTTCAGGGCGGTAAACACCTCCTCCTCTCTGCAATCTGTACAGGATCCATGAGGGTGATGCCACTTTGCCTCACTTCTGTAGAATCTGTGTCTGTCTCCTGAATAAAAACAAGTGCAAAAAAAATTATGTAAGATCACCCCCATCTGTTTTGGCTCCACACATGGATTACCATTCTGACCTTCCAGAGGACCAGTTTTGTCCCTAGCAATCTTTTTGCTCTTAATATATCTATAGAATCCCTTAGTATTCTCTTTCACCTTGTCTGCTAGAACAACTTCATGCCTTCTTTTAGCCCTCCTGATTTCTTTCTTTGAGTCACAGACAAGAGAAAATCTGCAGATGCTGGAAATCCGAGCAACACATACAAAATGCAGCAGGCCAGGCAAGCATCTATGGCATCTTTCTTTACGTGTTCTCTTGCACTTGTATTCCATCAGCACCTCACCTGTACCTACCTGCCTGCCTATACCTGCTATGCACCTCCTTTTTCACTCTTAACCAGGTCTTCAGTATCTCTTGAAAACCAAGGTTCCCCACACTTGCTATGCTTACCTTTCATTCAGACAGGCACATACAAGCTTTGAACTCTCAAAATTTTGCTTTGAAGGCCTCCCACTTGCCAAGTACACCTTTGCCAGAAAACAGCCTGTCCCAATCCACACTTGCCAGATCATTTCTGATACCATCAAAATTGGCCTTTCCCCAATTTGGAATCTCAACCTGCAGACCAGACCTATCTTTTTGCATATTTATTTTGAAACTAATGGCATTGTGATCACTAGTTGCAAAGTGTCCCCCAACACAAGCTTCTATCAGCTGCCCTGGACAAGCCAGCGAGCACTGTGAGGGTCATGTTTTTTGACTTCTCCAGTGCATTCAACACCATCCGCCCTGCTCTGCTGGGGGAGAAGCTGACAGCGATGCAGGTGGATGCTTTCCTGGTGTCATGGATTCTTGACTACCTGACTGGCAGACCACAGTACGTGTGCTTGCAACACTGTGTGTCCGACAGAGTGATCAGCAGCACTGGGGCTCCGCAGGGGACTGTCTTGTCTCCCTTTCTCTTCACCATTTACACTTCGGACTTCAACTACTGCACAGAGTCTTGTCATCTTCAGAAGTTTTCGGATGACTCTGCTATAGTTGGGTGCATCAGCGAGGGAGATGAGGCTTTGTACAGGGCTACGGTAGGAAACTTTGTCACATGGTGTGAGCAGAATTATCTGCAGCTTAATGTGAAAAAGACTAAGGAGCTGGTGGTAGACCTGAGGAGAGCTAAGGTACCGGTGACCCCTGTTTCCATCCAGGGGGTCAGTGTGGACATGGTGGAGGATTACAAATACCTGGGGATATGAATTGACAATAAACTGGACTGGTCAAAGAACACTGAGGCTGTCTACAAGAAGGGTCAGAGCCGTCTCTATTTCCTGAGGAGACTGAGGTCCTTTAACATCTGCCGGATGATGCTGAGGATGTTCTACGAGTCTGTGGTGGCCAGTGCTATCATGTTTGCTGTTGTGTGCTGGGGCAGCAGACTGAGGGTAGCAGACACCAACAGAATCAACAAACTCATTCGTAAGGCCAGTGATGTTGTGGGGATGGAACTGGACTCTCTCACGGTGGTGTCTGAAAAGAGGATGCTGTCCAAGTTGCATACCATCTTGGACAATGTCTCCCATCCACTACATAATGTACTGGTTGGGCACAGGAGTACATTCAGCCAGAGACTCATTCCACCGAGATGCAACACAGAGCGTCATAGGAAGTCATTCCTGCCTGTGACCATCAAACTTTACAACTCCTCCCTTGGAGGGTCAGACACCCTGAGCCAATAGGCTGGTCCTGGACTTATTTCCTGGCATTTACATGTTACTATTTAATTATTTATGGTTTTATATTGCTTTATTTATACTCTATTCTTGGTTGGTGCAACTGTAACGAAAACGGATTTCCTTCGGGATCAATA
The DNA here is from genome assembly GCF_963921235.1 of Mobula hypostoma. Classification (NCBI taxonomy): domain Eukaryota; kingdom Metazoa; phylum Chordata; class Chondrichthyes; order Myliobatiformes; family Myliobatidae; genus Mobula; species Mobula hypostoma. The sequence continues at coordinate 373,194 of NC_086111.1, forward strand.
AAGTATGGCTATGACTATGACTATGTCTCATTCCCTGACAGCAGATCTAGAGCACACACTCTCACTGGGACTTCTATACACTGATAAAGGAAACATTCCTGACAAACTCTATCCCATCTACAGTATGGGAGTCCCAGTCAATATCTGGAAAGTTGAAATCACCTACTGTAATAAATTTATGTTTCTTGAAACAGCCTACGATATCTCTACAAATTTGTTCCTCTATATCCCTAGGATTGTCAGCTGGTCTGTAATATAGCACCATAATGTGGCCATACCTTTCTTATTTCTCATTTCCACCCATAATGCCTCACTCGACGAGGACTGACGGGACATTTCCCAGTCACCACCCTTTAAACCTTCCTGCTCTGTCATGTCTGAAACAACAAAACCCCGAAATATTGAACTGCTAATCCTGCCCCTCCTGCAACTGAATGCCACTAATAGCTGCAATATCATAATTCCAGGTGTTGATCCATGCCTTGAGCTCATCTGCATTTCCTATGATACCTCTTGCATTGAAATATATGCAGCTTCGTACACTAATCACACCATGCTCAACCTTTTGATTCCTGACTTTGTTTGAGGACTTACCAACATCTGTCTCTGCAGCATCTCCATTAATTGTTCTGGTACTCTGGTTCCCATCCCCCCGCAACTCTCGCTTAAACCCCACCGTGCAGCATTAGCAAACCTTCCTGCTATGATATTAGTGTAGTTCAGGTGCAAACAGTCTCTTCTTGCAGGTCTCACCTTCCCTGGAAGACAGCCCAATGATCCAAAAATCTTATGCCCTCTGCCCTACACCAACTCCTTAGCCATGTGTTAAACTGTATAATCTTCCTATTTCTGGCCTCACTAGCATGTGCACAGGTAGCAATCCTGAGGTCTCAACCCTGGAGATCCTTCCCATTAACTTAGCACCTAACTCTCTGAGCTTCCTTTGCAGAATCTCGTCAGTCACCCTACCCACGTCAATGCTACCTACATGGGCCACAACGTCTGTCTGTTCACCCTTCCACTTAAGAATGTTGAGGACTCAATCTGAGTTGTCCCAGATCCTGGCACCCGAGAGTCAATATACCACCTGGGAGTAGTGATCTCGCCCACAGAGCCTCCCTTCTGTCCCCTAACTAATGAATCCCCCATCACCACAGCATGACTCTTCTCCCCACCTTTCCTTCTGAATCACAGACCTGACTGCTGTGGCTTTCCTCTCCCAGAGAGGAAGAGAGAGAGCCAGAGAGAGAGGTTATCTCTTGGGCCCCCCCCCCCCCCACCGACATATCCAAAGTGAACTGTCACTTCATATAATCCATAGGAGTGGATTTTGGGATACCTTGTGGGACCACTGGTGCAGCCCTTGCCTGGGTATGTTGTGTGATAACCACTGGAGGACGATAGTCCTGTGACAGGTCACTTTCGGTGATAATTTGTATGTGGACTGATTCTACGGACAAGATCTTTGGTGTAATACTTTGTTTTACCTGACGTAGAACCTGTGGAATACTTCGTACTTACCTTCTCAATGTGGATTACAAATATCTCTCTCCCATCATTTATTTAGTGGATTACTGAACTTTCCTACTTTACCATCTCAAGACTCTAAGCCTTGTTCCCCCAAGCTCAATAGTTTGGGAGTTATATTTACACACATATATACACATAACACTGTTAACTTCTGTTTATCTTGGTTGAGTTATTATTTCATAAGTAGATACTAATAAAAATAGTGGTTTTAACATTAAAACCTGACTCAGTGTGAAATGTCTTGCTGCTGGTTTGTTTCTAAAACGTTACAGCTTGTAACAAAGGGAAAAAAGTTCTCTCTGCATCTTTTCCATTTCACACATGTCTGCTCTTACCCCATCCTCCCACCCTACCAGGGATTGGGACCTTCTTGTCCTCGCTTAGCACCCTACCAGCCTCCCCATCCAGCACATAATTCTCCGCAACTTCTGCCATCTCCAGTAGGATCCCACCACAAAGCACGTCTTTCCCTCACCCCACTTTCTGCTTTCTGCAGGGATCACTCCCTATGTGACTCCCTTGTCCACTCGTCCCTTCCAACTGATCTCCCTCCTGGCACTTATCCTTGCAAGTGGAACAAGTGCTACACCACCTCCCTCACTACCTTTCAGGGCTCCAAACAGTCCTTCCAGGTGAGGCGACACTTCACCTGTGAATCTACTGGAGTCATTTACTGTGTTCGGTGCTCCCGGCGTGGCCTCCTGTATATCGGTGATGCCCAATGTGGATTGGGAGACTGCTTCACTGAGCACCTACGCTCCGTCTGCCAGAGAAAGCGGGATCTCCCAGTGGCCACCCGTTTTAATTCTACTTCCCATTCCCATTCTGATACGTCCACCCATGGCTTCCTCCATTGTCGTGATGAGGCTATGCTTAGGTTGGAGGAACAGCGCCTTGTATTCCATTTGGGTCGCCTCCAACCTGATGGCATGAACGTCGATTTCTTGAACTTCCGGTAATACCCCCCCCTTCACCATTTCCCATCCCCTTTTCCTTCTCTCACCTTATATCCTTGCCCGCCCATCGCCTTCCTCCGGTGCTCCTCCCTCATTTTCTTTCTTCCATGGCATTATGTCTCTTTCACCAATCAACTTTGCAGCTCTTTACTTCATCCCTTCCCCTTCAGAGTTCACCTATCATCTTGTGTTTCTCTCTCCTCTCCCCTCACCTTTTAAATTTACTCCTCAGATTTTTTTCTCTAGTCCTGCTAAAGCGTTTGTCCTGAAACATCGATTAGATTAGATTAGATTATGAGGACGCGCAGTCCTCTTTTATTGTCATTTAGTAATGCATGCATTAAGAAATGATACAATGTTCCTCCAGAATGATATCACAGAAACACAAGACAAACAAGACTGAAAAACTTTCAAAGACCACATAATTATAACATATAGTTACAACAGTGCAAAGATTGTACTCTTTTTCAAAGATGCTGCCTGGCCTGCTGAGTTCTTCCAGTATTTTGTGTGTGTTGCTTAGATTTCCAGCATCTGCAGATTTTCTCTTGTTTGTGATTGGCCATCTACAGCTTATTTCCTTTTGTCTTCTCAGACTGAAGCCTCGAAGAGCTAAAGCCTCAAAATCTCCACTCTAGCTCTGCCCACTCCAACAATGGCAGCTGCAATGCTGGCCACTCAGCTTGCCCCTGATTTACTTTAATTTGATATTGCTAATCAATCCCAAATGTCAGTTGGCCACTGCTCAAAGCTCCAAAAGTCTGCTGTGAGTTACTGCCTTTAATACTCGACCAGGAAACCTGAGTGAATTTTGTCCTCTGAAGCTGGCACCAGGCCAAGCCTGGTGACCTCCATTTGCCTGGCACCAGACCTTGACATTCCATAGGTCATCACTCCATTGTTGGTGATGGGTCCCACCACTGCTGGTTCAACGGTGAGTTTGGCAGTGTGATTATTCGGGTGTTTGGCCATGTAGTGGTCGGTGAGCTCAGCACACAGACCAAGGGACGCCTCTGTTGAGGGTGATGGGGAAGGAGGAGCAGTTCTACATCCTGACTATCTGAGGCCTGTTGGTCCAAGACCCACTTGTACAGTGGTGCATTTAGACCGAAGAGTAGGAGTAAAACCAGAAGATGGAGAAGCAGAATTAGGCCATTCAGCACATTGAATCTGCTCCGCCATTTCATCATGGCTGTTCCATTTTCCCACTCAACCCCTTTCTGCTGCCTTCTCTACATACCCTTCAAGCCCTGCCTAATTAAGAACATATCAACCTCTGCGTTAAATACACCCAAAGACCTGAGCTCCACAGCCTCCTGAGGCAAATTCCACATACACAACATCCTCTGGCTAAAGAAATTCCTCCTCTTCTCTGTCTGAAATGGATGTCCCTCTATTCTGAGGCTGTGTCCTCTAGTCCTAGACTCCCCCACTACAGGAAACATCCTCTCCACATCCACTCTATCTGTGTCCTCTGGTCCTAGACTCCCCCACTACAGGAAACATCCTCTCGACATCCACTCTATCTGTGTCCTCTGGTCCTAGACTTCCCACTATAGGGAATATCCTCTCGACATCCACGCTATCTGTGCCCTCTGGTCCTAGACTCCCCCACTACAGGAAACATCCTCTCCACATCCACTCTATATGGACCTTTCAACATTGAATACATTTCAGTAAGATCCCCACTCATTCTTCTAAATTTCAGCAAGTACAGGCATAGGGTCATCAAACACTCCTCATACAATAAGCCTTTCATTCCCAGAATCATTCTCGTAAACTTCCTCTGGACCCTCTCCAGTGTCAACACATCCTTTCTTCGATAAGAGGCCCACAACTGCTCACAATACTCCAAGCGAGGCCTTGCCAGTGCCTTATAAAGCCGCAACATTACATTCTTTCTTTTATATTCTAGTCATCTCAAAATTAATGCCAATATTGCAGTTACCTTCCTTACTACCGACTCAACCTGCAAGTTAACCTTCAGGGAATATATCGATCCTGTGTCTTCCAAATTGCTGTCAGAAACTCCAGCTATTGCTGTTCTGCCGTCATCCCTGCTAAGTTCCCCTTTCAATCAACATTTGAAGCTCCTCTCTCATGCCTCTGTAATTCTCTTTACTCCACTATAATATTGATACATCTGACTCTAGCTTCTCCCTCTCAAATTTCCTTAATCAAATCCAGTTCATTGAACAACACGCATTCCTGAACAGCCCCTCTCCTAGTGGGCTCAACCACAAACTGCTCTAAAGAGCCATTTCATTGGCATTCTACAAATTCTCTCTCTCGTGATCAGCACCAGTGTGATTTTTCCAATCTACTTGCATGTTAAATTTCCCCATGACTATCAGAACTTTGCCCTTTTGACATACTTTTTCTATCTCCTGTTTTAATTTGTAGCCCACATCCCGGCTACTGTTTAGAGGCCTGTATTTAACTTCCATCGGGGTCCTTTTACCCTTGCACTTTCTTAACTCTACCCACAAGAATTCTATATCTTCTGATCTTATTTGTTTTCATTTTTTAGCACAGAACCACATCTGTCATTTTGATACAATGTACACCCTTGGATGTTAACATCCTGAATATAACCTTCTTTCAGCCATGGCTCAGTGATGCCCACAACATCATACCTGCCAATCTCTATATGAACTACAAGATCATCTACCTTATTCTGTATACTGTGTGCATTCAAATATAACACCTTCAGTCATGTATTCATCAGTCTTTTGTCCCCCTTTACACTGCAAGTCATCTCACTGACTGTGATTTTTGCCCTATTATCTGCCTGTCATTCCTGTCAGTCTCACTACACACTGCATCTGCTTGTATACCAACAGCCCCAACCTCAGCCCCATCACTCCAGTTCTCATCCCCCTGCCAAATTAGTTTAAACTCTCCCCAACAGTTCTAGCAAACCTGCCCAAAAGGATATGGGTCCCCCTCCGATTCAGGCGTAACCTGTCCATTTTTGTACAGATCATACCTTCCGCAGAAGAGATACCAATGACCCAGAAATCTGATGCCGTGCTCCCTGCATCAGTTCCTCCTCAGCGATGCATTTATCTGCCAAATCATCCTAATCTTACCTTCACTGGCCTGTGGTACAGACAGCAATCCAGAAGATGACTACCCTGGATGTCCCACTTTTCAGCTTTATACCTAACTCCCTGAATTCTCTGTTCAGGACCTCCTCTCTTGTTCCACCTATGTCATTGGTGCCAATATGTACCAAGACTTCTGGCTGCTCATCCTCCCCCTTTAGAATTCCATGGACCCAATCGAAGACATCCCTGACCGTGGGACCTGCGAGACAACATGCTATTTGGGTGTCTCTTCAAGTCCACAGAATCTCATGCCTACAACTGGAACTATGGAATCTCTTATCATGACTGCAACCCTCTTCTCCCCCTTCATTTCTGAGCTTCAGTGCCAGAGACCTGGTTGCAGCAGCTTCCCCTAGTATGTCATACTCCTCAACAGTATACAAAGGATCCTAAGTACTAGGTCAATTAATTGAGCACAACATCATAGGCTGAAGAGCTTGTTCCTGTGCTGTACTGCTCTATGTTTCTACACTCAGTGGCCATTTTATTAGGTACCTTCTGGCTGTCCACTCTATCTATGCCTCTAACAAATTACCTCTCATCCTCCTTTGCTCCAAGGAGAAATGCCCGAGCTTGCTCAACCTATAAGACATGTTCCCCAACCCAGGCAGCATCCTTGCAAATCTCCTCTCCAAAGCTTCCACATCCTTCCTATAATGAGGCGACCAGGACAGAGCACAATACTCCAAGTGTGGTCTAGTTGGAGTTTTATAAACCAAGGCTCTGCAACTGGCAGTAAGTTATCCCCTGCAATTTGTAGCATGTCCCTTGAGCTTCAGCTTGGACGTACGTTTAGATGTAATACAGAGGCTTTAGATGGCATTGGTCAGACCACCTTTGGAGTATTTTGAGCAGTTTTGGGACTCTTATCTATGAAAGAATGTATTGGCAGTGCAGAGGGTCCAGACGAGGTTCATGAGGATGATCCCAGGAATGAGTGTGTTAATGTATGAGCGTTTGATGGTTCTGGGTCTGTACTCACTGGAGTTCAGAAGAATGAGGAAGTGATCTCATTGAAACCCATCGAATATGGAAAGGACTAGACAGAGTAGATGTTTAGAGGGTGTTTCTTATGGTCGGGGAGTCTACATCCAGATGGCACAGCATCAGAATATAACACGACCCTTTAGAGCAGAGATAAGGATGTATTTCTTTAGCCAGATGGCGGTGAATTCATTACATAAAAGGCTATGGAGGCCATTATTGGATATGTTTTAAAGCGGAAGTTGATGGATTTTTGATTAGTAAGGGTGTCAAAGGTTATGAGGTGCATGTGGTTGAGCGGGATAATAAATCAGCGATGATAGAATGGCGGAGCAGGCTGAATGGCTAAATTCTGCTGCTTTCTCTGATGGTCTTGTGGACAGGTTTGTACTCAGCTCTGGAGCTGTTCTTGGGTTCCTCAGTATCGGCAGGATCCAGTACAACAAAGCAGTCATTCAGAAGCCCTTCAGTACCTACTACACCAGTTTCCCAATGGGTTTGATGTTTCCCTGTAAATGATTTACAGGCACCATCTAAAACTGCTTTTATGTACTATTTGTGCTCCCATGGACTGTTTTTAGGATAGTGTTAATAATACACAATTAACAAGAGAAACTGCACAGAATGACAATGCAGGAAATTAGTTAAATTTTAGCAATGGCAAATACTGAGGGGGGAGCAAAGTCAAAATGAAGCTAATCATGGAAACGGGTTAATAATTTACAGATTTCATTTAAAGCAGATACAATGCTGTTACATTGTGTAGTTGCTGTATGAAGTAAATGTCAGGAAAAACCAGCATCAGTTTATATTCACTGCCTGTTCACTGTTTACCCTGCTTTTCTCTGTATTCCTCTGATTCTCCATTTGATCACATTGTGGTTCTCACTCTCATTGTGTCGTAGACTCATTTTTATTTTTTCCATTTTTTCTTTCTTTTTTAATCTTGTTTAAAAAAGAGACATGTGCCTGGAATTTCAATGGGGTTTTGACGAATTGTATACCGGGGGTCCCAAGGCAGGGTTTCAACTCAATACATCAACAGTTCCTTTTTCCTCACCTGCTCTAGATTTTGGCATCTGCAACCTCTTGTCTCCTGTACGCTCTAGGAGACTGGCAGAAATCCTGGAGCACTGTCAATTGTTCTTTACCCCAGATGGACCTATCAAATAACATCAAACTGAAACATTAACTGTTTCAGTCTCCACATTTGCTGCCTGCTGCTGGTGTTTCCGGCATTTTCTATGTAGTCTCAAATTTAAAGCATCTATGGTACTTTGCTTTCAAATTTCAGATGTTTCGTTGGCTGACCAATTCCAGAGGCAAAGAGAAATGCACCCCAAATCTCCTTGACAATAAGTGGTGAGTGGCAAGGAGCTCAAAACAGATAGCTTGATATACAGGATTGTTGTGGTGGGAGATTTTAATTTCCCAAATATCGATTGGCATCTCCCTAGAGTGAGGGGTTTAGATGGGGTGGAGTTTGTTAGATGTGTTCAGGAAGGTTTCTTGACACAATATGTAGATAAGCCTACAAGAGGAGAGGCTGTACTTGATCTGGTATTGGGAAATGGACCTGGTCAGGTGTCAGATCGCTCAGTGGGAGAGCATTTTGGAGGTGGTGATCACAATTTTATCTCCTTTACCATAGCATTGGAGAGGGATAGGAACAGACAAGTTAGGAAAGCATTTAATTGGAGGAAGGGGGAAATATGAGGCTAGCAGGCAGGAATTTGGAAGCATAAATTGGGAACAGATGTTCTCGGGAAAATGTACAGAAGAAATGTGGCAAATGTTCAGGGGATATTTGCGTGGGGTTCTGAGTAGGTACGTTCCAATGAGACAGGGAAAGGATAGTAGGGTACAGGAACCGTGGTGTTGTAAATCTGTAAATCCAGTGTTAAAGGCTGTTGTAAATCTAGTCAAGAAGAAAAGAAGAGCTTACGAAATGTTCGAAAAACTAGGTAATGATAGAGATCTAGAAGATTATAAGGCCAGCAGGAAGGAGCTTAAGAAAGAAATTAGGAGAGTCAGAAGGGGCCATGAGAAAGCCTTGGTGGACAGGATTAAGGAAAACTCCAAGGCATTCTACAAGTATGTGAAAAGCAAGAGGATAAGATATGAGAGATTAGGACCATCAAGTGTGACAGTGGAAAAGTGTGTATGAAACTGGAGGAGATAGCGAAGGTACTTAATGAATACTTTGCTTCAGTATTCACTATGGAAAAGGATCTTGGTGATTGTAGTGCTGACTTGCAGCATACTGAAAAGCTTGAGCATGTAGATATTAAGAAAGAGGATGTGCTGGAGCTTTTGGAAAGCATCGAGTTGGATAAGTCACCGAGACTGGACGAGATGTACCACAGGCTACTGTGGGAGGCGAGGGAGGAGATTGCTGAGCCTCTGGCAATGATCTTTGCATCATCAATGGGGACTGGAGAGGTTCTGGAGGATTGGAGGGTTGCGGATGTTGTTCCATTATTCAAGAAAGGGACTAGAGATAGCTCAGGAAATTATAGACCAGTGAGTCTTACTTCAGTGGTTGGTAAGTTGATGGAGAAGGTCCTGAGAGGCAGGATTTATAAACATTTGGAGAGGCATAATATGATTAGGAGTAGTCAGCATGGCTTTGTCAAAGACAGGTTGTGCCGTACAAGCCTGATTGAATTTTTTGAGGATGTGACTAAACACATTGATGAAGGTAGAACTGTAGATGTAGTGTATATGGATTTCAGCAAGGCATTTGACAAGGTACCCCATGCAAGGCTTATTGAGAAAGTAAGGAGGCATGGGATCCAAGGGGACATTGCTTTGTGGATCCAGAACTGGCTTGCCCACTGAAGGCAAAGAATGGTTGTAGATATGTCATATTCTGCAGGGAGGTCAGTCACCAGTGGTGTGCCTCGGGATCTGTTCTGGGACCCCTACTCTTCCTGATTTTTATCAAACACCTGGATGAGGAAGTGGAGGGATGGGTTAGTAAATTTGCTGATGACACAAATGTTGGAGGTGTTGTGGATAACGTGGAGGGCTGACACAGGTTACAGCGGGACATTGATAAGATGCAAAACTGGGCTGAGAAGTGGCAGATAGAGTTCAACCCAGAGAGGTGTGAGGTGGTTCATTTTGGTAAGTCAAATATAATGATAGAATATAGTATTAATTTTAAGACTCTTGGCAGTGTGGAGAATCAGAGGGATCTTGGGGTCCGAGGCCATAGGACACTCAGAGCTGCTGTGAAGGTTGACTCTGTGGTTAAGAAAGCATACGGTGCATTGGCCTTTGTCAATCGCAGGATTGAGTTCAGGAGCCGAGAGGTAATGTTATAACTATATAGGACCCTGATCAGACTCCACTTGGAGTACAGTGCTCAGTTCTGGTCGCCTCACTATAGGAAGAATGTGGAAACCCTAGAAAGAGTGCAGAGGATATTTACAAGTATGTTGTCTGGATTGGGGAGCATGCCTTATGAGAATAGGTTGAGTGAACTCGGTCATTTTTCCTTGGAGTGACGGAGGATGAGAGTTGACTTGATAGAGGTGTATAAGATGATGAGAGGCATTGATCGTGTGGATAGTCAGAGGCTTTTTCCCAGGGCTGAAATGGCTAACACAAGAGGGCACAGTTTAAGGTTCTTGGAAGTAGGTGCAGAGGAGATGTCAGGGGCCTTTGGCAAGGTGCCACACATGAGGCTAGTTAACAAGATAAGAGCACATGGAATTACGGGAAAGTTACATATGTGGACAAAGCATTGGCTGACTGGCAGGAAACAGAGAGTGGGAATAAAGGGATCCTATTCTGGTGGGCTGCCGGTTACCAGTGGTGTTCCACAGGGGTCTGTGTTGGGGCCGCTTCTTTTTACATTGTACATCACCGATTTGGATTATGGAATAGATGGCTTTGTGGCTAAGTTTGCTGATGATACGAAGATAGGTGGAGGGGCCAGTAGTGCTGAGGAAACAGAGAGTCTGCAGGGAGACTTGGACAGATTGGAAGAATGGGCAAAGAAGTGGCAAATGAAATACAATGTTGGAAAGTGTATGGTTATGCACTTTGGCAGAAGAAATAAACGGGCAGACTATTATTTAAATGAGGACAGAATTCAAAGTTCTGAGATGCAACGGGACTTGGGAGTCCTCGTACAGGATACCCTTAAGGTTAACCTCCAGGTTGAGTCGGTGGTGAAGAAGGCGAATGCAATGTTGGCATTCATTTCTAGAGGAATAGAATATAGGAGCAGGGATGTGATGTTGAGTCTCTATAAGGCACTGGTAAGACCTCACTTGGAGTACTGTGGGCAGTTTTGGTCTCCTTATTTAAGAAAGGATGTGCTGGCATTGGAGAGGGTACAGAGAAGATTCACTAGAATGATTCTGGGAATGAGAGGGTTAACATATGAGGAGCGTTTGTCCGCTCTTGGACTGTATTCCTTGCAGTTTAGAAGAATGAGGGGAGACCTCTTAGAAACATTTTGAATGTTGAAAGGCATGGACAGAGTGGATGTGGCAAAGTTGTTTCCCATGATGGGGGAGTCTAGTACGAGAGGGCATGACTTAAGGATTGAAGGGCACCCATTCAGAACAGAAATGCGAAGAAATTTTTTTAGCCAGAGGGTGGTGAATCTATGGAATTTGTTGCCACGGGCGGCAGTGGAGGCCAAGTCATTGGATATATTTAAGGCAGAGATTGATAGGTATCTGAGTAGCCAGGGCATCAGAGGTTATGGTTAGAAGGCAGGGGAGTGGGACTAAATGGGAGAATGGATCAGCTCATGATAAAATGGCGGAGCGGACTCAATGGACCGAATGACTGACTTCTGCACCTTGGTCTTATGGTCTTATGGTAAGTTTTTTACGCAGAGAGTGGTGAGTGCGTGGAATGGGCTGCAGGCAACAGTGGTGGAGGTGGATACGATACGATAGGATGACCCCAAGCCACCCAATTACACCCATCTGACCGATTAACCTACTAACCCGTATGTCCTTTGAAATGTGGGAGGAAACCAGAGCAGCTGGAGGAAACTCATATCGTTATGGGGAGAATGCAGAATGTCCCTACAGACAATGGCAGGAATTGAACCCAGGCCACGGGCACTGTAATAGCATAATGCTAACTGCTGTGCTACTGTGCTGCCCTATATTCTGCTTTCTGCTTTCCTTTTTACTACTTGATGTACCTATCAGGATAGCCTGCAAACAAACGCTTGATATATGTGACAATATTAAACCAATACCGATAGTCAAAGACCCCACTGACCCCAAGTATTCTCTCTTCTACCCTCTCCCATCAGGCAGAATATACAAAAGTCTGAAAGCTAGTGTTCCACTCGGCTCAACGACAGCTTCGATCTCACTGTTATCAGACTCTTGAATGGAGATCTTGTATGATAAAATAGACTCTTAGTCTCAATATACATTATTATGTATATTGACACTTTGTTGCTTTCATACATTGCACTTTTTCAGCAGAATTTATACTCTGTTCACCATTGTTCTGTTTTTACCTTATTCTAGTTCAATGCACTGTGTAATGATTTAATCTGTATAAACAATATGCAAACAACAGACACAAAGTGCTGGAGGGACTCAGCAGGCCAGGCAGCATCTATGGAAAAGAGTACGGTTGACGTTTTGGGCTAAACCCTTCGGCACGACTGGAGAAAAAACGCTGAGGAGTAGATTTAAAAGGTGGGGGGAGGGGAGGGACAAACACCAGGCGATAGGTGATTCTTGGAGGGGGAGGGATGAAGTAAAGAGCTGGGAAGTTGGTGAAAGAGACATAAGGTTATGTAAGAAAGAAAAAGAGGGGGAGCACCAATGGGAGGTGATGGACGGGCAAAGAGAAGAGGTGAGGGAGGAAAAGGGAGATGGAAAATGGGGGTTCCGGTGACGTCATCGTTCAGAATGGCAGCTTAAATCAACAGCTCCTCTGGAAAAACGCATATTTTGCCCCGTTAATCCATCAAAAACAAGATCTTTCGAAAATATCTGAATTGATAAGGGGGGCAAGAATGGAGATAAAAGAAGCCCCACTGCAGAGCCTATGGAAGAGAGAGGTGCAGTGCACATCTCTCCCACCACGTGCGCGTGGCGGCGAAGCTGACGCTGGGTCTCGTGTAGGCGAAGTGGCAAATATGATAAAGATTCTGGAAGAGATAAGGGAAGTCCAAAAAGATATGAAACAGCAACTCAATGATATAAAGTCAGAGCTCGCCAACATCAATCAGAAAATAGCAGTGGCAGAGACTCGAATTGAGAAGGTGGAAGATCACGTGAAAAATGTGGAACAGATACTCAGTAAGACAATAAAAATATTAAATCAACAGGAAAGTAAATTGCTTGACCAGGAGGGAAGATCGCGACGGAAAAATATCAGGATTTATAATGTTCCCGAAGGAGCGGAGGGGTTGTCGATGATGAAGTTTGTAGACAAGCTGCTGCGGGAATGTTGGAGATTCCCACGAATATGGAGATTGAAATTGAGAGGACTTGTCCCAAAGCCTCCCGGAGACAGAGAAAGTAAGCCGCGCTCAATAGTACTTAAATTCTTTAGATTCAAGAGCAAGGTGGAGATTCTACGAAGGGACTGGGGTAAGAAGAGGGTTTTTTGGAACGGGAAGTTAATATTCTTCGATCATGATTACCCTCCGGCGGGCCTAAAGAAACAGAAGGAATATTCCGAACCGAAACGAATATTAAAGCAAGAAAAGATTAAATTCCAAACCCCGTACCCTGCTAAACTGAGGGTATTTTACCAAGAAGGGATGCGACTGTACCAGACGGTGGAAGAGGCGACTACAGACATGAACAACAGAGGACTGTCCATTAGCGTGGTCAAACCAAGGGAAAGTCTGGCTGAGCAGTTGTCCCGAGCTGTTTGGGAAATAGTAAGAGAACCTAGAAAGCAAGGGATGGGAACAGGACGAGAGAAGGATATTAGGAAGAGACTGTGAGTTCTCTGAGGACAGCCCTCACCTCCTCCAGAAGAGCCATAAGGTTTGCTGATAAACTAAATGGAAGCAAAAATAGACGGTGATATACCTATCTCGAGAAATACGTATTATAATGTGGATTTTATATTACTCAATTTTTAAAAATTCATTTATTCATTCCTTTTTCCCCACCTAAATGAGAATATGTACATGGGAGGAATACACAGGGAAATCATTTCTGTGTAATAGACATAGTTTTTCTTTACTTACTTTTATAGGTACTGCAACGGGGGCCCTCAACCCACGGGTAGGAGGGGCTATCCCCCACGGCTAGACTTTTCTTCTAGCCCAACCCCAGAGTCATCTAGAAACCCCAGCCCTGGAATCACACCTTCCTTACCTTTTTTAAATTATTCGCGTTTCTTGGCTCTTACTTGTTCAGGGAGTAGATCGATGAAGTTATATTCTGCAAATTTCAATGATATACTAACAGATAAATACACCTGGCTAAGGATAAAGTAAAATTTATTTCTTTTAATGTCAATGGGCTGTTGAATCTAGTCAAGCGCAGTAAAATTCTATCAAAAATGAAAAAAAGAACAAGCCCATGTAGTATATTTACCGGAAACTCACTTGAGTGATAATGGGCATGGAAAATTGAAGAGAATGGGCTTCACTAACTTGTTTTTCTCCTCACATAAATCAGGACATGGAAGAGGAGTCGCTATTCTCATCTCAAGTAAGCTAAATTTTGAAAAAGTATTTGAAATGGGAGATAAGGAGGGCAGATATATTCTGGTAAGGGGGAATATAGATGGAAATCCAGTTACTTTATTGAATATATACACACCCCCAGGAAGTGATATTAGTTTCTTCCAGAAAATTACTAATATTATGGTAATGGAAACAGAAGGTCTCTTGATATGTGGGGGAGACTTAAATTTACAATTACAACCAAAGTTAGACCCTTCCAATAGAAAAACTTATGAAACAAAGTCCTTACATAAGAAAGTTAACACTCTTTTTGAGGACGCAAACAACAGGAATTCTGCAGATGCTGGAAATTCAAGCAATACACATAAAAGTTGCTGGTGAACGCAGCAGGCCAGGCAGCAAGGGTCTCGGCCTGAAACGTCGACTGCACCTCTTCTTAGAGATGCTGCCTGGCCTGCTGCGTTCACCAGCAACTTTTATGTGTGTTACTCTTTTTGAGGATGTTGGTCTAATTGATATATGGAGGGACCTTTTCCCCAACAGAAGGGATTACACTCATTATTCTGCCCCCCATTCCGTATATACAATAATAGACTATTTCATAACATTTGGAAAAGATAGAGTCAAAATAATCACCTGTGGAATTGGGACAATAGATGTAAGTGGTCATGCACCTATATATTTATCTACGCAAACACGAGGAATGCTGCAGAAGCTGGAAATTCAAGCAACATACATCAAAGTTGCTGGTGAACGCAGCAGGCCAGGCAGCATCTCTAGGAAGAGGTACAGTCGACGTTTCAGGCCGAGACTTCGTGTTTGATGTGTGTTGCTATATATTCATCTGTTGATTTTGACCTACAACCAAAGATACTATTTGGAAACTAAATTCAAGTCTACTCAATGATCCTTATTTTAAGGAACAAATTAAAAAAGAAATTGTTCTTTTCTTAGAATTCAATGATAATGGAGAGGTTTCACCTTCCATTCTATGGGATACGCTGAAGGCTGTCTTAAGAGGGAAAATTATAGCAATATCTTCATATAAGAAAAAAATAAGGAATAGAACATGAAAGGAATTACAAAATAAGCTGAAGGAACCAGAAAAAAAACACAAATTGAGTTTGGCACAGGATACACTAAAGGAAATTTTAAAAATTAGGAATGAAATTAATAGTTTGGCTACACAAGAAATTAGAAAAGATAGAATGTTTCTGAAACAGAGACACTATGAAAGTGGATCTAAATCTATGAAAATACTGGTGTGGAAACTGAGAAAAAAGATAGCAGAAAATACAATTCATAGAATAAGGGATCAAAGAACAAAAGTGATAAAAAAAATAAGCTAAGTAAAATTCAAGAAGCTTTTGAAGTGTTTTACAAAAGTCTGTGTTCCAAAGTTCCAGGGAGAAGCATAACTCAAATTGACACCTTCCTGAATTCTTTAGAGCTACCCACTTTAAGCAAAGAACGAAATAGAACGATGACTGCTGACATAACTGAAGCTGAACTAAAAACTGCAATTAGAAGGCTTAAATTAAGCAAGTCACCAGGATCAGATGGATAAACGGCAGAGTGGTATAAAGAGTTTGGAAGTGAGTTAATTCCTGTTTTACTGCCCACACTGAACTGAACCCTAAGAAAGGTGCAAATGCCACCCAGCTGGAAGGAGGCAATAATCTCAGCTATACCGAAAGAAGGCAAGGATAGAGTGGAATGTGGGTCATTTAGACCAATATCTGTTCTTAATGTGGATTATAGAATATTTACCTCCATCATGGCCAAACGATTAGAAGAGTTTCTACCCACACTGATACATAATGATCAGACAGGTTTTATACAACAATGCCAAACACAAGACACTATATGAAGGGCACTTCACATTATGGATCATATTTTAAAAAATGAAATTGAAGCAATAGTGATAAGCGTGGACGCTGAAAAAGCATTTGATTCGGTTAATTGGAATTTTCTTTACAGAGCTTTACATAGATTTGGTCTACATGACACAATTATTAAAACTATACAGGCACTATATGACAATCCTACTGCCAGGATTAAAATCAATGGATATTTATCTAATAGTTTTACCCTAGAAAGGAGCACGAGACAGGGTTGTGCATGGTCTCCGCTACTTTTTGCATTATATCTGGAACCATTAGCTCAATACATCAGACAAAATGAAGATATCAGGGGAATTACTATTAAAGGGAAAAAGCATAAATTGGCCTGTTACCCGGATGACATTTTGATCTATCTCGGGCAACCAACATACTCTTTACCTAAATTGATGCAATCCTTTAAACAATATGGCCAATTATCAGGATACAAGATCAACATAGATAAAACCCAACTACTTTCATATAACTATAGCCCACTAAGAGAAATTGAAAGTAGATATCCTTGGACATGGCAAACAGAGTCCGTCAAATATTTGGGCATCATTACGCCAAACGATTTGGTAAAATTATCAGAATGCAATTATCAGCAGATATATAAAAAAAATTAAGGAAGATATAACAAGATGGAACCTAATTCCTTTTCTTGGTCTCAGTTCAAGGATTGAATCTATTAAAATGAATATACTGCCCAGACTACTATATCTCTTTCAGACCCTACCAATAGAGATTAACGAAAATCAATTCAATGAATGGAACAAGATGCTATCAAGATATATATGGCAAGGTAAAAGGCCTAGGGTTCATCTCAAAACTTTGCAATTAGCCAAGGAAAAGGGGGAATGGGGCCTACCTTTTCTTAGAGATTACTATTTTCCAGCACAGTTGAGAGCCGTGATATGCTGGTGCAACCCATCATATGGCACTCAATGGAAAAACATTGAGGAGAGGATACTCTCCATCCCCATACATAAATAATATTGACAACCCGTGGGTGAAATGGACTCTTAAAATATGGAAAACTATTATAAAAGAATATAAACTAGAGAGAGACATTGCAATTCTTAAATGGTGTGCATATGACTCAGATTTTACACTGAATAATCTGGATGCTAGATTTAAGGACTGGACAGCTGAAGGAATAACAGCTATTTGCAATATAATGAAAGAAGAAACACTGTTCAGTTTTGAAATGCTCAAAGAGAAACACTTAATAGAAAAACAAGACTTTTACTGGTATTTACAGATGCGACAGTATGTTAACAGGACAGTTAAAAATGTAACCAAGGCAAGTACATGTCTGATAGAGCTATTCAGAAAAACACATAATTCAGACAATGGTAGTAGAATAATTTCAAGTGTATATAAGGTTTGTCAAATCTTAAGACACATTCGACTTCATACATTAAAACAAAATGGGAGGAGGAAGGAGGGATAATAATATCTGAGGAAGACTGGACAATAATATGGAGGTATCAATGGAAGTGCATCAGTTCACAGAAATGGAGGGAGTTTGGGTGGAAAAACTTGATAAGATATTTTACTACACCCTCTCAGAAATCCCATTGTAATAGTAACCCCCCTGCTTGCTGGAGAAATTGAGGAAATTAAAATGCAAACCATTATCATATTTTCTGGGAATGCCCCGTTATCAAAGACTATTGCAGTGGGACACATAATGCCCTACAAAACATCTTTAAATGTGAAATACCTTTAGAGAGTAAGACCATATATTTTGGGTATATACCTCAAGAATGGTTGAAAAGAGATAAATATTTAATGAATGTACTGCTGGTTGCTGGTAAAAAGACCCTTACCGGGAAATGGTTATCACAGGAGAGCCCAACTTTAAATGTATGGATGGAAATTACATTGGACTTTTCAAAATGGAGAAGATAACAGCATCTGTTAATCATAAGTTGGAACAATTTTATTCATACTGGGAAAAATGGTTTAACTACATAACACCTCATAGGCCTGATTTTATTCTCACAAGTCAATGAATATGTTGTAAAAAAAATCACTCCCTACTCAGCACAATTCTTCTTTCGATTGTTCTTTCTTTCCTCCCCTTTCTATAAGTGTATACCTCAGATAAATATTATGTGGAGATTTGTGACAAATATGATTGTATGATATATATGTACAGTATCTGAAATACATCTTATGGAAATGTTTGTTTGATGATGTAATTCAATAAAAAATAAATTACAAAAAAAAAACAAAATAAAGGAGATGGAAAATGGAGAAGGGGGGGCATTACTGGAAGTTTAAGAAATCGATGTTCAAGTGGAGGGGGCCATGGATAGACATATCATAATGGGAATGGAAAGTGAAATTAAAATGGGTGGCCACTGGGAGATGCTGCTTGTTCTGGCAGACAGAGCGTTGATGCTCAGTGAAGCAGTCTCCCAATCTACTGGGGTCTCACCGATGCAGGAGGCCACGTCGGGAGCACTGAACACAGTAAATGACCTCAACAGACTCACAGGTGAAGTGTCGCCTCACCTGGAAGGACTATTTAGGGCCCTGAATGGTAGTGAGGGAGGAGGAGCAGGGGTAAGTGTAGCACTTGTTCTGCTTGCAAGGATAAGTGCCAGGAGGGAGATCAGTGGGGAGGGACAAATGGACAAGGGAGTCGTGTAGGGAGTGATCCATGCAGAAAGCAGAAGGTGGGAAAGAGGGAAAGATGTGCTTGGTGGTGGGATCCCATTGGAGGTGGAGGAAGTTTTGGAGGATTACGTGCTGGACGTGGAGGGTGGTGGGGTGATACTGAGGACAAGAGGAAACCTATCCCTGGTAGGGTGACGGGAGGATGGAGTAAGAGCAAACGTGCGTGAAATGGAAGAGATGTGGTTGAGGGCAATGTTGATATTGGAGGAAGGGAAGCCCCTCTTTTGAAAAAGGATAACATCTCCTTTGGTCTAGAATGCAAAGTCTCATCCTGAGAGCAGATGCGGTGGAGACAGAGGAATTGAGAAAAGGGGATGGCGTTTTCACAAGTAGTAGGGTGGGACGAGGTGTAGTCCAGGTAGCTGTGAGAGTCTGTGGGTTTGTAATAGACATCAATGGATAAGTTGTCTCCGGAGATAGAGACTGAAATCGAGAAAGGGAAGGGAGGTGTCGGAAATGGACCAGGTGAATTTTGAGGGCAGGGTGGAAGCTTGAGGCAAAGTGGATGAAGTTGATGAGTTCAGCATGGGTGCAGGAAGCTGCACCAATGCAGTCATCAATGTAGCATAAGAAGAGTGCAGAACGGTCGCCAGTATAGGCTTGGGACACAGACCGTTCCACGTAGCTGACAAACAGGTAGGTATAGCTGGGACCCAAGCGACCCCTGTTGTTTGAAGGAAGTAGAAGGAGCCGAAGGAGAAATTATTGAGAGTGAGGACAAATTCCCCTAGGCAGAGGAGAGTGATGGTGGAGGGAACTGGTTAGGTCCGGTGTCCTGAAAAAACGAAGAGCTTTGAGGCCTTTCTGGTGGGGGCTGAGGTGTATAGGGACTGGACATCCATAGTAAAAATACGATGACGGCGGTCAGGGAACCTGGAATAATTGAAAAGGTCCAGAGTGTGTGAGGTGTCAAGGACGTAGGTAGGAAGGGATGAAACTAGAGGGATAAAATATGCAAAAGAACCTTTTCTCTGTATCTTGGTACATAAACCAAGACTAACTGTGTCAAATTCTGAGGGTTGATGGAGAAGATTACAAACGAAAGTTCAAAGTAAATTTATTATTAAAGTACATTTATGTCAACAAATACAATCTTGAGATTCATTTTCTTGCAGGCATTCATAGTAGAACAGAGAAATACAGTAGGATCAATAAACAAACAAGTATATAGAAAACAGAGAATAAATAAATATGTAAATAATAAGTAAGTAAATAAATAAATACTGCCGAGAACATGAGTTACGAAGTCCTTGAAAGTGAGTCCATAAGTTGTGGAATTTGTTCAGAGTTGAGGTGACTGAAGTTGGCATCCTCTATGAAGCTGTGTCCAACAGCGTCAGAACCATGGACTTGGGAATATGTTCTACTGGACAGACTGTAACAGCTGTCCACCATTACCTCCAGCTTCTTCCACCATACAACCAGGTGAGATTACAATGTGGATTACTGGTGTGTGCCTAATGCATTCATCCCAGTGAATTGAGAAGACTCCCATCCTCTCACATTTGTTCATAACCATAAAAGCATAAGACATAGGAGCAGAATTAAGCCCATTGAGTTGGCTCTGCCATTCGATCATGGCTGATTTATTATCCCTCTCACCCCACTTGCCTGTCTTCATCCCCTTGACTCTTACTAATCAAGAATCTATCAACATCCGTTTTAAATACATCCAGTAACTTGGCCTCCACAGCCATCTGTGACAATGAATTCTACAGATTCAGCACCGTGTAGCTAAAGAAATTCATTCTCATCTCCATTTTAAAAGGACATTCTTGTATTCTGAGGCTGTGCCCTCAGGTCCTGAAACCTCTCACTATTGGAAACAATCTTTCCACTTTGACTCTATATATGTCTTTCAATATTCAATGGGTTTGAATGAGATCCCCTCTCATTCTTCTATACTTCAGTGAGTACAGTCCCAGAGCTGTCAAATGCTCCTCATATGTTTACCTTTTCCATTCATGGATCATTCTCCTGAACCTCCTCTGAATCCCCTCTAATACCAGCACAGCAAACTCACAGATACAACCCACTCTACTACCCTGCCAAACCATGCTCTCCCATCTGTGACAGACCTGCCTCAAAGCCTCTAGGACCAATGCTTATCCCAATTTTTTTCCTCTGCCAGGGAATCCATCCTACATATTTGCAATTTCGTAATTAGACATCAAATAACAATTTTTCCCCAATTCATTTTCGCCCCTTTTTTGATTTATTTTAAACTTTCACAGAATACATTCCAGACACTTCCATTACACCAGCTGACGAGAAAGCCATCATGTCTCCACTGGGATGGTGTGCATAGCACCAGCCGAACCAGGGGCAAACCCTCCTCCCTCCCTTTCACCAATGGTTCACTCATCTTTCTATCAGATCCCTTGTTTTCCACCTATCACCTCCCAGCTTCTCACTTCATACCCACTGCCCCCACATTCCCTCCCCTTCACCTGGCCACTTTGTACTCCTTTCCCTCCCTCCGCCTTCTTCCCCTTTCCTTTCCAATCCTGATCGAAGGGTCTCCGCCGGAAACGTCGATTGTTTATTCCTTTTCATAGTCGCCGCCTGACCAGCATTTTGTGCGCGCGACACAGTCTGATACAGGCCATTTATGATTTTATCCACTTTGCCCTCACTCATTTGGAAGGATAACAAATATTGCATACAACGAACCCGAAGTTCCTTAGAATGGCGTACGATTAAGTTTGGAAATTACACTTTTAGAAATTCCCCTTCCTGAAAGGAAAGCGATTGTTGCCGCTTGACACACTGCCAAGATGAGGCGGCCTATCTCTCAGTATTTGCCCGGTCGATATGATCGCCGCGGGGTGGCGGCGAGAGGAGTCTGTCGCTGGCGACATCTCACACATATGGAATGATAAGCGAAGCGGGGCGGAGCTGTTGCTTCGCTCGCATGAAGCAACCCGAGGGCTGAGAGTAGCGTGCGGGCAGAGCCGCTGCTCGCTAGTTTTCCCAGGGCCGGCGTCGAGGTAAAGGTTACAGGGGAGAACTTCTCGCCGTCATGTTTCCATAGGAGAGAGCCGCAGGCTCCATCCGCCAGCATTGCCGAGGTAACGCAGACTGTAATGAGACACCAGACAAGTTTTTATCTGTTGAAACATGTGACTATTGCGCTGGTACTTTCGTTGCTTCAGATTTAGAATATTCGCTGTATTTTCCTGAAATATCATCGTTTTCATTCATATTGTATCTTTTGGAAGTTGTAGGAGATCAGGGTGGGTCCAGATTAATTACGGTAAACACCGCCAAGGTTCTGCAGAGAGGGGGAAAATTAAATAAATGAACCGCCTTTTGTTATTGCTTGTCCGTGATCATGACGGGAGGAGACGGCAAAGCCAAACGCTTCCGTCTTTGGGTTGTGTTTCTCTGCTTGCTTTACAATAGTTTGCTTGTCTTTCGCAACGTGTGTGTGTGTGTTTACGTGTGCATGAACATTCGTCAGCGGAATACTCTTTCTACAGCACTAACATTTTACTGCCAGTGTCGTCTTTTCATATCGGCTGAGAACGGCCACATATTTTCCTCGATGTGTCCGGGAGGCTACAGTTTAATAAAGAAGCTTTCGACGCGATTATATGCCCTGAGGAAGCCTATTTCGTTCACCCTCAGTTTAGAAAGAGTTTTATGCTGTTCCTTGTGCCCTGCCTTGTAGCTAACTAAATAGTTTACAAATGCAATCAGTATTAAAATCTGGGAGGCATAGCAGAAAATTTGTGCATGGCAATCTCCCACAGACGATAAAAAATGAATAAATTTGCTCTGTACTCCTAAGTTAACTGAGGATTAAATATTAGCGGACGTCCGGGACTCTCCTGTGAAATCGGCTACATTTATCCGAGAGGGGTTCATTAGTGGAATATCTGATCCAAAAGAAGGGTTGAAAGGGAAAGTAGATCAGCCATGGTCAATCGGCAGAGCAGACTTGGGCTGAATGGCCTAATCTGCTCCTAGGTCTTGTGGTCAAAAGTCACCACGTGGTGTGGGCTTCTGTGCCTCCTGCTGAATGGTAGCTGCCAGAAGATACCTTGACCTTGGCGCAGGGTACTTTGATAATAGATGTTACCTTTTTGCTGCTGATGGTGGGGAGAGATGTGCATGTGATGAATTAAATCATCATTTGATGATGATGGTTAGGAGGTATGCAGGAGCCAGGACACCTTAGATAAACTCACATGTCTTCACCGAATCTTTGACATGGAATTATGGACATCTAGCTTAGAAAACCTGTGTGGGCTGCTGTTTAACATCCATCTGAAAGATGGCATTCTCTCACTGCTGTGTGGGAACGTCAACGTGGGTTCCTCTGAAAACAAGAGAAAATCTGCAGATGCTGGAAATCCGAGCAACACACACAAAATGCTGGAGAACTCAGCAGGCCAGGCAGCATCTATGGAAAAAAAGCACAGTCGACATTTTGGGCTGAAATCCTTCAGCAGGACAGGAGAAAAAAAAATGAGGTGTAGATTTGAAAGCTGGGGGGGAGGGAGGAGAGAAATGCCAGGTGATAGGTGAAATTTAGGTGGGGGAGGAATGAAGCAAAGAGCTAGGAAGTTGATTGGTGAAAGAGACAGGCCATGGAAGAAAGAAGAAGGTAGGGGAGGAGGAGCATCAGATGGAGGCGATGGGCGGGCAAGGAGGTAACATGAGAGAGGGTCAAGGGAATGGGAAATGGGGAGGGGGTGGTGGAGGCATTACTGGAAGTTTGAGAGATCGATATTCATGCTGTCAGGTTGGAGGCTACCCAAATGGAATACGAGGTGGTGTTCCTCCAACCTAAGTGTGGCATTATCCCGACAGTGGAGGAGGCCATGGATGAACATATGGGAATGGGAAGTGGAATTAAAATGGATGGCCACTGGGAGATCCTGCTTGTTCTGGCAAAGGAGCGTAGATGCTCGGCAAAGCGGTCTCCCAATCAACGTCGGTTCTCAGTGTGGCCTCTTGTATATTGCCTGCCGTTTCTCACCCTTCCCCCCAGCTTTCAAATCTACTCCTCAGATTTTTATCCAGTCCTGCCGAAGGGTTTCAGCCCAAAACGTCGACTGTGCTTTTTTTCCATAGATGCTGCCTGGCCTGCTGAGTTCCTCCAGCATTTTGTGTCGATTCCTCTGCACTGGATTTGAATGCAGCAGGACTGGAAAGAGCTGCGGAGGCTTGCAAACTGGGCAGCTCCATCATGGGTTCTACCCTCCCCAGCATAGAAGACATCTTCAAAAGGCAATGGCTCCAAAAGATGGCATCCCTCATTAAGGACCTCCATCACCCAGGACATGTTCTCTTCTTACTACCATCAGAGAGGAGTACAAGAGCCTGAAGAGACACACTCAATGTTTTAGGAACAGCTTCTTCCCCTCCAACATCAGATTTCTGAATACGCAGTGAACCAACCCATGAGCACTACCTCATTATTTTGCTCTGTGCGCTACTTATTTTTTACATTTCTTATTGCAGCATATAGTATTTTTATGTATTGTACTGCTGATGCAAAACAACACATTTCACAACATATGTCGATGATAAGCTCATATCTGATTACAACACAGGTGACATCTAAGGCATAGCACAATGCCACAAAAATAACACACCTGGACAATGGAGTTTACTTTAATTTAATGTGCTAAATGGGGGAAGTATTTAGTACTAAATGGGGGGCCTCTGAAAAATCATGAAACTATACCTCTAAAACAAAATCATGAGGGGGAGTTTTCACTCCAGATGCTGTGGTAAAGGTGACCTGTACAGTTCCTGATGGCAGAGGTTGCAGCTGCTGTTACCTTGCAGTGAGAAACCATAGGAAGCTGATCTCAGCTCACTACCTCAGTATTTTTTCTGTTTTTAAACTACATATTTAATTTAATTGTTAAATATATATCTCTTATTGTAGTTATAGTATTTTTATGTATTACACTGTACTGCTGCAAAACAATAATTTTCACGATATACTGTATTAAATCTGATTCGGATTCTGAGGCAGAGTCACTGCACATAAGGATTGATAGATTTTTAACTTAGAATGGAGTCAAGGGGGAACGGGAGAGGCTGGGAAAGTGGTGTTGAGGCCAAGATTGCATCAGGCATGATCTTGTTGAATGGCAGTGTACTTTACAGACGAATTGGGCTAAAAGGCCTGTTTCCACACTGTATGGGTGTACAGCCGAGCAGACTGGGCTAGTCTGTGGGCCTATACCTGCTCCTATTCCTCATATTCATATTGAGGTTAACTGGGCACATACTGATTATCGACTGATGCATGGTGCCATGCTTGGGCATTGCAGATCTATGAAAGTTCAAAGTACCTTTATCATCAAAGTACGTATACGTCACCAGATACTGCCCTGAGATTCATTTCCTTGCAGGCATTCATAGTAGAACAACAAACTACGATAGAATTGATGAGAAACTACACATAAAGACTGGCAAACAACCAATGTGGAAAATTAGACAAAGTGTGCAAGTACAGAAATGAAACTAATAATAATAACTAATTAAGGAAATAAATAATACTTAGGACACGAGTTGCCAAGTTCTTGAAAGGGAATCCATTGGCTGTGTTCACTAATCAGTTCACTGTTGTAGTGAGTAAAGTTAACCACACTGCATCAGGAGCCTGATGGTTGAGGGGTAATAACTGTTCCTGAACCTGGTGGTGTGGGACCTGGGGCTCCTGTGTCTCCTTCCCAATGGCAACAATGAGAAGAGAGCACGGACTGAATGGTGGGGTCCTTAATGATAGGAGCTGCTTAATTGTGGTGGTGCTAACTGTAGATGTGTTGAATCACAGAGGCCTTTTTCTGTGATCGGCTGGGCTGGGCTATATTGTGTGCAGTTTTGGATTGTGTGCAGTTTTGGTCCCCTAATCTGAGGAAAGACATCCTTGCCATAGAGGGAGTACAAAGAAGGTTCACCAGATTGATTCCTGGGATGGCAGGACTTTCATATGAAGAAAGACTGGATGAACTCGGGCTTGTACTCGTTGGAATTTAGAAGATTGAGGGGGGGATCTGATTGAAATGTATAAAATCCTAAAGGGATTGGACAGGCTAGATGCAGGAAGATTGTTCCCGATGTTGGGGAAGTCCAGAACAAGGGGCCACAGTTTGAGGATAAAGGGGAAACCTTTTAGGACCGAGATTAGGAGAAACTTCTTCACACAGAGAGTGGTGAATCTGTGGAACTCTCTGCCACAGGAAACAGTTGAGGCCAGTTCATTGGCTATATTTAAGAGGGAGTTAGATATGGCCCTTGTGGCTACGGGGATCAGGGGATATGGAGGGAAGGCTGGGGCGGGGTTCTGAGTTGGATGATCAGCCATGATCATAATAAATGGCGGTGCAGGCTCAAAGGGCCGAATGGCCTACTCCTGCACCTATTTTCTATGTTTCTATGTTTCTATACACTAATACCAGGCCATGATGCAATCATTCAGAATACTGACTACTGTGCATCTATAGAAGTTGGTCAAAGATTTAGATGATGTGTCAAATCTGCAGAAACTTTTAAGAAATTAGAGGCGCCACCATGCCTACTTTGAAATGGCACTCATCTTCAAAAATGGTTATGGGATCAAAGGAGTGTTTTCATGAAAGTGGTCTGCTGGCTTCCCACAATTGCTCTGCCTTTGTTCCTAGCAAATCAGCAGTACCCTGCTCTAAGAAGGAAGCAGTAGGCATGGTGTAAAGTTTTTTTTCTCAGTGTAAAAGAATGTGGGTATATATATTCAATAATCACTCTATCAGGTACACCTGTACATCTGTTTGCTAATGCTAATATCTAATCAGCTGATCATCTGGCAGCACTTCAATCATAAAAACATGCACACATGGTCAAGAGGTTCAGTTGTTGTTCAGACCAAAGATCAGAATGGGGAAGAAATATGATCTAAGTGACTTAGACCATGGAATGATTGATGGTGCCAGACAGGGTGGTTTGAGTATCCCAGAATCTGCTGATCTCTTGGGATTTTCATGCACAACAGTGGCTAGAGTTTACAAAGAATAGTGCAAATGACAAAAAGACATCCAGTGAGCAACATCTCACTAATGAGATAGGTTGGACAAGAATGACCAGAACTGGTTCAAGCTGACAGGAAGAGGGCAGTATCTCAAATAACCACATGTTGCAACAATTGGTATACAGAAAAGCATCTCTGAATGCACAATATGTCAAACCTTGAAATGCTGGGCTACAACAGCTGAACAGCAGGAACATACACCCAGTGGCCACTTTATTAGATACCTCTTGTTGCTAATAAAGTGGCCACTGAACGTATTGTAGTCAGCAGCCTACATTTGCCACGAACCACATGGGAACAAACGTGCAATGAAGATGTATCGTAATGAATTAAGGTTCTACAAAGATGGCATATAAATTAAACTGCATGGCCATACAAAACATAACAATCATTAAGACACATGGATAGTAAGACTCCGGACAAAATTAAAGCCAATCATATTTTGATCTTCACATCCTCTTGCCTTCTGCACATCCTGACAGTGAGAACTCTTGCCTTGTTACTGTACAGCTAAAAGTAAAGATAAATTTAAACTAACACACAGTAGATCAGGCAGCATGTGTGGAAAATAAAACATCAAACACTACAGCAAAGTTCAAAGTAAATTTATTACCAAAGTACATATGTGTCACCATATACAACCCTAACATTCATTTTCTTGTGGGCAAACTCAATAAATCCAATAATCATATTAGAATCAATGAAAGATTGTATCAACAGGTGACAACCGGTGTGCATAAGACAACTAACTGTGCAAATACAAAAAGAAAAATAAACAACAATATATATCGAGAGCATGAGATGAAGAGTCCTTGAATGAAAATTGTGAGAACAGTTCAGTGAAGTGCAAGTGAAGTTAAAGAGCCTGATGGTTGAGGGGTAATAACTGTTCCCGAACCAGGGTGGTGTGAGTCCTGAGACTCCTGTACCTCCTTCCTGATGGTTGAGGGTTAATAACTGTTCCGGAACCTGGTTGTGAGAGTCCTGAGGCTCCTGTACCTTCTTCCTGATGGTTGAGGGGTAATAACTGTTCCCGAACCAGGGTGGTGTGAGTCCTGAGGCTCCTGTACCTCCTTCCTGATGGTTGAGGAGTAATAACTGTTCCTGAACCTGGTTGTGAGAGTCCTGAGGCTCCTGTACTTCCTTCCTGATGGTTGAGGGGTAATAACTGTTCCCGAACCTGGTTGTGTGAGTCCTGAGGCTCCTGTACCTCCTTCCTGATGGTTGAGGGGTAATAACTGTTCCTGAACCAGGGTGGTGTGAGTCCTGAGGTACACACTGTTGATGGGCTCCTCTCGAGAAATCTCCTCTCAAGGGCTGGTGTTCCAGAACAATTAGTTAGTGGCAGTGGCAATGGACCATAGTGTGTTGTGGAACAGTTTCAGTCATTCCTGAAAATGAATGGAATAAGACATATTACATCTGCACTGTACCACCCAGCTACAAATGGCTTTGTAAAAAGCTTTGTCTGGAGTCCAAAGAATGCACTGTGAGCAGTATCAGCAGAACACACTACACTAACACTGAATCAGAATCTCACCAACTTCCTCCTTGTATTTATCAATGCAGCACAGTCCACAACCAACCACTCACCAGCTATGCTGTCCCAAACCCAATTTCAGAAGGAGTATGCAGGACAAACAGCTGAGACAAATTGAGGGATCCTCAAACAAGGATGTTCAATATTTCACTCGTGAACAAACAGGCCCGGCCATTGCCACTACAGAGGTGATCAAAAGTGGGTACTGCATGATTAAGGATAGAACTGGGCCACTTCCAGAGACACTGGAGATTGGTAGCAACTTGATCAGTTGAGGAGAGCAGAGTCAGTGAGATTCCACAGAGGAGGCCCCAGAACCTGAGCTTGATTCACAGCCACGTCTCCCCCCACCCCCAATGTCAGGAAAGATGTTACCTCACAAGAGTAAGTGATCTTCCACAGTGATTAAATTTTTAGGCCTGAATGGGACAACATAAAATTTACTTGTAAAATTTATTAATATGCTTTAGATGTCTTGAGTCCAAGAGCTGTGAGGTAATGTTACAGCTATATAAGACCTCGGTTAGATCGCACTTGGAGTTCTGGTCACCTATCTACAGGAAGGATATGGATACTATAGAGAGCATGCAGAGGAGATTTACAAGGATGTTGCCTGGATTGGAGGGCATACCTTATGAGAATAAGTGGAGTCAACTTGACCTTTTCTCCTTGGAGTGACGGAGGATGAGAGGTGACCTGATAGAGGTGTACAAGATGATGAGGGGCATTGATCGTGTGGATAGTCAGAGGCTTTTCTCCAGGGCTGAAATGGCTAAAATGAGGGAGCATAGTCTTAAGGTGCTTGGAAATAGGTACCGAGGGGACGTCAGAGGTAAGTTTTTCACACAGAGAGTGGTGGATGTTTGGAATGCACTGCTGGCGGTGGCGGTGGAAACGGATAGAATAGAGTCTTTTAAGAGAATCTTAGGCTACGTCCGCACTACGCCAGATCATTTTGAAAATGAAGCCTTTTCTCTTCGCTTTGACCTTCCGTCCACACTGAAACGGCATTTTCAGCCCCTGAAAACGGAGATTTTCAGAAACGATCTCCAGAGTGAATAAATCTGGAAACGCCTAATATCCGTTGCAGTGTGTACGGGGTAACCGGAGCTTTTTAAAACCGTTGTCATGACGTGCCGGAACAGATGGCGGCAGCGCGGTATTTCATAGTTTTCCTCTTATTATTCTTCTTTTTACTACTTTATTGTCGCCAAACGATTGATACTAGAGCGTACAATCATCACAGCGATATTTGATTCTGCGCTTCACAGAACCTAACAATTTCAGAACAGACGGCAACGAGACTGAAGCCAGAAGAGTTAGAAATGTACGCACCAAATACTTTGACCCATAGCTTACTGAATAAATAAGTATACTCACTTTGCCCTGTTTTCTGTCCTTGCTTGTATGAAGGTGGTTTACCTATTTATGCAAGTACTTCTCTGACAATAGACGTGTAACAGCCTAATGTAACATTGTATGGAAATACAAGATAACACCGATGCAGATGTTTTATACATTTAACAAGGTGCCTTATTAATGCAACAGAGTTAGTCAGTTTTTCAATGTTCGTTGTCATACTGTCCGTGAACTCCCTATCGGTTGCCTCCATACGCTCCAGTATTTGTTTTTTTTTAGTTTTAAGTCCTCCTGTGCGAGAGCCAAGAGCAATTCCTTTTAATTTTTTTCTACTCTGTAGCTGGACAAACGCGCACCAAGTATTTTGTTTCCTCTTCGCTTGTTTTCTGTGTCCTGCGCATGCCCAGTAGGAGGAGATTCGCCCAAATATCCGTCTAATGTGGACAGAGATATTTTGAAAAACGCTTAGTGTGGACGCCCGTTGTTTTTACTCAAAACCGGCGTATTCAAAGTTATCTGGCGTAGTGTGGACGGAGCCTTAGATAGGTACATGGAGCTTAGAAATAGAGGGCTATGCACTGGAGAAATTCTAGGCAGCTTTTGGAGTAGGTTACATGGTCAGCATGACATTGTGGACTGAAGGACCTGTAATGTGCTGTAGGTTTCTATCTTCTATGTTTATAGTAGTTGTATTATATAACATGTTATATATAGTATATGTTGAGCTGCATTCTATATTGAGTTGGAGTTTATAGCTAAGCAGGGAGGCGGTTTGTGTATTTAATATTTGAGTAATATTATAAATATATTCTTTGATTAAACATTCTTTATTTGTCTACATAATGCATTATGAGTTATATGTAAGAAGTATGTGAATAGCACCGTATCATATGTGTGCAGAAGGATAGTAAACCAAGTACACGAGTGTACCCAGTCTGCCACGTTTCTTTTATTAGTTTCTGGAGTTACAAAATATAATAGGAGGGGCACCAGAGAGAATTGCTGGACAGATTAGGAGAGAAGAAAGGGTAAGAGACAAGCCAGAATTGGGAATGGAAATTGAGAGCTGGGGGCAGGGGGGGGGGTGTTGGTGAATAGAAATTACCAGACGTTTGAGAAATCGATGTTCATGCCATCAGTTGGAAGTTATCCAGACGGAATATGAGTTGTTGTGTCTCCAACCTCAGTGTGGCTACATCATGGCAGCAGAGAAGGCCATGGACTGACATATGGGAATGGGGACGTTGAATTGAAATGGGTGGCTAAAGGGAAATCCCCCCTCTTCCGAACAGAACGCAGGCCCTTGATAGAGTAATCCCCTAATCTACGTCAGGTCTCACAGGTGTAGAGCAGGCCGCACCAGGAGCGCTGGATACAAAAATGACCCAGACAGACTTGCAGCTGAAGTGTCACCTCACCTGGTGGGACTTTTTGGGATGCTGAGTGGTAGTGAGGGAGGAGGTGTAGGACTTGTCACTCTTGCAGAGACAAGTACCAGGAGGTATGAGTGGTCAAAGGAGTTATGTGGAGACCAATCCCTATGGAAAGTAGAGAATCGGGGTGAGAGAAGATGTGCCTAGTATAGAAGCTACAGAGAAAGTGCAATGCAAGTAAGGTCATATCGAGGTAGATTGTGATAATACAAGAGGTTCATTCAAGAGTGGGACAGAAACTGTCTTTGAGCCTGGTAATATGTGATCTCAGATTTTTGTGTCTTCTGCCTGATGGGAGAAGGGAGAGTGTCTGGGGTTGGTGGGGTCATTGATTATCCTGGTTGCTTTACTGAGGCAGTGAGAAGTATGGCCAATCATTAGAGGGGAGGCTGGTTTCCATGATGTGCTGGGCTGAAACCACAACACTCTACAGTGGCTTGTGCACTGTGCTCCTGGCACTGTTCATTGCTGATAGGAGTAAAGAATATCAGTGTGGAAGCTGGCAGTGACGGGAAGTAGAGTTGAGTTTCAAATTCAGTAAATGTAAGGAAAGGATGGAACCATAACACCATTCAAAAAATAGGAGCAGAATTAGGCCATTTGTCCATCGAAACTGCTCCACCATTCATTCATGGATGATTTATTTTCCCTCTCAACTCTATTCTCCTGCATTATCCATAACCTTTGAGCCCTTACTGATCAAGAAACTACCAACCTCCACTTTATTGTGACATATGTGGTCGGGCATTTGGTATGCCGAAACTACAAGGCCTCAGATCTAGAACTAGGATGGTGAAGTTAAGTCACATAGATGGTTTTGACCAATATGGACATGGTGGCCCAAATATCTGCCTTCTTTGCCGAGATGCGTCTGGCCAGCGCTCCCTTAGGTATTTCGCTATTTTGGAAGTTTCACATAGAGGTGAGTCCTTGGTTCAGACGAGGGACACAGGAGATGAGAGGCACTGGAATCTGGAGGCAAAAACTGCCAGAGCGGGTCGAGCAGCATCTGTCATGGAAGAGGAAGAAATTGTCACCATTTCAAGTTTGAATCGAGACCCTGCATCAGGATGTAGTCTTGACCCGAAAAAGCTGACCATCCCACCAATGCTACTTGACCCAACACACATCAAAGTTGCTGGTGAACACAGCAGGCCAGGCAGCATCTCTAGGAAGAGGTACAGTCGACGTTTCAGGCTAAGACCCTTTGTCAGGACTAACTGAATGAAGAGATAGTAAGAGATATCATAAGATCTGAGACAGTGTTTCTTACTCCAAGTCTGCAGACTAGCTGAAGCAGAGAAGTCTAATGTGAGTCATATCCAACTCAGATGTAACAGAAAGGACATAACAGAGCAAAGCAGATGGCCTATGAGTTATACACCGCACCTTGAGTTTTGTTTTCATAAAAATCCGTTGAAGGGAAAGGAATGTTTCCAATTAAAAACATAACTGGTACAGCTTGTTATCCAATCCAAAGAATGGGGTATTTTTGATCACATGGGTCCACTTGAATTGGATATCCAGCTGCTGGAGAGATCACAAGGTGGAGAGGGGTGCAAGCAATGACTTGACCATAGGCAGAAAATCCTGAATTCCAGCTGAGTGTTTGGCAAGAAGAAGCCAAGATGAGCAGCCTCTCCCAGTGTCCTGATCTTACAGATGGATAGTGTGAAGTGGAATTACAGGGGAGTTACTAGCATGGGTGGAGCATTGTCTGATCAGCAGAAAACAGAGAGTGGGAATAAAGGGATCCTATTCTACCTGGTTGCCGGTTACCAGTGGGGTTCCACAGGGGTCGGTGTTGGGACCGCTGTTTTTTACGATGTATGTCAGTGATTTGGACTATGGGACTAATGGATTTGTGGCTAAATTTGCCAATGATACAAAGATAGGTGGAAGAGCGGGTAGTGTTGAGGAAACAGAGATCCTGCAGAGAGACTTGGATAGTTTAAGGGAATTGGCAAAGAAGTGACAAATGAAATACAATGTTGGAAAGTGTATGGTCATGCACCTTGGTGGAAGAAATAAACAGGCAGACTATTATTTAGATGGGGAGAGAATTCAAAATGCAGAGATGCAAAGGGTCCTTCTGCAAGATTCCCTAAAGGTTAACCTCCAGGTTGAGTTGGTGGTGAAGAAGCTGAATACAATGTTGGCATTCATTTCTAGAGGTATAGAATATAAGAGCAGGGATGTGATGTTGAGGCTCTATAAGGCCCTCGTGAGACCACACTTGGAGTGTTGTGTGCAGTTTTGGGCTGCTTATTTTAGAAAGGATACACTGACATTGGAGAGGGTTCAGAGATGATTCACAAGAATGATTCCAGGAATGAAAGGCTTACTGTATGAGGAATGTCTGGTAGGTCTTGGGCTGTATTCCCTGGAGTTCAGGAGACTGAGGGGGGATTACATAGAAACATTTCAAATGTTAAAAGGCCTGAACAGATTAGATATGGCAAAGTTATTTCCCATGGCAGGGGAATCTAGGACAAGAGGGCACGATTTCAGGATTGAAGGACGTCATTTATAGCAGAGATGCGGAGAAATTACTTTAGTCAGAGGGTGGTAAATCTGTGGAATTTGTTGCTATGTGTGGCTGTGGAGGCCAAGTCATTGGGTGTATTTGAGGCAGAGATAGATAGGTTCTTGATTAGCCAGGGCTTCAAAGGGTATGGGGAGAAGGCAGGGGAGTGGGGTTGACTGGAAGAATTGGATCAGCCCATGATTGAATAGCGAAGCAGACTCAATGGGTCGAATGGCCTACTTCTGCTCCTATATCTGATGGTCTTATAACCTATCATTTCCTAAACCCACTCACCTTCCAAAATTCTGCAAACAAAAGACACTGAAAAGCAAAACTGACAATGCTTTAAGTTCTCAGCTGTTCAGCTAACATCTGTGGAAGGAAAAAGAGAGACAAAATTAATGTTTCAACTCAATAACACGTTATCTGTTTCCCTGTTTACAGATATTTCATATTAATATTAATTGAATATCTACTGTAACTACATGTGTTCTGAACTCTAATCCATGCACAATTTTATGAATGACGTCTTTGACTGCTAGTGTATATTTTTTTGGAGAATTTTCAGTACAGAATGTTAGTGTGATGGATTAGAATTTTTTTTCCCATTTCTGAGAAGGGCTTCCTGTCTGAAACCATTAAAGATATGAAAAGGCATGGATGTATTCTGAAAAATATAGCAGTATGTGAAACACCCTGCAGCACTAAAAGACATACATTTTAAAGGGGGCATACACTATAATTTCTTTTCTTTGTAAAATATTTGTTTTTGACATTTTGATAAATTTTCCACTATTTCGAAATGGAAGTCCCACCAATTCTTCTGTTGCTCCATACAGCAGATAACCCCCATAGGCGGACTGCGGGCCAGGTCCGGACCATGAGAACCAAGTGTCTGGACCGTGCCAACCCATTGGCACTTACGTGAACGCACTTGTCATAACATGTAAATAAAGCGCGCGCTGCTCTAATTTATTTTAACCTCATCCCACACCGTACACTTGACCTGTAGCCACCTACTGCGCGCTCTCTACGGACCTTGACTAGACAGCGGCACGAACCAACAAAGTCGACCAGGAAAACGGTCAGTTCAAATCTGACTGGACTGATCAGTTTGTTTTATTTTACTGGACCACACCATTGTTAAACCGACATGCTTAATATGCATGCAGTCCGTAGCTGTCTGCAAATCAGAAAATCTAAAGCCGCACTTCAACACTATGCATGCTGCCAGTTTTAATGCCAACTACCCTGCAAAATCAGATCAATGCAAACACAAAATTGCTAATATGATAACATCATACAAGCACTCCGTTTCTACTATCTGTAAGTCAACATCTGCACGAGAGAACACAACAGCTGCATCATTGCACGTGTCATGGAATCTTGCCGAAGCTAAGGAGCCATTTGCTGATGCCGAGTTGATTAAAACGTGTGCAATTGGTATGGTTGGCGAAGTTTTAAGTGATGATGAGAAAACGAAGAAAACGGTTGTGGAGCTATTAAAGATGGTGCCATTGTCGGCTAACACGGCAACAAGAAGAGTAGAAGTTTTAGCAGAGGAGTGTTTTTCCAATTTACGCACTGATTTGGAGAAAGCAGAAGCCATATCACTAGCCATAGACTCATCCCGTGGCCGAACGGATATGGAAGAGCTGTCTGTGTTCGCAAGATTGTTTGATGGGAAGACCTTTCGGGAAGAGCTACTTTGTTTGCTTCCTCTGTCCGGGCACACAACTGGGGAAATAATTTTTAATGATTGACACAGTTCTTTGAGAAGAATGACTTGGATGTGAGCAAAATTGTGTCCGTTGTCACCGTTGGTAAGCAGGTTTGCTGCTGTTAACCCAGCACTCTTGGCATTTCATTGCATTATTCACAAATCAGTGTTGTGTGCTAAACTGTGTGGGGAAATGAAAGAGGCGATGGATACTGTGACGAGACTGGTAGATCTTGCTCATGAGAGTTCTAGTCTGCACCATCGCCTTTTCAAAGCATTGCTGGAGGAAATGTCAGCGGAACACAAAGATCTTTTGCTGCATAATGATATTTGCTGGCTGAGCAAAGGCCGTGTGTTGGAGAGGGTGTGCGACCTGCACGATGAGCTTGTGTCATTTGTATCCAGCCTACAGAGCCAAAAAGCCCAAGGATTTAAGAGGTTTTTAAGTGACAACAAGGTGATGGCACGTGTTCTTTTTTTGTGTGACAACATGTCTCATCTAAATCAACATAATCTGCAATTACAAGGCAACAACCACACTGTTGCGGACATGTACGAGGCGATTGAAGCTTTCTGGTCAAAGCTGAACCTTTTGGAGAGAGACATTCACGGGAGAAAGTTGCACTAAAATTGCAGATTACGTTGAGTAATGGAAAGTCTAGATAGAATGGACATGGGAAAGGCCTTTCCTGTAGTGGGGGGGTCTAGGATCCAGGGTCGCAGCCTCACGGACATCCATTTAGAACAGAGAAGAGAAGGAATGTCTTTAGCCAGAGGGTGGAGAATCTCTGGAATTCATTGCCACAGACAGCTGTGAGGCCATGTCATCGGGTATACTGAAAGTGGAAGTTGATAAGTTCTTGATTTTTAAGGGAGTCAAAGGTTATGGGGAGAAGACGGGAATGGGGTTGAGGGGGATAATAAATCAGTCATGCTGGAATGGCGGAGCAGACTCGATGGGCTGAATGGCCTAATTCTGCTCCTATGTGTTATGGTCTTATTAATATGAGCCATGACTTCCATATTTACTTATGAAGGAGGCACTTTCAACCTTTCTTTCATACTTTTAATGTTTGTTCTGCCATTTGTTTAATAGAAAAGGAGATATAAGCTATTAAACCAGGGAAGTGGCTTGAGCACATTTTAGCGGGATCGAACACCCCGCTATTGGAAAGTTGCTATTAAGCTAGAAAGGGTGCAGAAGGGACTTATGAGCATGTTGCTGGGACTGCAGGGACTGAGTTGTGGAGAGTTTGAGCAGACTTGGACATTATTCATTGGAGTGTAGGAGAATGAGGGGTGGTACTATTAAGGTATATAAAATCATGAAGGGACATAGATGGGGGTGAATGCACACTGACTTTTACCTGTTGTTGGAAATCTAAGAACTAGAGGTTAGGTTTAAGGTGAGAGAAGTGAGAATTAATCGGAATCTGAAGAAATATTTCACCCAGACTATGTTCCATAAATGGAACGAGCTGCCAGAGGAAATGGCTGAGACAGGTACATGGAGAGTAAAAAATTAGAGGGACATGGGCCAAACGCGGGTAATGGAACTGTCTTAGATAGTATCTTTGTTGGCGTGGAGCAGCTGGGCTCAAGGGCCTGTTTTCGTGCTGTACGACTCTACTACATTAAGAAGCCTTTTCCTTCAGGAAATTGGACAAAACATTTCTAGGCCACAATCATTTAGCATAACCTGTTTTGTGCTCACAATGACATCATCAACATGTACAATCCTCATCTCTGCCTTATTGATTAATGATCTGCATACTGAAACAATTATTTTTAACTTTAGTAAAACAACAAGCAAGTCAATGGCGAGATGTGCATTAATAGGACCCCCACCACTGGAACACTGGGTAGCTGTCTATCTGAACCATCTTGAACTTTCAGTATTGTGTGCTCCCATGTCTTATTGTGGGGAAGTGTTATTCGTGGCGTAGTCTTTATCTTTACCAACAGTTGATACACCCCGTCGGCCATGTTTTCCCTCATCCACAATGGCAACCTCCTTGGCTGCTCTGTTGTGGTTGCCAAGGAGAGAGTTCTTTACTGCTGAGATCAGTTTCCAATGGTTTCTTGCTATAAGATCACACCAGTAGCAACCTCTGCTATTGAGAACTGTATGGGTCACCTTTACCACAGCATCTTGGGCGAAATCCTCCCCTCTTGATTTCAGATCAGAATCAGGTCTAATATCACTGGGTATATGTTGTTTTGTGGCAAGAATATATTGCAATATATAATAAAAAAACTATAAATTACAATAAGATAAAATATAAAATTAATAGGTAGTGCAAAAAGAGAGCAAAAAGATTAGTGAGGTAGAGTTCATGTGTTCATTGTCCATTCAGAAATCTGATGACAGAGGGGAAGAAGCTGTTCCTAAAACATTGAATTAAAAAATGCAAACACGAGGAAATCTGCAGATGCTGGAATTTCAAGCAACACACATCAAAGATGCTGGTGAACGCAGCAGGCCAGGCAGCATCTCTAGGAAGAGATACAGTCGACGTTTCGGGCCGAGACCCTTTGTCAGGACTAACTGAAAGAGGAGCTAGTAAGAGATTTGAAAGTGGGAGGGGAAGGGAGAGATCCAAAATGATAGGAGAAGACAGGAGGGGGAGGGATGGAGCCAATCAAAAGGGATATGAGAGGATCATGGGACAGGAGGCCCAGGGAGAAGGAAAAGGGAGAGGGGGGGAAAACCCAGAGGATGGGCAAGGGATATAGTCAGAGGGACAGAGGGAGAAAAAGGATCTCCCAGTCTGCATCGGGTCTCGCCAATATATAGAAGGCTACATCGGGAGCACCGGACGCAGTATATCACCTCAGCCGAAC
Organism: Mobula hypostoma; assembly: GCF_963921235.1. Taxonomy (NCBI): domain Eukaryota; kingdom Metazoa; phylum Chordata; class Chondrichthyes; order Myliobatiformes; family Myliobatidae; genus Mobula; species Mobula hypostoma. The sequence goes on from NC_086111.1 coordinate 411,445, forward strand.
AGGTGAAGTGTCGCCTCACCTGGAAGGACTGTCTGGGGCCCTGAATGGTGGTAAGGGAGGAAGTGTAAGGGCATGTGTAGCACTTGTTCCGCTTACAAGGATAAGTGCCAGGAGGGAGATCAGTGGGGAGGGATGGGGAGGACGAATGGACAAGGGAGTCGTGTAGGGAGCGATCCCTGCGAAAAGCAGAGAGAGGGGGAGGGAAAGGTGTGTTTAGTGGTGGGATCCTGTTGGAGGTGGTGGAAGTTACGGACAATAATATGTTGGACCCGGAGGCTGGTGGGGTGGTAGGTGAGGACAAGGGGAACCCTATTCCTAGTGGGGTGGCGGGAGATGGTGTGAGAGCAGATGTGCGTGAAATGGGAGAAATGCGTTTGAGAGCAGAGTTGATGGTGGAGGAAGGGAAGCCCCTTTCTTTAAAAAAGGACATCTCCTTCGTCCTGGAAAGAAAAGCCTCATCCTGAGAGCAGATGCGGCAGAGTCGGAGGAATTGCAAGAAGCGGATAGCATTTTTGCAAGAGACAGGGTGAGAAGAGGAATAGTCCAGATAGCTGTGAGAGTCCGTAGGCTTACAGTAGACATCAGTAGATAAGCTGTCTCCCTAGGGCTCCCATCCCATGATCCTTTCATATCCCTTTTGCCAATCAACTGTCCAGCTCTTGGCTCCATCCCTCCCCCTCCTGTCTTCTCCTATCATTTTAGATCTCCCCCTCCCCCTCCCACTTTCAAATCTCTTACTAGATCTTCCTTCAGTTAGTCCTGACGAGGGGTCTTGGCCCAAAATGTCGACTGTACCTCTTCCTAGAGATGCTGCCTGGCCTGCTGTGTTCACCAGCAACTTTTAAGTGTGTTCCTTAAACATTGAATGTGTGTCTTCAGGCTCCTGTACCTCCTCCCTCCCATGGTGGTAGTGAGAAGTCCTGGATGGTGAGGGTCCTTAATGGTGGGTGCCACCTTCTTGAGGCCACACGTTTTGAAGATGTTCTCGGTAATTATCACAATAGGGAGGCTAGTACGCATGATGCAGCTGGCTGAGTCTACGACCCTGTACAGCTTTTTCCGAACCTGTGAGATGCTGCAGTGAGAATGCGCTTCCACGGTACAACTGTAGGCATTTGCTCGGGCCTTAGGTGGCATACCAAATTCCTAATGAAACTAGCCGCTGCCATACCTTCTCTGTAATTGTGCCAGATTAGATCTTCGAAGATGTTGACACACAGGAACTTGAAGTTGTTCACCCTTTCCACTGCTGACCCCTCAGTGAGGAGTGGTGTGTGATCTGCCTCCTTCCCCTTCCTGAAACGTGGGTGTACAGAGCATTAAATATGCAACGCCACATAAACACCATATGACTATCTCCAACAACTTCTATTTTGCTCCAGATTTCAGCATCTGTGGTCTCCTGTGTCTCCATATTTGACATATTTTCTGAAAGCTGCTAGCTGAGGAATGAATATTAAACTGGACGTTGAGAGAACCCCTTGTTCCTTTCCCATTACTGCAGTTGCATGACATATAACCATTCTATTAGTAACACTTGATTTACAAAGGTCCTATATGGGAGGCTGTTGAAAAGATTGTGACCAGCACTGTCCAACAACACACGCAGCTTATGGCAAGGTCTGCAGACTTCAAAGCTAAGCACAGTGGTGCTGCCAACAGTGCTGCCTCTCTCCCAGATGAGCTAAATCTTTTTTACGCTCGGTTCGATGTGGCCAACACTGAGCCCCCGAGGAGAGCTGCTGATATGATCTGCACCTCAGTCATCTCTGAGGCTGAAGTACACAGGTGTTTCCAACAAGTGGACAGCCTCAAGGCTGCGGGACCGGACGGCATCCCAGGGTGGGTACTCAGAGTGTGCCCGGCACAACTGGCAGGCGTGTTTACAGACATTTTTAATCTCTTCCTCTCCCAGTGTAGAGTGCCTCCTGCTTCAAAACATCCACCATTGTTTCTGTACCTAAAAAGACCAAGGTAACATGTCTGATCAGCTGGTGTCCTGTCGCACTCATCTCAATAATAAGCAAATGCTTTGAGAGGCTGGTCAAGGACTACATCTGCAGTTTGCTACCACCCACACTGGACCCTCTACAATTCACCTACCGACACAACCGATCGACAGATGATGCAATAGCCACGGCTCTACACATCATCCTTACACATCTGGAGAAGAGGGATGCTTATGTGAGAATGCTGTTCTTGGATTGTGTTGTTGTATTGTTTGTCCATCATACGTCGATGAAGACCTCGACACCATTATGATGGTGTCGAGACCAGCGCGTGATTTGGATTTAAGTGAGGGAGAGTTGCGCAGTGTCAGCCTCACTCTCTCTTCCCAATTCCCATCTGGATCCAGTGGCAAGACAGAGTCTAGACGGCTGGAGACGGGACTAGGCGCAGTGGATGACCAGGACGTCTTCTGTGTCTTGTCCTGCTCTACACGTTCCACGACGCTTGCAGAGACCGCCTTCTTGACCGTTGGACCTTCCATTGGTCTCGTCCGCTCAATCCGCCGGAGTCTGTCTTCACATGCTGGGATAGACAACTCCCTATCTCACCGAGGGTTTGAGACCCGTCGGCTACCCTCACCTGGTTTAGCCGGCTTGTCGAAGCCGTTGCCCGGGGTGTGGCCGCTGTCGCATGCAAACAGCTACGGGGAGCCACAGGTGAGAGCTGAGTGCCAGGTGGGGACCAAAGGTGGACTAACCGCCTTGAAAAGGACGCGACATGTTCCCCCACCAGAGGTGCTACCCCTCCCTGACACCCCATACACCACTACGGTTCAGCACTCAACACCATAATTCCCTCCAGCTTCACCTCTGCCCCTCTGACCGTCAGCACAGGAGCCCCCCAGGGTTGTATCTTAAACCCCCTCCTTTATTCTCTGTATACCCATGACTGTGTCGCCACCCACAACTCTAATCTGCTAATTAAATTTGCTGATGACAGTACACTGATTGGCCTAATGTCAAATAATAATGAGACAGCGTACAGAGAAGAAGTCATCACCTTGACACAGTGGTGTGAAGAAAACACCTCTCCCTCAATGTCGCTAAAACAAAAGAGCTGGTTGTAGACTACAGGAGGAACAGAGACAGACTCACCCCTATTGACATCAATGGATCTGGGGTTGAGAGGGTGAACAGCTTTAAGTTCCTCAGTATACACATCACCGAGGACCTCACTTGGTCTGTACATACCAGCTGTGTGGAGAAAAAAGCATAACAGTGCCTCTTTCACCTCAGACGGCATGAGTCCCTAAATTCTAAGGGCTTTCTACAGGGGCACAACTGAGAACATCCTGACTGGCTGCATCAGTGCCTGGTATGGGAACTGTACCTCCCTCAATCACAGGACTCTGCAGAGAGTGGTGCGGATAGCCCAGTGCATCTGTAGATGTGAACTTCTCACTATTCAGGACATTTACAGCGACAGGTGCGTAAAAACGGCCCGAAGGATCACTAGGGACCCAAGTCACCCCAACCACAAACTCTTCCAACTGCTATCATCCAGGAAACGGTAACGCAGCATTAAAGCCAGGACAAACAGGCTCCAGGACAGCTTCTTCCACCAGGCCATCAGACTGATTAATTTATGCTGACACAATTGTATTTCTAAGTTACATTGACTGTTCTGTTGTTTATCTTACTGTACATACTATTTATTACAAATTACTATAATTTGCACAGTGCACATACAGATGGAGATGTAACATAAAGATTTTTGCTCCTCATGTATGTGAAGGATGTAAGAAATAAAGTCAATTCTATTCAAAGGACTAGATCCAGAATCAAGATCTATATTTAAAGTGGAGGTTGAAAGGGTGTGGAAAGTTAGGGGGGAAGGCAGGAGAATGGAGTTGAGAGGGATAATAAATCAGCCATGATGGAATTGTGGAGCAGAACTGATGGTCTAATTCTGCTCCTATATCTTATGGTCTCTTAACTTAGAACTCGCTCATTTAGTAAAAGACTCTCTCCATGACAATCACAACACAGCAGCTGAGAAAGTTGCCACTGGGCGAAGGAACACATGAATTGGTGTGGGGGGGGGTGTCATGTGTCGACTGCTGGCAAATTGAGAAGACGACTTCACAATTTAGTGAGTTTTGGCATTTTCATTTCTGTTATGTTCAGAAATGTAGCATCTGCATTGATTCCTAATAAAGTGGATAGAAATTAATTGATATTTCCCATGTTTTTGGAACATTTGATCAAATATTGGGCAACTCTCAGGAATTTCATGTCTCAGCTTTTGAGAGATATTATGAGAACCCAAGGAGAAACAGTAGTTTCAGAAAGTAGTTATACTGCGAATTCAACAGTTACAGCTTGAATTTGCATAGCATCTTTTAATCCAGTTAAATGCCTCAAGACATATTATTAGAAAAAATATTGACATTGATCCATGTGAGGATTGGTAACCAAATGTTTTGTCAATGTGTTGGTTTTCTGAGAGAGTTAATTGGAGATGTTTAGGATTTAGCTGTATTACTGTCCCCAGCGGTAGAACAGTTGGAGCAGAAACCATTCACAAACAGATGATGGTGCTGTTATTTGGATTTAATAACATAAAAACACAAGAAATTTTAAAGAGATTAACCTTAATTTGTTTCAGCAAAACATGCAGTGAAATGCAACATTCAACACAGTCTAAGATGTGCTGGGGCACTGCACCATGCTCCTGGTGCCAACAGAGCGCCCACAACTTGCTGATGTTAACTGGCATGTCTTTGGAATGCGGGAAGAAACGGGAGCATTCAGAGGAAACTGACACGGTCACAGGGAGAATGTAGAAACTCCTTACGGACAGCTGCGGGAATTGTAGCCTAGTATTACAGCCACATAGAACACAAAACATTACCGCACAGTACAGGCCCTTCAGCCAACAATCTTGGGCCACCTTTTTAATCTACTCTAACGTTATTTCCTCTTACATAGCCCACCATTTTTTCCATGTACCTCTCTCAGAATTTCTTAAATCCCCCTAATGTACCTGTCTCTTCCACCACCCCTGGCAGGGTATTGCACGCACTCACCACTCTCTGTATAAAGAACTTACCTCCGATATCCCCCTATACTTTCCTCCAACCATCTTAAAATTATGGCTACGCCTTCTTGTATTAGCCATTTGTGCTCTGGTAAAAAAAGGTCTCTAGCCATAGTTCAAACAGGACCATAGTGTCACAGAGCTATGCAGCAGGGGAAAAGCTGTTCAGTCCAATTCACCCATGCCAATAAAGTTGCCTGAGTTCATCCCATTTGACTCATATCCCACTAAGACTTTTAATATCCATGTAACTGCATAAATGTCATAATCATACCTGTCTCTGGCGGCATGTTTCATATAGTCACCAACCTCTGTGTGGAAAAATTAGCTCCTCAGGCCCTTTGTAAATATTTCCCTTCTCGCCGTAAAGCATCTTCCAGTTTTGAATTCTGCATCTGAGGAAAAGACTTTGGCAATTCTGCTTATCTATGCTCCTCCTGATTTTTAAAGCATCTGTAAGGATCACCTCTGCTTTAGGAAAATAGTCGTAGCCTCCCTGGCTCTTATAACCCAAGCCCTGGTAACATCCTGTTTGCACCCTCTCCAATTTAATGATGTCTTTACTCTAGCACGTAACGAGAACAACACGGACAAAATGCTGGAGGAACTCAGCAGGTCAGGCAGCATCTATGGAGAGGAATAAACAGTCATCGTTTCAGGCCAAGACCCTTCGTTGGGTTTGGAAAAGAATGGGAAAGAAACCACAACAAGGAGGCGGGGGGGAGGGGAAGGAGTGCAAGATGGCAGGTGATAGGTGAAGCCAGGTGAGGGGAAGGTAGTTGGGTGGGGAGGGAGAAAATGAAGTGAGAAGTTGGGAGGTGGTAGGTGGAAGAGGTAAAGGGTGGAAGAAGATCAAATGTGATAGGTGAGGAGAGTGGACCATGAGAGAAAGGGAAGGAGGAGGGCACCAGAGGGAGGTGATGGCCAGGTGACAAGAAAAGAGAGGTAAGAGGGAAGCCAGAATGGGGAATGGGAATAAAAAGAGAAGGGGAGAAGGAGAGATTGCTGGAAGTTAACAGAATTTGATTTTCATGCTGTCAGGTTGGAGGCTACAGAGTCAGAATATGAGGTGTTGCTTCTCCAACCTGAGAGTGGCCCCAGTGTGGAAGTAGATTCCAGATTGTTTAATGTCATTTCTAGCACACAAGTGTAAAAGAGAACAAAATAATTGTTAGTCTGGATCTGATGCAGCACACAAAAAGCACGATAAGATAAAGAAAACAATGATAAAAACACAATAAATATAATCATAAGGTAGCTTATATACATAGATTATATGTCTATAATGTGATGCTAGGCACAGGAGTGTCTGTAAGTGAGGTGACGCTGACAGGAAGTGATAACGTAGTGGTGTTTGTGGATGTGGCACAGTGGGTTGGTGGGTGGAGGTGTTGATCGGGTTTACAGCTTGGGGAAAGTAACTGTTTCTGAGGTTTTGTGTCTGGCGTCCCTGGCACGGATGCTACGTAGCTTCCTCCCTGACGGGAGTGGTGTAGTCCAGGAGAAGGCCAGCGATGGACATTTGGGAATGGGAAGTAAAATTAAAATGGGTGACCATTGGAAAATCCTGCCTGTTGTGGTGAACAAGTGACAGTGCACGATGAGGCCAGAGCAGTACACAGAACTCCAAATGTGGTTTTACCAGTGACTAACTAGTGAATAAGAACTATCAATACACGTAGGACCTTGACTAAGCCTCAAAACTCAGGTTGCCAAGGTTGGGAATGACACCTGGCCCCGGGATATGGGCTTTGGTCAACTCCAGTACACAGCAACAGAAATATTCACTGAGAAGTTAATAATTACAATGCCAGGCTGAAATATGACCTTATAAGTGCTGAAGGTTACCAAGGGGTTGTGAAATAAAGATGCCAGACAGGCCACTTGTGACTTCTGTCTCAAATGGATAGTGCTGTTCCATCACTATCTTGTGAACCTGGTGATGTTAGCTGGGAAAGCTGTATGCAAATTAGCAGCCTTTCTCCGTTTTACTCATCTAACTCAACCCACACTCATATTTTTGTTCTTACTAATAGTTCAGATCGCTATCCATCTATTACACAAGCTGCTCAGGAAAAAAAAAGATATTTATCTTTATGATAGTTGGGCGCCTTTTTCTCTTGTTTTTATAGAGTAGCTGTGAGTATCAAAATGTTGTGTTTTTTTTGATTGAGACGTTTCAGGCTTGCAGTATCAGTACTGAAAATTCCAATATTAAAACAAAAGCTGTTGGAAGTAGAGTCATAGAGAGAGATACTGAAAAGAAACAGGCTCTCAGTGTACATGTCTTAAAAACACCCTAGATTTTTTTACATGGTTTCAGATGGAGTGGCCTCCACAGAGCTCCGATCTCAACTTCATCGAGGTTGTCTGGGCTTATCTGGAGAGGCAGAAGCAAACGAGACGGTCAAAGTCTGCAGCAGGACTGTGGCATGTTCTCCAAGATGCTTGGAACAACCGACCAGCCAATTTAAAAAAAAACTGCACAACGGTGTACCTAAAAGAATTGATATAATTTTAAATGCAAAGGGTGTCACACCAAATATTGATTTGATTTATTTTTTTACTGTTTTGTGCTCTTTATATAAATTTTTTGATATTTAGAAACATTTCATGTCATTATTTTTGAAAGTATCATCTCTTTACAGATTTTTTTCACATGTGCCTAAGACTTTTGCACAGTACTGTAGAACATAGAATGGTACAGTGCAGTGCCTACGGCCCTTGATATTGTACCAACCTTATAATCCACTTTAAGATCAATCGAATCTTTACAGAGCCATTCATTTTTCAATCATCTATGTGCCTATCTAATAGTTTCTTAAGTGTCCCTCATATACCTCCCTGCCACCACCCCTGGCAGGATGTTCCACACACCCACCACTCTCTGTGTTTTTAAAAAATCCCCGCCGTTTTTACCAGCTTGTAGGAAGAACGTACTAGCTCCTTACGGACAGCGGTGCCAATATTACCACGATCTAATAGCTGGTATTGTAAAGCATTATGCTAACTGTAACACTACTGTGGCACCCGTAAATAAAGGAGCAACATTCAAAGCGCTGGAGAAACTCAGCAGGTCAGGCAGAATTTATGGAGGGAAATAATTGGTGTTTCAGTTTGAGACCATTCATTGTTTCTCTACATAAATGCTGCCTGACTCGCTCAGTTCCCCCAGTACTTTTTGTGTTGCTCCAGATTCCAATATCCAGCAAGAGAAAATAATGATGGGGTAAGGAAAGGATAATGTGAATATCTGTGATAGATACTGAAACAAGGTCGGCAACGCTTGTTTTAAAGGAGAGTTCACTGGCATTCAGGCTGCTTCCAATGGCCCAATCAGCAGCAGGAGCAGGCCAAAGCAATGTCGCCGAGACATCAACCGTCTCAACTTCACCACTCCTCTCTCCTGTCCCAACCTCACTCCCTCTGAACGCACTGCCCTCCACTGCCTTATATTTCATTTGCCACTCTCTTGCCAATTCTCCTAATCTGTAATCTATTCCATCATCTAAATTATTGATATACAGCATAAAAAGCAGTCCCAACACCAAAGCCTGTGGTACCCCATTAGTCCCTGACGGCCAATAGAAAAGGATCGTTTAATTCCCACTTGCTGCCTCCTACCAATCAGCCAATCCTTTAACAATGCCAGTAACTTTCCTGTAATGCCATGGGCTCTTAATTTGGTAAGCAGTTTCATGTGTGGCACCTTGTCAAAGGCCTTCTGAAAGTCCAAGTACAACAACCACTGTGTCCCCTTTATCTATCCCACATGTGATCTCCTCAAAGAATTCCAACGGGCTTGTCAGGCAAGATTTTCCCTCAAGGAAACCATGCTGACTGTCTTATTTTGTCCTGTGTCACCAAGTACTCTATAACCTCAATTAGCTCCAACATCTTCCCAACCACGGAGGTCAGGCTAACTGGTCTATAATTTCCTTTCTGTTGCATCCTCCTTTCTTAAAGAGTGGAGTGACATTTCCAATTTTCCAGTCCTCTGGCACCATACCAGAATCCAATGATTTTTGAAAGATCATTACTAATGTCTCCATAATCTCTACTGCTACATCTTTCAGAACCCTAGGGTGCAGTTCATCTAGTCCGGGTGACTTAGGTACCCTCAGGTCTTTCAGCTTTTTGAGCACCTTCTCCCTTGTAATAGTAACTGCACCCACTTCTCTTCCTTCACACACGACAACATTGGCACACTGCTAGTGTCTTCCACAGAATAGAATGATGCAAAATGCTCATTTACTTCATCTGCTATCTCCTTGTCCCCCATTATTATTTCTCCGGCCTCATTTTCTAGTGGTCCTATATCCACGCTCATCTCTCTTTTATTTTTTTACATACTTGAAACAAAAGCTTTTACTATACACTTTAATATAATTTGCTAGCTTGCTTTCATATTTCATCTTTCCCTTCTAATGATTCTTTCAGTTGCTCTCTGTAGGGTTTTAAAAGCTTCCCAATCCTCTATCTTCCCACTAATTTTTGCTTTGTTTTGTGCCCTCTGTTTTGCTTTTACATTCACTTTGACTTCCTTTGTCAGCCATCATTTTGCCATTTGAGTATTTCTTCGTTTTTGGAATACAACTATCCTGCACCTTCCTCATTTTTCCCAGAAACACACACTATCTAAATTCCCTTTTCGAGACCTCTTTGCTTTTCCTTCCTATGTCATTGGTACCAATATGGACCAAGACATCTGGCTGCTTTCCCTCCCCTTCCAAAATGTGTGGACGCAATCCGAGACATTCCTGATCCTGGCAGCGGGGAAGCAACATACCATCCCAGGTGTCCCATTTATGTCCACAGAATCTGTCTGTTCCCCTGACAATTGAGTCCCCTATCACCACCAGTCCCCTCTTCTCTATCTTTCCCTTCTGCACCACAGACCCATGCTCAGTGCCTGTAACCTGGTCTCCGTGTCATTTCCCTGGGAGGTCACCCCACAACATCCAAAACAGTATACTTATTATTAAGGGGAATGGCCACAGAATCTGTCTGTTCCGCTGACAATTGAGTCCCCTATCACCACCACTCCCCTCTGGACACTCTGCAGTGACAACATATCCTTTCTGAGATATGAGGCTGAAAATTGTTGATAATACTCCGAGTGTGGCCTGACCAATGTCTTATAAAGACTCAGCTTTATCTCCTGCTTTTATATTCTATTCCCCTTGAAATAAATGCCAACATTGCATTTGCCTTCTTTACCACAGACTCAACCTGTAAATTAACCTTCTGGGAGTCTTGCACGAGGACTCCCAAGTCCTTCTGCACCTCTGATGTTTTGAGTCTTCCAAATTGTCTAAGTCCTGTTGCAATCGCATTGCTTCCTCAGCACTACCTACCCCTCCCTATATCTTTGTATCATCCACAAACTTTGCCAGATCAAGTGATTCTTGTGTTACGTACCCCGTAACTGGGTTGCCAAACCAGCAGAAATGGATCACTCAGTTGGAGTCTGGATTACTGGAACTAAGAAAGTTTTATTAAAGAAATAAGCAACACAGTACTCTAATCAAAAGGATAATAAATACAACCATTCAGCAATAATAAACACACATGTACACAGAACTAGGATAATAGGATCAATCAAGCTCTATCGTCGTCTAGAGGTAAATGACCAGTTTCAAAGTGACAGAGTTCAGTTTAGTTCAGTTCGCAGTAATCGCCGTCGCCGTGGGGGCGGGGGGAGAGAGAGAGAGAGAGAGAGAGAGAGAGAGAATGAATGAGAATATCTGTACAGAATGAGAATGAGAATCCAAACAGACCTTCGATATTCCTCACAGTCAGCTTTCGGGCGAGCCCTTTGTAATGTTTTCTGAGGTCACCGACTGTGACCCCTCTGTTTCAGATACGATCGTTCCTCTGCAGTGAACCTGGCACCCAGACAAGGGCGGACACACACCAGGTTTCTGCCGATCGTACCTTTCCACCCTGTGCGTCTATGGCTTGGTCCCGCGACCAGCCCTCCAAAACTCCCACCAACTTGTGGGAGGCGCACTGCTTCCAGGGTCTCGTTACGTCGTGGTGTCGTGTGTGTGTCCTGCCTTAGCGAACCTGTCCCTTTTTATCCCCCTGCTGGGGTATCGCCTGTCCATCACACTTCAAACAGTTCAGGGTTCAAAAAGGAGCCGATCTTGACAGTTCCCAGACCGGTGTCTCCTTCTGTTAAACTCTCTCGTCTCTTCATTAACATTTCCAAATGCTGCTCCATTGTCTTCCTTATCTCTCTTTCTCCTGAAGACAGGTGGCAGATCAACTGCTGATCCCACTGGTGCCAGCACAGGACAGCTAACATCTTAGTCTATGTGTACTCTTTGTAACCCTCTTTCGTCACACTTGAAAGAACATGACCAATGCATCTGTTATCTCTTCAGCAACCTCTCTCAGGACTCTGGGATGTAGTCCATCTGGCCCAGGTGACTTATCCACCTTAAGACCTTTGGGTTGCCAAGTACTTTTCCCTTTGTAATAGCAATGGCACTCACTCCTGCTCCCTGACACTCACGGACCTCTGGCACACTGCTAGTGTCCTCCACAGTGAAGACAGATGCAAAGTTCCCATTATGTTCATCTGCCATTTCTTTGTCCCCATTACTTCCTCACCTGCATCATTTACCAGTGGTCCAATATCAACTCTCACCTCCTTTTTACTCTTCAGATAAATGAAAAAACTTCTGGTATCTTGTTTTATATTACAGTATTGGTTCGTCTGCCCTCATATTTAATCTTTTCCCTTCTTATAGCTTTTTTAGTTGCCTTTTAAAAGATTTCAGTTGGATTTTAAAAGCTCCCCAATCTTCAAACTTCCCACTCACTTTTACTACCTTACATGCCTTTTCCTTGGCCATGTTCTCTGACTACCCTCAATACCACAAAGCTCCCTGTAACCATACCACCCTTTCTACCATTACCTATCCTGTCACCACACCATTCTCCTTGTCATCATCCTCCTTGTCACCACCCTTCCTCTCCTTCACCACACCTTTCTGTTACCACAGAACCGCATTTTTGCCCCCAACTTTCTCCAATTTCCCTCCTTCAACATGCATCCAATATCTTCAGGTTTGCATTGCATCCAATCCCTGCATTAGAATTCCCCGAATTGTGCAAAGTCATCTCTCCCTCTGACATGCCCGTTTCAGTGGGGGTGCTGCTGAGATGTGAGGGCAGTGGGTTCACAGCTATGGCACAAAACCACTTCAGTTCCTTTTACTCTTTCTTGCTTTGTTCTCAACATAAAGGGTGTACTGTGCACAGGGGAGGAAAAAAGTACCCTATTGTTTTTGCAAGATAATTGTCTTTTCTTTCACTGCGTGACCTACACAGAAGTTCTGTCAGTCCTGCCCAGGGTACTGTTCCGTGCTCTTGTCCACCTAATCAGTAGGAGGCTCACTTGACCTAATTTCAATAATTTCAATAATTCTCAATAATTTTCAGCAGCCAAATGGTGATGACATTTACAGGAGACCTGACTTCCAACAATGTATCACAATATGCACAAAACTAGTAAGAGAAGGGTTTGAGGTAGAGGATGGTGTTGTACGGTGGGTGGCATCTGTATCCCAAATATCTTTGGTTTCTGATGAGAGTTAACACTGTGTACTGAAAATAGGTCAGTGGTTTTACAGCGGTTACAATCAGATCCTACAGACTATTCTTTGAAAGGAAATACTGCACAATAGAAGGTTCTTGTCCTGGGGAGAAACAAGATATGGTAGAGTACTTCCAGGTGCTCTGTTTTCCTCCCACATTCCAAAGGTATACAGATTAGGGTTAGTGAGGTGTAGGCGTGCTATGTTGGTGACAGAAGCATGGTGACACTTGCAGACTTCCCAGCACATCCCTGACTGTGTTAGTCATTGACGCAAGCAACGGTGTAGGAACCATGCATCTGTTCTCTATCCACATTGTATTCTGTGTTGCATGTTTATTATGCTCAACAGAGGGAATTTGACTTTCCAACATAGAAACTGCAAAGTTCATAGGATATCTCAATTGATATCCTTCAAGAATGTACAGAGGATTCCGATTAATTTGGACACATCTTGAGCAGTATGTTTTGGTCCAATTAAGAGGCTGTCCCATTTAGCTTAAGTTTAATGGGAATAGTTAAGAAGGTATAAAAAAGACAGACTGGGTTGCAAATTACGTTTTTAAATGAAATGCAGAACTAATTAGAACACCTCCAATAGTACTACAGTACTATAAAACCGTGCATTAGTTACTAATAGATATCGATGGAGGAATTCACCTGTGTGCAAAATGAACAAAATCACTGCAACTGTCTGGTGCCTTCAATGGACTGCCTTCAAACAATGCTGTCAAAGATTGCAACCTCTAAGTCTTCATTTTCATTGTAACATTCAATACCTTTAAATCCATCAGAGTCCTAACTTGTTGAAGTAGTAAAATCATTCCATTTTCACTCCCATGCATTTCTGGCATCTCCAAGCCTGAATACTTGAAACCGCAGTGAGCAAAACAGTTCTAACTTGTCTTACTGCTTATTTCTCCCCAACTATTAGTGACAAGAATCACTCCTTTTTGAACATGAACACAAACACGTACTACTGATGCTACTTAAATTGTTTGCTCTAAACACACTGTAGTGTCTAATGGCCACGTGCACGTGACTGACATTATTTAGAACCTCTTCAGCAATAGTCTCTTGCCCCAGTTAAAGTGGCATGGAGTCCCAAGTAAATGATGGGAATCCCGGCGATTTTCTTGATTACTTTTCGTTCTTTAAGAGTTGGCCCAAATAAGTGGCTGCCCTGATTAACCAATGACCCAATTAATTGGAATCTACTGTAGTTAGTATAGAAGACTCATGATGAGAAAAAAATCTTTTTGTAGTTTTCTTTGAATATTTTATTACTTATTAGAAACCTGGGATAAAAGAGGGATAGCCAACTTAGATTTCAAGAACATCCAACTAAGCAAAATATAATAGTCCTGATGAAGGGTCTTGGCTCAAAACATCAACTGTTTATTCCTTTCCATAGATGCTGCCTGACCTGCTGAGTCTCTCCAGTATTTTGTCTGTGTTGTGCTAAACAATGTAGAGGTTTTTTTTGCTTATTATATCAGTTTGACCAGGATCTTGTTAAATGGTAGGGCTACTCAACCCCTCAAGCCTGGTCCATCGCTGCTACCATGGTAGCATAGTGATTAGCATATCGCTTTAGTTCACCAGCTGTAAGATCAGGGTACAATTCCCACCGCTGTCTGTAAGGAGTTTGTACATTCTCCCTGTGACCATGAGGGTTTCCTCCTGGAGCTCGGCTTTCCTCCCACATTCCAAAGATATACAGATTAAGGTTAGTGAGGTGCAGGCGTGCTATGTTGGTGACAGAAGCATGGTGACACTTGCAGACTTCCCAGCACATCCCTGTGTTGACTGTGTTAGTCATTGACACAAGCAACGGTGTAAGAACCATACATCTGTACTCTATCCACATTGTATTCTGTATTGCATGTTTATGATGGTAACTAGTCAGATGAGTGGGTAAAAACAAAAGGAATAAGTTATGCATTCATGCTTTGTTCATGGCAGTTTGGGGCTGGGCATCAATGGATGTCATGTCTTTTGCTGACAGCTTAGTTATGCTTAACTTACACTTGAGTATGCTTAAATTTCATTGCTTCAAGATTGTACAATTGATAATTGATAATAAAGGATCAATTCCATATCTTTGACTTTGGAACAGTCGTTATTGGAGCTGAGGGTCTGTCATGTTGGGTTGCCCACAGCTACAATTGTTTTGGTTAGAATTGGCTGCTACGTTCTGTTGTCAAAAGATTTTGACAGTTATACCAAATGAGCATCAGCATTCGGACATGTGCGTGAAATTAGAAGCACCACATTCTGGAGCAGCTTGTGGCAAGTAATGTCCTTTTGTTGATTCATGCTGTGTGTTTGGGTTTGAAACACAGTTTTGAATGGTCTGTGCTGCCTGTCCAATGGGGGACAGTAAGCTCTATAGTGTGTTGCTTGCCCAAGGGTTTGGACCTTGGTTCTGTTGAAGTGCTGAAATACTTCCATTGTCAACATCTGAATTGAATGTCATTGTTTAGTCTGGTTCGTGCACTGGGAAAACAACATGAATCGTGCTGGAAGCAGTGCCCTGGAAGTCCAGACTAACAGAAGTTAAACTTACTAGGAAAGGTTTGGCAGCTAGAATTGACAACTTTTGAAAGGACTATAAAAAGATTAAAAATTTAATATTGTTAATTGGAAGCCATTTATATGTAGACCAAGATGTTTCACAAGTCTAATCTCTTTTGGATAATTTAAAAATTCTTTGTGAAGATGTTGCTAAGCAACATAACTCGCTGCTGTCTTTAATACCTATTTTTGAGCAAGATAAATGGACTGAAAACTTTGTAAACATTGATATGCTTATTAATACAGTCACAGCATACTCACATCAATGTGGATCCATTTGTTCCTCGAATGTCCATGGCCATGAATTTGAACCCCATGGGGTAGTTCAGGGTTCACTGTCAGTCAGCATCAAGAAGGCAATGTGAACTGATGCCATATCCAATAGCACAGTGTGCTTCTGAGGACATTAATTTACAGTCTGGTATCACTCATGTTTCAGGTGATAGAGGTCCAAATGCTGCGCTGGAGGTCATAAGTTCGTGAAAAAAAAAACAAGTTAAGTGATGCAACAACAACACACTGCAACTCTGCCTAAAAGGGAGAATCAAATCTTCAATGGTGGTCCATTGACATATCATTCATTTATGAGGGCTTTCAAGAATAACACTGAAGCCAAGACGGATAATTATGGTCGCAAACACGAGGAAATCTGCAGATGTTGGAAATTCAAGCAACACACACAAAATGCTGGTGAAC
Organism: Mobula hypostoma; assembly: GCF_963921235.1. Classification (NCBI taxonomy): domain Eukaryota; kingdom Metazoa; phylum Chordata; class Chondrichthyes; order Myliobatiformes; family Myliobatidae; genus Mobula; species Mobula hypostoma. The sequence continues at coordinate 427,373 of NC_086111.1, forward strand.
ACAGCAGGCCAGGCAGCATCTATTGGAAGAGGTGCAGTTGACGTTTCGGGCTGAGTCTCTTCGTCAGGACTAACTGAAAGAAGAGATTGTAAGAGATTTGAAAGTGGGAGGGGGAGGAGGAGATCTGAAATGATAGGAGAAGACAGGAGGGGGAGGGATGGAACTAAGAGCTGGAAAGTTGATTGGCAAAAGAGATACAAGGCTGGAGAAAGGAGAGGATCTTGGGACGGGAGGCCTAGGGAGAAAGAAAGGGAGAGGGGAGCGCCAGAGGAAGATGGAGAACAGACCCTCTATTGTGAGAGGGACAGAGGGGGAAAAAGAGAGAGAGAAAGAAAGGGGAAAAAATAAAAATAATAAATGAATGAATAAGGGATGGGGTAAGAAGGGGAGGAGGGGCATTAACAGAAGTTAGAGAAGTTAGAAAGCTCTTCAAGGTTAAAATGTTTTTCTGAGAGGCTGATGCAGTGTTATGGAAGACATGCAGTATATGCATAAGTTGGGCATGCCTGCTAATATGAGGATAATCGTAAATAACTTGCCCGATAAACTTAAGGAAAAATGAAGATCGGTGGTCTCTAAACTGCAAGAAAGGCGCAACTGTAAGGTCACTTTCACTGACATTGTTGATTTTATTGAAAGACTATTATAGATTGCTACACACTCAGTGTTTGGGCATGTATATGAAGCTACACCACCAGCATTAAGCAAAGTTGTGAACAAAACTGGATCACAAATTCGTTCTAAAGCCAAAGGAAGCATGTGCCTATGGTGAAGCTACAACTGAGCCTGGAACTAATGAAAGGGTTTATCCGTTCTGCCAGGGTGAACAGACTTTGGATTTGTGCTCTCAGTTGGAGAAAAAGGTTATAACAAGAAGATTGTCTTCCTAAAAGAAAATGGTACAGGTCGACCTTCTATTCGTAAGGCTCCTTTTCATTGACTGCAGCTCTGCCTTTAATACCATCATTCCAAATAAACTGATTCCTAAGCTCCAGAACCTGGGCCTTAGCACTCAGATCTGCAGCTGGATCTTCAACTTCCTCAGACAGGACCCAGGCTGTAATAATAGGGGACAAGCTCTCCTCTACAATCACTCTGAGCACCGGTGCACCACAAGGCTGTGTACTCAGCCCCCTGCTGTACTCACTGTACACCCATGATTGTGTAGCCAAGTTTCCATCAAACTCAATATATAAGTTTGCTGATGACACAACAATTGTAGGCTGTATCTCGGGTAATGATGAGTTTGAGTACAGAGAGGAAATTAAGAACCTGGTGGCACGGTGCAAAGACAATAACCTATCCCTCAATGTCAGCAAGACGAAGGAATTGGTTGTTGACTTCAGAAGGAGAAGCGGACCGCACGACCCAATTCACATGGGTGGTGCGCAAGTGGAACAGATCAAAAGCTTTAAATTCCTCGGGGTCAATATCACAAATGACCTGACTTGGTCCAACCAAGCAGAGTTCGCTGCCAAGAAGGCCCACCAGCGCCTTTACTTCCTGAGAAAACTAAAGAAATTTGCTAATTTCTTCACTAATTTCCTCACTAATTTTTATAGATGCACCGTAGAAAGCATTCTTCTAGGGTGCATCACAACCTGGTATGGAAGTTGTCCTGTCCAAGACCGGAAGAAGCTGCAGAAGATCGTGAACACGGCGCAGCACATCACACAAACCAATCTTCCGTCCTTGGACTCACCTTACACCGCACGCTGTCGGAGCAGTGCTGCCAGGATAATCAAGGACACGAGCCACCCAGCCAACACACTTTCCATCCCTCTTCCCTCCGGGAGAAGGCTCAGGAGCTTGAAGACTCGTACGGCCAGATTTGGGAACAGCTTCTTTCCAACTGTGATAAGATTGCTGAACAGATCCTGCCCTTGATCTGGGCCGTACCCTGCAAATATTCGGACCTGCCTCTCGGTTTTTTTGCACTACCTTACTTTCCCTTTTCTATTTATGATTTATAATATAAATTTTTAATATTTACTAATTTCTACTATTTTTAATATTTAATATTTGTAATCCAGGGAGTGTGAAGCGCAGAATCAAATATCGCTGTGATGATTGTATGTTCCAGTATCAATTGTTTGGTGACAATAAAGTAAAGTATAGTAATCTGGCACCATTGGGACCTGAGGAGTGCCGGATTAGTGAAAATGCTGAATTACAGAAAGATCACATTAAGCAATAGCTAACCGCCTCATCATACCTTTAAAATATCAAAGGTTTCAAAGGTTCGTTGAATGTCAGAGAACTGTATACAATATACATCCTGAAATGCTTTTTCTTTGCAACCATCTATGAAAACAGAGGAGTGCCCCAAAGAATGAACAACAGTTAAATGTTAGAACCCCTAAGTTCCACCCCCCGCCCCGCTCCCCTCCCTCCCACGCGTAAGCGGCAGCGAGAATGATCCCCCCTCTTCACCGGCAAAAAGTAAAGCACAGCCACTACCAGCACTCATGCGTGAGCTAAGTGATAGCGAAGACACAGACTTGCAGTTACCCCAAAGACTACATGGTTCACCCGATAGTTCGACATGCTGCAGGCTCTCTCCTAATAGGGGAGAAAGAGGAGATTCATGTAAATCAGTGCAAGTTAGATAATAATGAAAATGAGTAGCAAGTGAAATGTTAATGAAGTAACATACTGTACAGGCACAGATAAAATAAAGGGTGCAGGTAAATGTACAGGAATTAACTTATACAGAACAGTTGAACACTTCTGCTTCTAAAGTGAGACGCTTAATATACAGTATATATTAATATACCATAAATTACGCAGCCTCGGCTTGCTGAGGGGATCAGGCCTACAGTCCTCGGAGTCGCCTGATGCCGGTGGTCGGAGGTGGGGTCGTCGTAAGCGGAAGCGAGGCAAGTGGGCAGGAGTCCGTGCCAGGCAAAAAGCAAACCCTAGCCGGCCGGCTCTCCCGTCCATTCTGCTCTCCAATGTCCGCTCCCTGGACAATAAATTGGACTACATCCGACTCCAACAAAATACTCGGCGGGAGTACAGAGTCCGCTGTGCGTATGTTTTCACGGAAACGTGGCTCTCCGATGGAATCCCGGACACCGCCATCCAGCTGGACGGGCTCGTCTTGTTTCGAGCAGACAGAGATTCAGCTCTTACTGGTAAGACTCGCGGTGGTGGCCTGTGTGTTTACATAAATACGGAATGGTGTAAGAACTCTGCGCTGGTTTCAAGATACTGCTCATCGCTAGTGGAGTTTGTGACTGTTGGATGCAGACCATTTTATTTACCACGGAATTCACCACCGTCCTTATAGTCGATGTATACATTCCCCCCAGCGCTAATGCTAAGGAGGCGCTCTGTGAACTGTATGGGGCTATTAGCGAACTGCAGAACGCACACCCTGATGGACTGTTTATTGTCACCGGAGATTTTAACCACATGGACCTTAAGTCAGTGCTCCCCAAATTCCATCAGCATGTGGACTTTGCAACGAGAGGGGCAAACATGTTGGACCTTGTTTACACAAACATTTCCGACGCATACCAGGCGGAGCCCCACCCCCACCTCGGTTACTCAGACCACATCTCTGTTATGCTAATCCCAGCATACACACCGCTCGTCAGGAGCTCCAGACCAGCTCAGAAGCAGGTGAAAACCTGGCCAGCAGGAGCCATCTCTGCTCTTCAAGACTGCTTTGAGCACACTGACTGGCACATGTTCAGGGAGGCTGAAACTGATGGCGACTCCACCAACTTAGAGGAGTACACGGCATCGGTGAGTAGCCACATCAGCAAGTGCACCGATGACGTCACTGTGGCCAAGACCATCACTACACGCGCTAACCAGAAGCCATGGATGACCGCGGAGGTGCGTGCGCTGCTGAGGACCGTGACTCCGTGTTCAGAGCAGGCAACAAGGCAGCCTGAACAACAGCGAGGGCCAAACTGTCCCGGGCCATCAGAGAGGCAAAGCGTGCACACGCCCAGCGAATCCACAGCCACTTCCAGGACAGCGGAGACACGCAGCGCATGTGGAAGGGCATTCGGGACATCACCAACTACAGGACAACACCACCTGCCTGTGCTGGTGATGCCTCCCTCCCAGATGCGTTGAATAACTTCTGTGTTCGGTTTGCGGTGGAAAATGACGTGGCAGCGAGGAAGACCACCCCTCCTCCAAATGACCAGGTGCTGTGTCTTACCGTGGCCGATGTGAGGAGAACCCTGTGCAGGGTCAACCCACGGTAGGCTGCTGGTCCAGACAATATTCTGGCAGAGTGCTTAGAGGATGTGCAGACCAGCTAGCTGAGATTCTCACTGACATCTTCAACATCTCCCTGAGCAGCGCCGTCGTTCCTACGTGCTTCAAGGCTGCCATCATCGTCCCCGTGCTGAAGAAGTCTTCAGTGTCCTGCCTCAACAACTACTGTCCCGTTGCACTCACATCCATCATCATGAAATGTTTCGAGAGGCTCGTCAAGAGGCACATCAAGACCCTGCTGCCCCCCTCACTGGACCCCCTGCAGTTCGCGTACCGTCCCAACCATTCAACAGACGATGCCATTGCCATCACCCTCCACCTGGCCCTCACCCACCTGGACAAAAAAGACACGTAGGTTCGAATGCTGTTCATAGACTTCAGTTCAGCATTCAACACAATCATTCCTCAGAAATTGATTGGAAAGGTGAGCCTACTGGGCCTGAACAGCTCCCTCTGCAACTGGATCCTAGACTTCCTGACTGGGAGATCTCAGTCAGTCCGGATTGGAAGCAGCATCTCCAACACCATCACACTGAGCACAGGGGCCACCCAGGGCTGTGTGCTCAGTCCACTGCTGTTCACTCTGCTGACCCACGACTGTGCAGCAACACACAGCTCGAACCACATCACCAAGTTTGCCGATGACACGACCGTGGTGGATCTCATCAGCAAGAACGATGAGTCAGCATACAGAGAAGAGGTGCAGTGGCTAACAGACTGGTGCAGAGCCAACAACCTGTCTCTGAGTGTGAACAAAACAAAAGAGATGGTTGTTGACTTCAGGAGAGCACGGAGCGACCACTCTCCACTGAACATCGACGACTCCTCCATAGAGATCGTTAAGAGACCAAATTTCTTGGTGTTCACCTGGCGGAGAATCTCACCTGGTCCCTCAACACCAGCTCTGTAGCAAAGAAAGCCCAGCAGCATCTCTGCTTTCTGCGAAGGCTGAGAAAAGTCCATCTCCCACCCCCCATCCTCACCACATTCTACAGAGGTTGTATTGAGAGCATCCTGAGCAGTTGCATTACTACCTGGTTCAGAAATTGCACCGTCTCGGATTGCAAGACCCTGCAGCGGATAGTGAGGTCAGCTGAGAAGATCATCGGGGTCTCTCTTCCCGCCATTACAGACATTTACACCACACACTGCATCCGTAAAGCAAACAGCATTATGAAGGACCCCACACACCCGTCATATAAACTCTTCTCCCTCCTGCCATCTGGCAAAAGGCACAGAAGCATTCGGGTCTCACAACCAGACTATGTAGCAGTTTCTTCCCCCAAGTCATCAGACTCCTCAATACCCAGAGCCTGGACTGACACCAACCTACTGCCCTCTACTGTGCCTATTGTCTTGTTTATTATTTATTGTAGTGCCTGCACTGTTTTGTGCACTTTATGCAGTCCTGGGTAGGTCTGTAGTCTGGTGTAGTTTTGTGTTGTTTTACGTAGTTCAGTGTAGTTTTTGTATTGTTTCATGTAGCACCATGGTCCTGAAAAACATTGTCTCGTTTTTACCGTGTACTGTACCAGCAGTTATGGTCGAAATGACAATAAAAAGTGACTTGACTTGACTTCAGTCAAAGTTACGTGTCTGCAAGTGTGGGGTTGTCAGATGCAGAAGTCGGAGAAAGGAGGTCTTCTAGACGCCACATTTCACACGACCACCAGACCGCCGGGGATTTGGCGCTGGGCTCTTCCCTCTTCACTCGCAGTTACTGAGGGAATCCTCAAGCAACACACATCAAAGTTGCTGGTGAACGCAGCAGGCCAGGCAGCATCTCTAGGAAGAGGTACAGTCGACGTTTTGGGCCGAGACCCTTCGTCAGGACTAACTGAAGGAAGATCTAGTAAGGGATTTGAAAGTGGGAGGGGGAGGGGGAGATCTGAAATGATAGGAGAAGACAGGAGGGGGAGGGATGGAGCCAAGAGCTGGACAGGTGATTGGCAAAAGGGATATGAGAGGATCATGGGACAGGAGGTCCAGGGAGAAAGACGGGGGGGGGGGGTACCCAGAGGATGGGCAAGAGGTATATTCAGAGGGACAGAGGGAGAAAAAGGAGAGAGAGAGAAAGAATGTGTGTATATAAATAAATAACGGATGGGCTATGAGGGGGAGGAGAGGCATTAACGGAAGTTAGAGAATGAACATCGGCATGAACATTGACTTCTCTAACTTCCGTTAATGCCCTACCTCCCCCTCGTACCCCATCCGTGATTTATTTATATACACACATTCTTTCTCTCTCTCTCCTTTCCTCCTCTGGGTTCCCCCCCCCCTTTTCTTTCTTCCCAGACCTCCTGTCCCATGATCCTCTCATATCCCCTTTGCCAATCGACTGTCCAGCTCTTGGCTCCATCCCTCCCCCTCCTGTCTTCTCCTATCATTTCGGATCTCCCCCTCCCCCTCCCACTTTCAAATCTCTTACTCACTCTTCCTTCAGTTACTCCTGACGAAGGGTCTTGGCCCAAAACGTCGACTGTACCTCTTCCTACAGATGCTGCCTGGCCTGCTGCGTTCACCAGCAACTTTTATGTGTGTTGCTTGAAATTCCGGCATCTGCAGAATTCCTCATGTGTGAGGAAATCCTCGTTAGTTTCTTTTCCTCCGCTTAGTAATATGCTTAAATTCAGCGGGTCGCCATGTCTGATCTGAGGTCGTAGGTAGAAGAGAACAAAGTACCAGCCGGGCGACACCGGAGGGCAGAGCATGACTGCCGACAGGCGGGCGAGAAGGCGGACCGACCCAGCGCGGCCAGCTCCCCCGTCGCTGGTGGGTGAGACGGGCGGGTGCTGGGTGGCCACGCCTCACGCAAATGATATTAATAAATGCAGGAAAACAAGCAGGAATCGCCTGTCTGTGCTTACAAGAGCGCACCAACACGTGAACAGATCTAGCGCAACCAAAACGATGCGCAGCAGATTGGTACGGTGGCCCGGGAAATCTGAAATTACAGTTGCGCGGAAAATTTGAAATCAGTGCGGATTATCGAAGGAACCGGATTACAGGTAGTCGGATTAGTGAAGGTCAACCTGTATCTGCTATGGTTGCCTGTGTATGGGACACTGCAGCAAAGGTATGCAGTGGCAAACATCCCACCCAACTTCGTATTCACCCTGAAGAAAAGAATGCAGATTTGAAACAAGCCATGAGTGAATCCAACACAGCAGCGGGTAACAGCCTGGTATCTAATGGCCTTCCAGGGACTGGTGATCGTGATTGTAAACTTCCTATAATTCCCGTTTGTTCTGGTAAAGTCTGCAGACAATGGTTACTTATGCTTTCCTAGATCAAGGAAGTAGAGCAGTGTTCTGCACGGACAGCCTTATGAATAAGCTTACCTGACAGGAAAAAGAACGCACAGTTTCTTACACACTGTGGGTCAAGGGAAGGTTGTGAGTAGCACATTGTTTCGGGATCATGACTGGCTTAGATAGTGAAACTATTGTGAACTGCCAAACATCTATATGCAGGTACGCAAACACGATGAATTCTGCAGATGCTGGAAATTCAAGCAACACACATCAAAGTTGCTGGTGAACGCAGCAGGCCAGGCAGCATCTCTAGGAAGAGGTGCAGTCGACGTTTCAGACCGAGACCCTTCGTCAGGACTAACTGAAGGAAGAGCTAGTAAGAGATTTGAAAGTGGGAGGGGGAGGGGGAGATCCAAAATGATAGGAGAAGACAGGAGGGGGAGGGATGGAGCCAAGAGCTGGACAGGTGATTGGCAAAGGGATATGAGAGGATCATGGGACAGGAGGCCCAGGGAGAAGGAAAAGGGGGAAGGGGGGGAAACCCAGAGGATGGGCAAGGGGTATAGTCAGAGGGACAGAGGGAGAAAAAGGAGAGAGAGAAAGAATGTGTGTATATAAATAAATAACGGATGGGGTACGAGGGGGAGGTGAGGCATTAGCGGAAGTTTGAGAAGTCAATGTTCATGCCATCAGGTTGGAGGCTACCCAGACGGAATATAAGGTGTTGTTCCTCCAACCTGAGTGTGGCTTCATCTTTACAGTAGAGGAGGCCGTGGATAGACATGTCAGAATGGGAATGGGATGTGGAATTAAAATGTGTGGCCACTGGGAGATCCTGCTTTCTCTGGCGGACAGAGCGTAGGTGTTCAGCAAAGCGGTCTCCCAGTCTGCGTCAGGTCTCGCCAATATATAGGAGACCACATCGGGAGCACCGGATGCAGTATATCACCCCAGCCGACTCACAGGTGAAGTGTCGCCTCACCTGGAAGGACTGTCTGGGGCCCTGAATGGTGGTAAGGGAGGAAGTGTAAGGACAGGTGTAGCACTTGTTCCGCTTAGAAGGATAAGTGCCATGAGGGAGATCAGTGGGGAGGGACCAGAGAAAGCAGGATCTCCCAGTGGTCACACATTTCCAATACGCTGGAGGAACTCAGCAGGTCGGACAGCATCAGTGGAAAAGATCGACCGACGTTTCGGGCCGGAACCGTCGATTGATCTTTTCCACTGATGCTGCCCGACCTGCTGAGTTCCTCCAGCGTATTGTGAGTGTTGCTTTGACCCCAGCATCTGCAGATTATTTTGTGGTCACACATTTTAATTCCACATCCCATTCCCATTCTGACATGTCTATCCACGGCCTCCTCTACTGTAAAGATGAAGCCACACTCAGTTGGAGGAACAACACCTAATATTCCGTCTGGGTAGCCTCCAACCTGATGGCATGAACATTGACTTCTCAAACTTCCGCTAATGCCCTTCGTACCCCATCCGTTATTTATTTATATACACACATTCTTTTTCTCTTTCTCCTTTTTCTCCCTCTGTCCTTTCACTATACCCCTTGCCCATCCTCTGGGTTTTTTTTCCCACCCTCCCCCTTTTCCTTCTCCCTGGGCCTCCTGTCCCATGATCGTCTCATATCCTTTTTGCCAATCAAGGGTAAGAAAGGTAACTTTGAAGGTATGAGACGTGAATTAGCTAAGATAGACTGGCAAATGACACTTAAAGGGTTGACGATGGATACGCAATGGCAAGCATTTAAAGATCGCATGGATGAACTACAACAATTGTTCATCCCAGTTTGGCAAAAGAATAAATCAAGGAAGGTAGTGCACCTGTGGCTGTCGGAAATTAGGGATAGTATCAATTCCAAAGAAGAAGCATACAAATTAGCCAGAAAAAGTGGCTCACCTGAGGACTGAGAGAAATTCAGAGTTCAGCAGAGGAGGACAAAGGGCTTAATTAGGAAAGGGAAAAAAGATTATGAGAGAAAACTGGCAGGGAACATAAAAACTGACTGTAAAAGCTTTTATAGATATGTGAAAAGAAAAAGATTGGATAAGAGAAATGTAGGTCTCCTACAGGCAGAAACAGGTGAATTGATTATGGGGAGCAAGGACATGGCAGACCAATTGAATAATTACTTTAGTTCTGTCTTCACTAAGTAGGACATAAATAAACTTCCAGAAATAGTAGGGGACAGAGGGTCCAGTGAGATGGAGGAACTGAGCGAAATACATGTTAGTAGGGAAGTGGTGTTAGGTAAATTGAAGGGATTAAAGGCAGATAAATCCCCAGGGCCAGATGGTCTGCATCCCAGAGTGCTTAAGGAAGTAGCCCAAGAAATAGTGGATGCATTAGTGATAATTTTTCAAAACTCTTTAGATTCTGGACTAGTTCCTCAGGATTGGAGAGTGGCTAATGTAACCCCACTTTTTAAAAAAGGAGGGAGAGAGAAACCAGGGAATTATAGGCCGGTTAGCCTAACATCGGTGGTGGGGAAACTGCTAGAGTCAGTTATCAAAGATGTGATAACAGCACATTTGGAAAGTGGTGAAATCATCGGACAAAGTCAGCATGGATTTGTGAAAGGAAAATCATGTCTGACGAATCTCATAGAATTTTTTGAGGATGTAACTAGTAGAGTGGGTAGGGGAGAACCAGTGGAAGTGGTATATTTGGATTTTCAAAAGGCTTTTTGACAAGGTCCCACACAGGAGATTAGTGTGCAAACTTAAAGCACATGGTATTGGGGGTAAGGTATTGATGTGGATAGAGAATTGGTTGGCAGACAGGAAGCAAAGAGTGGGAATAAATGGGACCTTTTCAGAATGGCAGGCAGTGACTAGTGGGGTACCGCAAGGCTCAGTGCTGAGACCCCAGTTGTTTACAATATATATTAATGACTTAGATGAGGGAATTAAATGCAGCATCTCCAAGTTTGCGGATGACACGAAGCTGGGCGGCAGTGTTAGCTGTGAGGAGGATGCTAAGAGGATGCAGGGTGACTTGGATAGGTTGGGTGAGTGGGCAAATTCATGGCAGATGCAATTTAATGTGGATAAATGAGAGGTTATCCACTTTGGTGGCAAAAATAGGAAAACAGATTATTATCTGAATGGTGGCCGATTAGGAAAAGGGGAGGTGCAACGAGACCTGGGTGTCATTATACACCAGTCATTGAAAGTGGGCATGCAGGTACAGCAGGCGGTGAAAAAGGCGAATGGTATGCTGGCATTTATAGCAAGAGGATTCGAGTACAGGAGCAGGGAGGTACTACTGCAGTTGTACAAGGCCTTGGTGAGACCACACCTGGAGTATTGTGTGCAGTTTTGGTCCCCTAATCTGAGGAAAGACATCCTTGCCATAGAGGGAGTACAAAGAAGGTTCACCAGATTGATTTCTGGGATGGCGGGACTTTCATATGATGAAAGACTGGATCGACTAGGCTTATACTCGTTGGAATTTAGAAGATTGAGGGGAGAATCTTATTGAAATATATAAAATCCTAAAGGGATTAGACAGGCTAGATGCAGGAAGATTGTTCCCGATGTTGGGGAAGTCCAGAACGAGGGGTCACAGTTTGAGGATAAAGGGGAAGCCTTTTAGGACCGAGATGAGGAAAAACTTCTTCACACAGAGAGTGGTGAATCTGTGGAATTCTCTGCCACAGGAAACAGTTGAGGCCAGTTCATTGGCTATATTTAAGAGGGAGTTAGATATGGCCCTTGTGGCTAAAGGGATCAGGGGGTATGGAGACAAGGCAGGTACAGGTTTCTGAGTTCTCAGCCGTGATCATACTGAATGGCACTGCAGGCTCGAAGGGCTGAATGGCCTACTCCTGCACCTATTTTCTATGTTTCTATGTTTCACCTCTGGGTTCCCCCTCCCCCTTTTCTTTCTCCCTGGGCCTCCTGTCCCATGATCCTCTCGTATCCCCTTTGCCAATCACCAATCCAGCTCTTGGCTCCATCCCTCCCCCTCCTGTCTTCTCCTATCATTTTGGATCTCCCCCTCCCCCTCCAACTTTCAAATCCCTTACTCACTCTTCCTTCAGTTAGTCCTGATGAAGGGTCTCGGCCGGAAACGTCAACTGTACCTCTTCCTAGAGATGCTGCCTGGCCTGCTGCGTTCACCAGCAACTTTGATGTGATATGCAGGTACGTATGTCTGTCCACAAGGGGGATATTTCTCATCAGGCAGATCTTCAGGAATGGTCTCACATAAATCATGTACATTTGCTGGAAATTGATCTGTTGTTAGGGATGAATGTGTCTAAGGCACTGGAGATGTTGCAAGTGACTCATAGTGTTAAGGATGGACCCTGTGCAGTCAGAACAATGCTGCGTTGGACTGTTATTTAAAGCAGACCGTGGTGGTAGAGGAGACTACGCTTGGTCAGAGCTGACAGATAATGGCACTTCAGTGTTACGCTTGAATGAGCTTAGGCAGCAGGAATTCAGAACAGATTTTCCTGAATGCAGTCAGGAGGAACAATATGGTTTGTCACAATACAGCATAGTCTGCTTACCAGAAAGAGGATATTTGTGTAAATGTTGAAATTTCATGTCTCCTGTGTCTTGGTAGCATGTAGATGTAATTATTGTAGTATAATGATTAGAGGGCTGGAGTGTAGGAGCCATGCATCTGTTCTTTATCTGCATTATATTCTGCATTGCGCGTTTATTATGGTAACTAGTCAGATGAGCGGGGGACGTGGTAAAAGCAAAGGGAATAAGTTACGTACTCATGCTTTGTTTGTGGTATTTTGGGGCTGGAACTGACGTATCTTTTGCCGACTGCTCATATATGCTTAACTTACACTTGGGTATGCTTAAGTTTTGTCGCTTCAAAAGTTGCATGTGTACTATTGCTGATAAAGGATCAAATACATATCTTTGACTTTGGAACAGTCATTATTGGGGCTGAGGGTGCATCATGCAAGTATAACAAATCTGTGGGGTTGCCAGCAGCAGCGATTCTTTTGGTTAGAATTTGCTGCTACAAACGGATTCCACCGTATGTTTTGATGTTTCGATGTACATGTGACAAATAAAGCTAATCTTTAATCTTTAATTTGTTAGTTAAACCTAGCTTTTATTATTTAATGAGTGATTGGAAGCGTTAGAAAAGTTTTCATATATTTTATGGTTGAGACAAAATAAATCCAGGTCCAAAGGAATTGCAAGGCTTGGGCAAAGAACAGGGGTTCTGGGATTTATAGGGAACCCTCAGAAAATTAATCGGCATCAATGGACTGAATATCCTGCCTTGGACAGTGTAACACTTTGTGTCTGTAGAAATTTCATCCACTCTCTAATTCTTATATCTAGATATAAGAGACTGTAGATGCTGGAATCTGGAGTAACACACAGAAGTGCTGGAGGAACTGAGTGGATCAGGCTGCATCATTGGAGGGAAATGACAGTCAAAATTTTGGGTTGAGAGATCCTTCATCTGGATTTCCTACATCCATGTGCCAACTGGGGAGTGAATTCCAGAACAAATTGATTGGGACCCTGTGTCTAGCGCAGTTCATTGGTGTGTACTGTAGGTCCAGTTAAAGGGAAGCCCTTGCTATCTTTATTCTGCATGTGAAGGAACATATCTCCTTGGAAATAGATGCACTTTCAAAGTATCAAAAGAATGACCTTTTCCAAAAGAATAGAAGTGACAATTTTGTTTTGCATATTTAGTATTGAGTTACTATGAATTACTTTCACATTTTCAGTTACCGTTTCAGTAAGCAAAGATAGACTTACTAACATGCAAATTAGAGCAGGAGCAGGCCACTCGGCCCCTCTAGCATGGTCTACCGCCACATAAAATTTTGGCTGAACTTACTGTTACTTCAACTCTACTTTTGTGTCGACCCATGTTGTTTTGTAACTTAAAAGCATTAAATTAATTCACAAGAAATTTGGGGGAGTCCAAAAATATGTGTGTAGTTCAAGTTTACTTTAAGTGAGGTGTACACGTATCACATGGTAGAATGTATGCAATTAATGTATTTTTACATATAACCCATAATTAATTATTTAAACAAACAGGAAAGCCTAATCAACCACTTTATATACAGGATTACTCAAATGTTATTGAAATATTAAATAGAAAACAATCCTCCCTGCTTAGCTATAAACTCCAACTCAATACAGAATGCAATTTAACTATATACTCTATAATCACTGTGGAGGATTTCTTACTCTTGTGGGATAATGGCTTTCCTGACAGGACGACGATCACTCTGCCTGACGGGTGAGACTTGTGGCTGTGAAAAGAATCTCAGGTTCTGGGGCCTCCTCCGTGGTGGCTGTAGGAGTTAACTCTGAGATCGCAGGAAAGCTCCGGACACCTTTCTTCTCCTTCCTGTTTTTTCTTCTAGTTTGTGCATCTTGATCTTGGGAGGATGCATTTAGTTCATTGGAGTATTTGCTTACTAATCCTCCTACTAGCCCCTTTATGATCTGATCGCTGCTCTTGGTTTCCGCATCCACAAAAGATCTGACAAAGCCTCTGTTTTCATGCTCCATTGACTCCTTTCTTGTTCAGCTTTCCATTCATACAGTTGGGGTTTGGTCTTTGCATCTACTTTTACAAGCAGCTTTTTTTTTTTGTCTCCCGCTTGAAGTTCATGCAATAACTTTGTCCACACAGAGTAGATTCTGGTTCTTTATACTCATAAAAGCCAAATGCTTGCAACTTTTCTGAAGCTCCTTGAACTTCCTTCCAGTTTAAAACCAAGCCATATTTCACAAGTAACTGCCTGATTAACATATCAAAAACTGTCTCAAGTATGTTGCCTGTAAAAGCTTGTAATCAGACCAGTGTTTACGTCACTTTCATGCTTCTTCTGATCAGCATGGTCATTTTATGGAATGGCCAAAACAGCTGAGCTAGTGTCCAATTCAGTTTTAATTAATTTGTCATTCACTTCTGGTGTAAGCCATATCACTAGCCCATTGTTAATTTTCACAGTGTAAATCGTAAGGCTGCACAATCCTGTGTCATTCTCATCATTGTCAGATATCTCATCCACAGCATGCAGATTAATGCTGATTTTGAAAGTGCCACTTCAGCTTTTATCTTCTTCTCTTCCCTGAGCTGTCTATTTATTTTTATCTGCCTCACATGCTCTTTGTATGTGACCTACTTTGTTGCATTTTCTGTAAGTTTCACCTTTAAATTTGCATTTGTTTGGTGTATGTGAGCCCCTGCCACAGTAATACAGTTTGTTCAGTCAGGCTGGTTTCTGTTGAGACAATGCAATTTTGTTCACGCTCACTTTCATCCCTAACTGTGATTCTATTGCATCTCTGTCTGGGATTTTCACTGAAGCACCAATTTCCATTGCTCTTTTGAATGCAAGTTCTGCTTCAGTTAGGAACTGTTTGTGAATTCTTTCTTTTAAGATTCCACAAACCAAGTGATCTCATAGAGTATCATTAAGTCCATTACCAAACTGACAGTGTTCAAACAATGACTTTAATTCAGCCGTGTATGCTGAAATGGACTCTCCATTTCGATTTTGTCCATGAAACTTAAAGCATCTGTAATGGCTTTGGTTTTAAGTTTTCCTGCATTACATTTATAATATCTGTAAAGCTCACTTATACAGGTTTGGTCGGAGCAGTCAAACTTTGAAGCAACTTGTATGCCTTTAAACCTGAAGAATTCAGCAAAATTGACACTTGCTTCCCATTGGCTAGTTAGTTTGCTTCAAAATGCTGTTCCAATAGCTCGGTATACCTAAGCCAATTATGTATACTGAGCTATATGTGGAATCAATCTTGTCAGTCTTGCAATTGTAACCAGCCTTTTCTGATTTTTTAAAAAATGATTCGCATCACCCAGTACTCACTCTTTATGAACCCTGAATTCTTCAGTTTTCTGTAGTTTAAAAAAAAACTCGATCACGTCTTCCCTTCCAAAGACTGTCTGTGCATGTGCTGGGCAGTGCTAAGCTGATTCTTCTTAGTTTGAACATCTTGCTCCGCTTTAACAGGTCGGCAGATATTTTGGGTTCATTTTAAAATACCTCATCTCCAGTGTCGTGTTTTATTGCTTCCAAACACTATATTAATTCAAAAGAAGATTCAGGGAGTTCGAAAATAGAGTTGTAGTTCGAGTTAACTTTAAATGAGGTGTGCACTTATCATGTGATGATGTATGCAATTAATGTATTTTCAAATATAACTCATTATTTAAACAATCAGGAAAGCTTAATCAACCAATATACATACAAGATTACTCAAATATTATTGAAATATTAAATTCACAACAACCCATAGTAATCAGCCCGCTTATTAATCAAGTACCTCTTTGCCCCTGCCTTAAAATTATTCATACTCTTTTGAAGAAGAATTCCAAAGTCTCAAGCGAAAAAAATAGTTGTTTCACAGCTATCCAATGTATAAACAATGACTCCACTTCTATATTATTCCACAAGTGCAAGCATCCTCTCCACATCCATTTTGTCACAACCCCACAGGGCCTGATATGTTTTCAACCTGGTTCCCTCTCATTCCTCTGAACTCGAGATGTGTACAATCCCAACTTGTCCAATATTTCCTTATAGGACGGACTGTTCGTTCCAGGAATTAGTCCAATGAACCTTTTCTAAATGCCTTCCAACATATTAATTGAAAGAATACCAAAACTGTGCACAGCCCTCCATATGTGATCTTACCATTGAACCGAAATAAAATCTCCCTGCTTTTGTATTCGGTTCTCCTGGCTATAGATAATAACCTTCTGTAAGCTTTCCATTTTACCAGATGTACCAACATACTAACCTTTGCAAATCATGAATTATACATTCATAGAAACATAGAAAACCTACAGCACAATACAGGTCCTTTGGCCCACAAAGCTGTGCCGAACAAATCCTTACCTTAGAAATTACCTAGGGTTACCTGTAGCCCTCTATTTTCCCAAGATCCATGGACCAATCCAGGAGTCTCTTAAAAGACCCTATCGTATCTGCCTCCACCACCGTCACCAGCATCCTATTCCATTCACTCACCACTCTGCGTAAAAAAACTTATCCCTGACATCCCCTCTGTACCTACTTCCAAGCACCTTAAAACAGTTCCCTCTTTGTGCTAGCCATCTCAGCCCTGGGAAAAAGCCTTTGACTATCCACTCGATCAATGCCTGTCATAATTTTGTACACCTCAATCAGGTCAGGTCACCTCTCATCCTCCATCGCTCCAAGGAGAAAAGGCCAAATTCACTCAACCTATTCTCATAAGGCATGCTCCCCAATCAGACAACGTCCTTGTAAATCTCCTCTGCACCCTTTCAACCCACATCAAAGTTGCTGGTGAACGCAGCAGGCCAGGCAGCATCTCCGGGGAGAGGTACAGTCGACATTTCGGGCCGAGACCCTTCGTCAGGACTAACTGAAGGAAGAGCTAGTAAGAGATTTGAAAGTGGGAGGGGGAGGGAGAGATCCAAAATGATAGGAGAAGACAGGAGGGGGAGGGATGGAGCCAAGAGCTGGACAGGTGATTGGCAAAAGGGATATGAGAGGATCATGGGACAGGAGGTCCAGGGGGAAGGAAAGGGGGGGGAACCCAGAGGATGGGCAAGAGGTATAGTCAGAGGGACAGAGGGAGAAAAAGGAGAGAGAGAGAAAGAATGCCTTTCTCTCCTCCTTTTCTTTCTCCTTGGGACACATTCTTTCTCTCTCTCTCCTTTTTCTCCCTCTGTCCCTCTGACTATACCCCTCGCCCATCCTCTGGGTTCCTCCCGCCCTCGTCAGTCCTGACGAAGGGTCTCGGCCTGAAACGTCGACTGCACCTCTTCCTATAGATGCTGCTTGGCCTGCTGCGTTCACCAGCAACTTTGATGTATATTGCTTGAATTTCCAGCATCTGCAGAATTCCTGTTGTCTGCCACTATTCAGCCCAGTTTTGCATCCTATCAATATCCCGCTGTACCCTCTGACAGCCCTCCACACTATCCACAACACCCCCAACCTTTGTGTCATCAGCAAATTTACTAACCCATCCCTCCATTTCCTCCTCCAGGTCATTTATAAAAATCATGAAGAGTAGGGTCCCAGAACAGATCCCTGAGGCACACCACTGTTCACAGACCTCCATGCAGAATATGACCCGTCTACAACGACTCTTTGCCTTCTGTGGGCAAGCCAGTTCTGGATCTATAAAGCAATGTCCCCTTGGATCCCATGCCTCCTTACTTTCTCAATAAGCCTTGTATCAATAAGATCCTCATGTATCAGACACTACAAACTGGGATCACTACGATAATGTAAACACCAGAGAATCTGCAGATGATGAAAACCTTGAGCACCAAAATACTGGAGGAATTCATCCAATTCAGGCAGCATCTATTGAGCGGAATAAACAGTCAATGTTTCAGGCCAAGACCCTTCATCAGGACTGGAAAGGAACAGGGAAGAAGCCAGAATAAGAAGGTGGGGAGAAGGGGAAGGAGTGCATGCTGGAACATGATCGGTGAGACCAGGTGAGGGGGAAGGTATATGGGGAGATGAAGTAAGAAACTGTGAAGTGATAGGTGGGAGAGGTAGGCTGAGATACAGATCGGTGGGAGAGGTGGGCTGAGATACAGATAGGTGGGAGAGGTGGGCTGAGATACAGATGGGTGGGAGAGGTAGGCCGCGATACAGATAGATGGGGGACGTGGGCTGCGATACGGAGAGGTGGGCTGAGATACAGATAGGTGGGAGAGGTGGGCTGAGATACAGATCGGTGGGGGACGTGGGCTGCGATACGGAGAGGTGGGCTGAGATACAGATAGGTGGGAGAGGTGGGCTGAGATACAGATCGGTGGGAGAGGTGGGCTGAGATACAGATAGGTGGGAGAGGTGGGCTGTGGTACAGATCGGTGGGAGAGGTGGGCTGAGATACAGATAGGTGGGAGAGATAGGCTGAGATACAGATAGGTCGGAGAGGTGGGCTGAGATACAGATAGGTGGGAGAGGTGGGCTGAGATACAGATCGGTGGGAGAGGTGGGCTGTGATACAGATCGGTGGGAGAGGTAGGCTGAGATACAGATCGGTGGGAGAGGTGGGCTGTGATACAGATCAGTGGGAGAGGTGGGCTGAGATACAGATAGGTGGGAGAGGTAGGCTGAGATACAGATCGGTGGGAGAGGTGGGCTGAGATACAGATCGGTGGGAGAGGTAGGCTGCGATACAGATCGGTGGGGGACGTGGGCTGCGATACGGATAGGTGGGAGAGGTGGGCTGAGATACAGATCGGTGGGAGAGGTGGGCTGAGATACAGATCGGTGGGAGAGATGGGCTGAGATACAGATAGGTGGGAGAGGTAGGCTGAGATACAGATAGGCTGAAGAAGCAGAAATCTGATGGGAGAGGTTGGTGAACCATGGAACAAAGGGAAGGGGGAGGGGTGCAGAGGGAGGCGATGGGCTGGTGAGGGGAAGAGATTCTGCAGATGCTGGGAATCTTGAGTAACACACACAAAATTCAGAAAGTCAGGCAGCATCCATGTAGGGGAATAAACAGGATGGGTCTGGGCCCAAACTGTCAACTATTTATTCCCCTCCATAGACGCTGCCTGACTTTCTGAATTCCTCTAGCATTTTTTATGTGTGACTTAAATAACATGTACATCTCTTGTGTCTTTCATTGGTTTAGAATGCCCCAGTACTGCACTTGTGAAGTATAGTCAATGGTGATAGAGACAAATAATCATGTTAGTGGGCAGAAACTATTAAGTAAATACAAAAACTAGTGGAAATACTCAGGAGGAAAGTGAAACTTTCTGACCATCAGAGCATGTTAAATAATATTTTGCAAAACGGAAAAATCTGCCAATGGGAAATTAGAAACTGCTGGAAACACTCGGCAGGTCAGACAGCACCTGTGGGTTTTGAATATTCCATAACTTTCAAGTAGTTTTCCCCTCATTCTTCTAAACTCCAGTGAGCACAGGCCCAGAGCCATCAAATGCTCCTCGTATGGTAACTTTTTTATTTCTGGAATAAATCTTGTGAACCTCACCAATGTTAGCACATCCTTTCTAAGATAAGCAGCTCAAAACTGCTCACAATACCTCAAGTGCGATCTGATCAGTGTTTTATAAAGCCTCAGTATTTCAACCTCGCTTTTGTTTTCTAGTCCTCTTGAAATGAGTGCTAGCATTGAATTTGCCTTTCTTGGTTATGATTTTCTTAGTTATGGTCCTTGTGCATAGTAAAGTGGAGTTTAAGGTAGTATTTTTAATAGAGACTCAGATATTGTATTAAGCAGAGGGTGGGTGCAAAAAGGCTTCACTGCATTTGTGCAGCAGACCAAGCCCATGAAGCCTGCAGGCATGACAGATGCATAAGTGTGCACTTCAGTCGCGCGGCGCCGCTTGTTTCTAGCACGTTCTCGCCCCGCCCACTTTTGAATGGAACCTGTGGTTGGAGTGCAAGGAGATGATCGGCATCATTTTCCGTCGTAGGCGACCACATCCTATATTTACCTCATTAGTGGTTTACCGTGGCAATGTTGACGTGCCCTTCTGCTGAGAACTTGTTGAGCAATATCAGATGTTCTTGTGTTTAGAGGAAGGCAGACAATTCACTCAAGGTCATTTAACTGATGGCAAAGTTGTATTTTTTTAACCCTCAGGTTTCTGCTCCCGATGCCAGGCAGTACTGGAGTCATAGAGCACTGAAAGAGGCCCTTTGCCCCACAGAGCCCATTCTGACAACCCAACACCCCTTTGCACTAATCCTACGTCAATCCCATTTTGTTACACACCACGCGTTCTCACCCGCCCCCACCAGATTCGTAGAACATAGATAGGCTCATGGATGAAAGAAAAGTGGTGGGCTATGCAGGAGGGAGGTATTAAATTGATCTTGGAGTAGGTTGAAAATTCTGTACTGTTCTAAGGATTTCTTAAATGTCTCTAATTATCTGCCTGTACCACCATCGCTGGCAGCGCATTCCAAACACCTACCACTCTCTGTATAAAAAAAACACCTACCTGATATTCCCTCAAATTTCTTCCAAATAACTTAAAATTATGCTCTTTCATACCACTGGTCTACACAGTAGAGGCAAGTTACAGTGACCACTCAACACAGCAACACGATGTGGGAGGAAGTAATGCCTGGTCACAGAGAGAAGATGCAAATTCCACCCTGACAGTATTAGAGATCAGGTTTGAAGCCGGGTCTCTGATGTGAAGCAGTGTCTTTACAAGCAGCTCCACTGATTTAACACACGAACACCAAAACATAAAATGAACAACCAAGGGTGGTGCTGGAGGCAGCCTGCCCCACATCCTGGCACCAACAAAGCATGCCCGTTGTGTTGATCAGAACAACACAACGAACAGCGGAACAATTCCCTTTCCTTTCTTTCGCCCACCCTCTCACATGGACATTCCCCTAAGCCCAGGCTAGGCCTCTGAGCCTCCAGACTGCAGAGTACAGGCTGCAGGTATCGGCCACCAAGCCTCGGCTCCCGGTCTTCCGATTGATCATATTATGTGAATCAGTATCAGATTTATTGTCATTGACATATGTTGTGAAATGTGTTGCTTTGTGACAGTAGTACAGTGCAAGTACTATCTATGAGACACAATATGTAGAATTATGAAACACAGTAGTATTATGAGACATACCACGTAGAGTTAACGGTACAAGAGGCAGATAGAGCCAGTTCCAACCCTTTCCTCACCTAGGGGCAAGAATATTAAGAGAACAGAAGGATCTGGCAACACTTTTTCTCACCCCAGTAATTACCTGGAAGGATGGAAGATTACAGGTGCACCTGCTTAAATCACTACATCTGCCTCTAGAAACATAGAACATAGAAACCCTACAGCACAATACAGGCCCTTCGGCCCACAATGCTGTGCCGAACATGTCCTTACTTTAGAAATCACCTAGGTTTACCCATAGCCCTCTATTTTTCTAAGCTCCATGTATCTATCCAGGAGTCTCTTAAAAGACCGTATCGTATCCTCCTCCACTACCTCCATTCCACGCTCTCACCACTCTCTGTGTAAAAAAAAAACTTGCTCCTGACACCTCCTCTGTATCTACTTCCAAGCACCTTAAAACTGTGCCCTCTCGTGCTAGCCATTTCAGCCCTGGGAAAAAGCCTCTGACTAGCCACACGATCAATGACTCTCATTACCTTGTACACCTCTATTAGGTCACCTCTCATCCTCCAACACTCCAAGGAGAAAAGGCCAAGTTCACTCAACCTATTCTCATAAGGCATGCTCCCCAATCCAGGCAACATCCTTGTAAATCTCCTCTGCACCCTTTCTATAGTTTCCACATCCTTCCTGTACAACCACAACTGAGCACAGTACTCCAAGTGGGGTCTGATCAGGATCCTATATAGCTGCAACTTTACCTCTCAGCTCTTAAACTCAGTCCCATGGTTGATGAAGGCCAATGCACTTTATGCCTTCTTAACCACAGAGTCAACCTGTGTAGCAAATTTGAGTGTCCTATGAACTCGGACCCCAAGATCCCTCTGATCCTCCACACTGCCAAGAGTCTTACCCTTAATGCTTTATTCTGCCATCATATTTGACCTACCAAAATGAATCACCTCACACTCATCTGGGTTGAATTCCATCTGCCACTTCTCAGCCCAGTTTTGCATCTTATCGATGTCCCGCTGTAACCTCTGACAGTCCTCCACACTATCCACAACACCCCCAACATTTGTGTCTTCAGCAAATTTATTAACCCATCCCTCCATTTCCTCCTCCAGGTCATTTATAACAATCACGAAGAGAAGGGGTCCCAGAACAGATCCCTGAGGCACACCACTGGTCACCGAACTCCATGCAGAATATGACCCATCTACAACCACTCCTTGCCTACCGTGGGCAAATCAATTCTGGATCCACAAAGCAATGTCCCCTTGGATCCCATGCCTCCTTACTTTCTCAATAGGCCTTGCATGGGGTACCTTATCACGTGCCTTGCTAAAATCCATATGCACTACATCTACTGCTCTACCTTCATCAATGTGTTTAGTCACATCCTCAAAAAATTCAATCAGGCTCATAAGACACAACCTGCCTTTGACAAAGCCATGCTGACTATTCCTAATCATAATATGCCTCTCCAAATGTTCATAAATCCTGCCTCTCAGGATCTTCTCTGTCAACTTACCAACCACTAAGGTAAGACTAACTGGTCTATAATTTCCCGGGCAATCTCTACTCCTTCTCTTCAATAAGGGAAAAATATCCGCAACCCTCCAATCCTCTGGAACCTCTCCAGTCCCCATTGATGATGCAAAGATCATCACCAGAGGCTCAGCAATCTCCTCACTGGCCTCCCACGGTAGCCTGGGGTACATCTCATCTGGTCCCAGTGACTTATCCAACCTGATGCTTTCCAAGTTCTCCAGTACATCCTCTTTCTGAATATCTATATGCTCAAGCTTTTCAGTCTGCAGTAAATCATCCCTACAATCACCAAGATCCTTTTCCGTAGTGAATACTGAAGCAAAGTATTCATTAAGTAACTCAGATCTCCTCCGGTTCCAGACACACTTTTCCACTGTCACACTTGATTAGTCCTATTCTCTCATGCCCTGTCCTCTTGCTCTTCACATACTTGTAGAATGCCTTGGGGTTTTCCTTAATCCTGCTCGCCAAGGCCTTCTCATAGCCCCTTCTGGCTCTCCTAATTTCATTCTTAAGCCCTTCCTTCTAGCCTTATAATCTTCTAGATCTCTATGATTACTTAGTTTTTTGAAACTTTCAGAAGCTTTTCTTTTCTTCTTTTTTTTATTACTAATTTTTTATTGCAACACCAACAAATTACATTCAATACAACCAGTTGCCAATTACATTTTGACTGTTTATCCCAACCAACCCCCAACCTTCATCACCATCACCCCTCCACCCCTCTCTCCCCCATCCCTCTCCCCTCCACCAAACAACTGAATAGTAGTGCATACACAGACAAAGCATTCCTATTTTATACAATAGTACGACTTTGCAATTTATCTGTGTTGCTTGTGTTCATCTTCCCCTGAATCTGTTGTTGTAAGTTGGTGGTGGAGCCCTGAGTTACCCTTTCCCCACCCCCCCTCCCATCACCCCTCCCATTCAACCCTTTACTTTGTAACGTCTGTGAGTGTCACTTAGCAATATCAGACACTGAACAATAACCAACCCCTCTAGCACCAACAAATTAGAAAGGCAAAGCGGTTCTCATAGACAATCATATCAAAGAGACAAGAAAAAAAACCTGGGCAAACCCGTTACCCTATATAATTAAAACCATTTCCATCTCAAATATAATATACCACATAATCAAGACCCCAACAGCTCTCTTGCGAGAAACTGTTGCTTTAATAAACCGCCACTTAGTGATGACGCCAGTGGCGTCTTATCTGGCGCCCGGGAACGAAAACAAGTCTACTGGAGACATAACCCAGAATGAACATGTACAACTAAAGTTATTCAGAATCAGAACAAACTGCTGCCTTTCAGCTTTATTCTTGATGAAGTATGACTTTGGGTGTATTGAATATCACCTTGGAAAGTAAAAGATAAAAAGTATAAATCTAGGCAGACTTGTATCACCTTACCATGTTATCCTTATTAACTGAGCCATTACCTTAAAACTCTGACCTGCAATACTCAGAGACAAATTGGCCCCTTAATTAACTAAATACGAAAGTGCAACGAATGACCTTCCATTGAAAGAATAACCAGAAATCTTCACACCGCGGACGTTAACTTGCTGGTGCCTGTTAGGTTGCGCACACGGGCTGGTCCGACCTCTTAATGCCATTCCATCTCCTCCCGAGGGGCGTGTGGACTTTGCCCAGGGTCTTCTTCCATATCTCCCAGCACCGATGAATTCAGAGCTTCTTTCGCTTCCTCTGCCGAGTTAAATGACATCTTCATGCCCTTGATATTCACTCTCAAAATCACCGAATATATGAGGAACGAGTCGATTCCCTTCTGTCGAAGTTTAGCGTGGATCTCCTTGTACCCCTGCCGTTCCTGCATCGTGCCAGGGCTGTAGTCGGCGAAGAACTGCAGCTAGGTGCCATCAGGGAGAGTAGGTTTCGCTTTCCTCGGGCCCTCCAGGATAGCTGCTGGTCGGTGTACCGTAGAAGCCTAAAAGCCATGGTTCGCGTTCTTGAGGTGTTGTTAGAAAAGATCCTATGTGCTGTATCGATCTCCAATGGAGTGCTGTGGGAATTCTTGAGCGCTGGAATCCAATTAGGCAGCATCTCCAGGAGGTAACTTCTTGGACTGTCGCCCTCAGCACCTGTCGGTAAGTTGACCAGCCGCACATTGTTTCTCCTGGATCTGTCCTCCAAGTCGTTTAGCTTCTTCCATATCTTAGTCACCTCCGCCAGACAGGAGTTAGTAACTTTCTCATTCTTACGTAAGCAAACCTGAATGTTGTCTATTTTGTTGAAGACCGTGCTGAATCTTTTAGCACGAATGTCCGCTTGCTTCTTTAACGACCGGAGAATGTTGCCATTCTCTGCCATATGCTTCTGTATGGGGTTGAGAGCCTTCTCCAGTGACTCCTTTAGCATGTGGGCTACCATTTCTTGCAGCAGTTCCATCTCCGTTGCCATTGTTTGCTTAATTAGCATAGCTATTTCCTCGGATGAATCGCTAGCTTGATGTCGTCTGCTGGTATCTTGTTTCCTGGTTGAATTTCGATGTTTTTTTGAGGTCATGTCTTTGGTTAGATTTTTCTCCAACTCAATCTTGTATTAAGACCGTCTATGAGCCTTAAAGAACTTGAAAAAGGAGGGTTATATGTCAGCGCTCAGTGGTGTGCTGCCATCTTGCCTCGTGACCCACCGGAAGTCCCTTTTCTTTACTTCTTGACTAGATTTACAACAGCCTTTGTACATCATGATTCCTGTACCCTACCATCCTTTCCCTGTCTCATTGGAACGTATCTGTGCAGAACTCCACGCAAATATGCCCTGAACATTTGCCACATTTCTGCTGTACATTTCCCTGAGAACAGCTGTTCCCAATTTATACTTCCAGGTTCCTACCTGATAGCTTCATATTTCCCCTTACTCCAATTAAACACTTTCCTAACCTGTCTGTTCCTATCCCTCTCCAGTGCCATGGTAAAGGATATAGAATTGTGATCACTGTCTCCGAAATGCTTTCCCACTGAGAGACCTAACACCTGACCAGGTTCATTTCCCAATACCAGATCAAGTACAGCCTCTCCTCTTGTAGGCTTATCTACATATTGTGTCAAGAAACCTCCCTGAACACACCTAACAAACTCCACCCCATCTAAACCCCTTGCTCTAGGGAGATGCCAATCAGTATTGGGGAAATTAAGATCTCCCACCACGACAACCCTGTTGTTATTGCACCTTCCCAGGATGTGTCTCCCTGTCCATGTTACTATTGGGTGATGGTGATGGTGACCTGAGAGGCCAGCATCGGGCATTTTCGTGCCTTACAAGGTGCAGTTCGAAAGGGTGTGGGCGGTGCCACTCTTCACACAGACACTTCACAGTATTATTTTTATGAGGCCGAGTTGCAAGCTCAAAGTCAACCCGACGCGGATGGAGAGCGCGCACGGGGGCAGTCTGTCACTGGATCGAACTCGGGAACCTCCATTCTTGAGCCCAGTGCTGATCTCACTGTGCCACCAGCTGACCAAAGTATTATTGGGTGGTCTATAAAAAACACCCAGTAGAGTTATTTACCCCTTCTTGTTCCTAACTTGCATCCACAGAGACTCTGTAGACAACCCCTCCATGTCTTCCTCCTTTTCTGCAGCCGTGACACTATCTCTGATCAACAGTGCCACTCCCCCACCTCTTTTGCCTCCCTCCCTGTCCTTTCTGAAACATCTAAAGCCTGGCACTCTAAATAACCATTCCTGCCCTTGAACCATCCAATTCTCTGTAATGGCCACAACATCATATCTCCAAGTACTGATCCACTCTCTAAGCTCATCCACTTTTTTCATAATACTCCTTGCATTAAAATAGACACATCTCAAACTTTCGGTCTGAGCGCGTCCCTTCTCGATCACCTAACTATCCTCCCTCTCGCACTGACTACAAGCTTTCTCTATTTGTGAGACAACTGCCTCTTCCTCCGTCTGAACAGTTCGGTTCCCACCAACCACCCCCCCCCCCAGCAATTCTAGTTTAACCTCTCCGCAATAGCCTTAACAAACCTCTCTGCCAGGATATTGGTCCCCCTCGGATTCATGCAACCCGTCCTTTTTGTACAGGTCGTGCCTGCCCCAGAAGAGGTCCCAATGATCCAGAAATCTGAATCCCTGCCCCCTGCTCCAATCCCTCAGCCACGCATTAATCCTCCACCTCACTCTATTCCTATACTCACTGTCACGTGGCACAGGCGGTAATCCCGAGATTACTACTTTGTGGTCCTGCTTCTCAACTTCCTTCCTAACTCCCTGTGGTCTGTTTTCAGGACCTCTTCCCTTTTCCTGCCTTTGTTGTTGGTACCAATATGCACCACGACCTCTGGCTGTTCACCTTCCCACTTCAAGATATCGTGGACACGATCTGAAATATGCCGGACCCTGGCACTTGGGAGGCAAACTACCATCTGCATTTCTTTCCTGCGCCCACAGAATCGCCTGTCTGACCCCTTAACTATAGAGTCCCCTATCAGTGCTGCCTTCTTCCTTTCCCTACCCTTCTGAGCCACAGGGCCAGACTCTGTGCCAGAGGCGTGGCCACTGTTGCTTCCCCCAGGTAGGCTGTCTCCCCCAACAGTACTCGAGCAGGAGTACTTAATGTCAAGGGGGACAGCCACAGGGGTACTCTCTAGTATCTGACTCCTGCCCTTCCGTCTCCTGACTGTTACCCACTCATCTGTCTCCTCAGGCCCAGGTGTGACTACTTGCCTATAGCTCCTCTCTATCACCTCCTCACTCTCCCTGACCAGACGAAGGTCATCGAGCTGCATCTCCAGTTCCCCAACACCGTCCCTAAGGAGCTGTACCTGGAGTCGAGTGCCAGTTTAAATTTCTGTGCACTAAGCCAATCAGCTGATTGTCTGATTGTCTTTTCCCTCAGACACAGATTCAGATTTATTTATTTATAACGTGTATTTGAAACATACAGTGAAACGTGTCCTTTGTGTTAAAAGTCAGCTCACCCAGCACCAACACAGCATGCTGACAATGCTCGGCAGAATAACACAATCAGTAACAACAACAACAAAACAAGACCCTTTCCTATTCCTCCCATCTGCCCACTCTACCACCCAGAGAGGTCTCCTCTCCTAGAGCAGGCTGCCTCCAAGCCTTCAGTCCTCATTCCTAGATTAAGTTTTGCATTTGTACTTTGTTGCTCTCTGCCTTGAAGCTCTGTTTTCATAGCCCACTTCTTGGCTAACAGAGGACTCTGGACTAGATCTGCAGTGCAGACAACTGTCTGAGGCACACAGTAGCCTATCTCAGGATGGCACGGATGTTCAGAGGTCTGACCACTCATGAGGAGATGTGCCAGGGAAAGTCTTAATACTTTTTTCAGGTTTATTTGGGTCATCGAGCAGCTTCCTGAAATGGCCGTGAGGGAAGGGTGGCTGAAACGACCATCAGGAAGGCCCAGAAGTGTATGTACACTCAAGATAAGATCATAAGACCATAAAGTATACAGTGCTTGTAAAAAGTATTCACCCCTTTGGAAGTTTTCATGTTTAATTGTTTTACAACATTGAATCACAATGGATTTAATCTGGCTTTTTGGCAGTGATCAACAGAAGAAAAGACTCTTTCATGTCAAAGTGAAAACAGATCTCTACAAAGTGATCTAAATCAACGACAAATATAAAACACAAAATAATTGATTGCGTAAGTATTCAAACCCCCCCCCTTAATATGACACACCAAATCATCACAAGTGCAGCCAATTGGTTTTAGAAGTCGCATGGAGATCTGTGTGCAGTCAAGGGGTTTCAATTGATTGTAATAAAAATACACCAGTGTCTGGAAGGTCCAACTGCTGTTGGGTGGGTATAAAAACTACAACACGAAGACAAAAGAACACGCCAAAAAACTCCACAAAAAGTTATTGAAAAGCACAAGTCAGGAGATGGATGCAAGAAAATTTCCAGGTCACTGAATATCCTTTGGAGTACAGTTAAGTCAGTCATCAAGAAATGGAAAGAATATGACACAGCTGTAAGTCTGCCTAGAGCAGGCCATCCTGAAAAACTGAGTGACTGTGCAAGAAGGGGGACTAGTGAGGGAGACCACCAAGAGACCTATGATAATTCTGGAGGAGTTATAAGCTTCAGTGACTGAGATGGGAGAGACTGCGCATACAACAACTGTTGCCCGGGTCCTTCACCAGTCACAGCTTTATGGGAGAGTGGCAAAGAGAAAGCCACTCTTGAAAAAAAAATCACATGAAATCTCGGCTAGAGTTTGTCAGAAGGCATGTGGGAGACTGAAGTCAACTGGAAGAAGGTTCTATGATCTGATGAAATCAAAATTGAGCTTTTTGGCCATCAGATGAAACGCTATGTTTGGCAAAAGCCAAACACCGGATATCATCCCTACTGTGAAGCCTGTTGGTGGCTGCACCATGCTGTGGCAATACTTCACTGCAGCAGGCCCTGGAAAGCTTGTGAACTTAGAGTGTAAAATGAATGCAGCAAAATACAGGGAAATTTGGAGGAAACCCTGATGAGGTTTGCAAGAGAACTGCAACTTGGGAGAAAATTTGTTTTCCAGCAAGACAGTGACCTCAAGCATAAAGTCAAAGCTACACAGGAATGGCTTAAAACAACAAAGTTAATGTCCTGGAGTGGCCAAGTCAGAGTCCAGACGTCAATCCAATTGAGACTTTGCCCTGGACTTGAAAAGGGCTGCTCACTTACAATATCTATGCATCTTGACAAAGCTTGAGCAGTTTTGTAAAGAAAAATGGGGAAACATTGCAATGTACAGATGTGCAAAGCTGATAGAGACCTATCCACACTGATTCAAGGCTGTAATTGCGACCAAAGGTGCTTTTACTTAATACTGACATGAAGGGTGTGAATCTTATGCAATCAATAATTTTGTGTTTTATATTTGTAATTAATTTAGATGACTCTCTAGAGATCTGTTTTCACTTAGACAAGAAAGAATCTTTTTCTGTTGATCAGTGTCAAAAAATGTCAAATTAAATCCACTGTGATTTAATGTTGTAAAATAATAAAACATAAAAACTTCTACGTGGGGTGAATACTCCTGCGGGAGCAGAATTAGGCCATTTGGTCAACAAAGTCTGCTCCAACTTTTCATCATGGTTGATTCAATTTTCCTCTCAGCCCCAATCTCCTGCCTTTTCCCCGTATCACTTTATGCCCTGACCAATCTGTTAAATTCTGCCGTAAGTATACATAAAGTCGGCCTCCATAGCTGTCTTTGGCAAAGAATTACACAGATTCACCACTCTCTGGCTACAGCAATTCCTCCACATCGCCGTTCGAAGGGGACATCTCTCTGGTCTAAGACTGTCCCCTCTGGTCTTAGACTCTCCCACCATAGGCAACATCCTCTCCACAGGCCTTTCACCATTTAATAGGTTTCAAAGAGGACACCCCTCATTCTTCTGAATTCTCGTGAATACAAGCCCAAAGCCATTAAGCGCTCTTCATATGACAAGCCGTTCACTCCTGGAATAGTTTTCTTGAGCCTCCCTCAAGCCCTCTCCAGTTTCAGCACATCCTTTCTAAGATAAGGGACCCAAAACTGCTTACAACACTCCAAGTTAGGCCTCACCAGTGAAGTCTCAATATTACGTCCTTGCTTGTATATTCTTGTCCTCTTGAAATGAATGCTAACATTGCATTTGCTTTCCTCACCACAGACTCAACCTGCAAATTAACCTTTAGGAAATTCTGCACAAGGACTGCCAAGTCTCTTTGCACCTCACTTTTTTGTATTTTCTCTCCATTTAGAAAATAGTCAACCCTTTTATTTCTTTTGCCAACGTGCATGACAATACATTTCCCGACACTGTATTCCATCTGCCATTTCTTTGCCCATTCTCCTAATCTGTCTAAATCCTTCTGTAGCCTCTCTACTTCCTCACAACTACCTGCCCCTCTACCTACCAATCCCGTCATCCAAATCATTGACATATAATGTGAAAAGAAGTGAACCCAACACCAACCCCTGTGGAACACCACTAGTCACTGGCAGCCAACCAGGAAAGTCTCCCTTTATTCCCACTCTTTGCCTCCTGCTGATCAACCACTGTTTTATCCATGCTAGAATCTTGCCTGTAATACCACAGGCTTGTAGCTTGTTAAGCAGCCTCATGTGTGGCACCTTGTCAAAGGCCTTCTGAAAATCCAAGTAAACAACATCAACTGATTCCCCTTTGTCATTCCTGCTTGTTATTTCTTCCAAGAATTCCAACAGATTTGTCAGGTAAGATTTTCCCTTGAGGAAACCATGCTGACTACAGCGTATTTTATCATGTGCCTCCAAGTACCCTGAGACCTCATATCACAAATGACCTGACTTCGCCCAACCAAGCAGAGTCCACTGCCAAGAAGGCCCACCAGTGCCTTTACTTCCGGAGAAAGCTAAAGAAATTTGGCCTGTCCCCTAAAACCCTCACTAATTTTTATAGATGCACCGTAGAAAGCATTCTTCTAGGGTGCATCACAACCTGGTATTTAAGTTGTCCTGTCCAAGACCGAAAGAAGCTGCAGAAGATCGTGAACACGGCGCAGCACATCACACAAATCAATCTTCCATCCTTGGACTCACTTTACACCGCACACTGTAGGAGCAGTGCTGCCAGGATAATCAAGGACACGACCCACCCAGCCAACACACTTTTTGTCCCTCTTCCCTCCAGGAGAAGGCTCAGGAGCTTGAAGACTCGTACGACCAGATTTGGGAACGGCTTCTTTCCAACTGTGATAAGACTGAACGGATCCTGACCCAGATCTGGGCCGTACCCTCCAAATATCCCGACCTGCCTCTCAGTTTTTTTGCACTACCTTACTTCGCCTTTTCTATTTTCTATTTATGATTTATAATTTAAATTTTTAATATTTACTATCAATTTGTACTCCAGGGAGCGCAAAGCGCAGAATCGAATATCGCTGTGATGATTGTACACTCTAGTATCAATTGTTTGGCGATAATAAAGTAAATAAAGTAATAATCGACTCCAACATTTCCCAACCACTGAGGTCAGACTAATTGGCCTATAGTTTCCTCTCTTCTGTCTCTGTCCCTTCTTGAAGAGTGGAGTGACATTTTCATTTTTCCAGTCTTTTGGAACCATTCCAGAATCTGGAAATTCTTGAAAGATCAATACTAATGCCTCCACAATCTTTTCAGCCACCTCTTTTAAAACTCTGGGGTGTAGACCATCTGGTCCATTTGACGTATCTGCCTTCAGAGCTTTCAGTTTCCCAAAAACCCTCTCTCTAGTAATGGTACATTACACACTTCATGCTCCTGACTCCTGGAACTTCCAGCATATTGCTAGTGTCTTCCACACTGAAGACTGATGCAAAATACTTATTCGGTTCATCTGCCATTTCCTTGTCTCTCATTACTAACTCTCCAGCGTTGTCTTCCAGTAGTCTGATATCCACTATTGCCTCTTTTAACACTTTATGTAACTGAAGCAACTTTTGGTATCTTTAATATTATTGGCTAGCTTACTATGTATTCCATCTTTACCTGAATGACTTTTTTTAGTTGCCTTCTGTTGGTTTTTAAAAGCTTCCTAGTCCTCTAACTTCCCACTAATATTTGCTATATATAAGTCCTTTCATTGGCTTTTATTTTGATTCCGACTTATCCTGTTAGACACTGTTGTGTCATCTTTCCTTCAGAATACTTCTTCCTCTTTGGGATGTATATATCCTGTGCCTTCCGAATTGTTAGCAGAAATTCCAGTCATTGTTACTCTGCCGCCATCCCTGCCAGTGTTCTTTTCCAATCAATTCTGGCCATCTCCTCTCTCATGCCTCTGTAATTCCCTTTACTCCTCTGTAATACTGATACATTTGACCTTAGCTTCTCCTTCTCAAATTTCAGGGTCAATTCAATCATATTATGATCACTTGTCCCTAAAAGTCCTTTACTTTTTGCTCTCTAATTAATTCTGTTTCATTGCATGACACCCAATTCGGAATAGCTGATGTAGCTGATGTAAGAAGCCATCTCATAGCACTCCTGGAACCCAGCACCAACCCAGTTTTCCCAATCTACGTGCATGTTGAAATCTCTCATGACTATTGTAACATTGTCCTTTTGGCATGCATTTTCGATCTCCTGTTGTAATTTGTAGACCACAATCTTATTACTGTTTTGGGGTCTGTATATAACCCCCATCAGGGTCTTTTTACCCTTGTGATTCCTTAGCTCTATCCATTATGATTCAACACCTTCCGATCCTATGTTACCTCTTTCTAATGATTGGATTCCATTTTTTACCAGCAGAACCATGCCACCCCTCTGTCTTCCTACCAGTCCTTTCGAAACAATATGTATCCTTGGACATTAAGCTCCCAACTATAATCTTCTTTCAGCCATGATTCAGTGATGCCTACATCATCATACATGCCAACCTTCAAGTGTGCAGGAATTCATCTCCCTTATTCTGTATATTGTGTGCATTCAGATATAATGCTTTCAGTCCTGTATTCATCCTTTTCAATTTTGTCTGCTCTTATGTTGTAACTCATCCTGCTGACTGCAATTTTGCCCATTCAACAGTTTTTCCTCACATTGACCTCTGTAAACTAACTACCTCATCTTCAGCACTATCATCCACCTTTCCTACAATACTTCTTTTCTAAGATGGCTGGCTAAAAGCCAACGTGCCAAAATGGATATGCTGTAATACCTGAGGCTTGAGATAGTGGGAGAGGGGTGCAATTATGGGAGATTCTGTGACCCCCTGTGCTTGGGGCTGTACCACACATGGCTTGGGATCTTACTGAGCCCAGTTCATAATCTGCACTGTCTGGTCAATGGTTTTTTCATAAATTCTATTGTACTTTTTGTGAATTTCTTGTCAATGCCTCCAAAAAAGCTAGTATATGGTGACATATGAGTACTTTGATAATAAATGTACTTTCAACTTTGAAAATCTGTCTCTAGTTGATAGACCTGAGCAGAGCCACATGAAAGAAGTCTTTAAAGCAGTGGGTATATGTTTAGGGTAGGGGGTGAAATTTTAGAGGGGATCTGAGGAAGAATGTTTTCTCCTGGAGTGAGAAGTAGGGTGGTGATTGTAACATGGATTCTCTGTCAACATTTAAGATGTTTGTAGATGAGCATTTAAATCGGCAAGGTATAGAAGACAATGGACTAAGTGTTGAAAAAGGGGACTGGAATAAGTGGGTTTTAGCTGGCCAGCATGGACATGATGCATCAGATGGCCTGCCTCTGTGCTCTTTGACTCTATGATTGTATTAAAAAAAACTATTGATTTGATGCAACTATATCCAGTCCAGTCCTCACCCTGATCGAGAGTCACAGGCTTTTCCATGCTGGCCAAGATGCTCACCTGATCTAGTCTCATTTGCCTCTGAGAACGGGAATGGAAACTATTCTATGACTTAGGATTGGTGAAGAACACTGTTCACTGGTGCAGTCTTTGAAGTTGAGGCTGGTTGATTAAATGAAATTAGGGTTTTTTGATGTCTTGATCAGTGGTCAATTCTCATCCACAGTCAAGTCATTGTTCACATAACCACAAGTTAATCAGCAGCTGCTGGAGCCCAGACCATGTGAGCAACACACACACAAAATGCAGGAGGAACTCAGCAGATCAGGCAGCGTCTGTGCAGGGGAATAAACAGTTGACACTTTGACAACACACACAAAATGCTGGAGGAACTCAGCAGACGAGGCAGCATTTATGGGAAAAAAAGTTTGACATTTTGGGCCGAGAATCTCTGGCTCGACTGGGGAGAAAAAGATAAGGAGTAAATTTAAAAGCTGGGGGAGGGGAGAGAGAAACACAAGGTGATAGGTGAAAGCGGGAGGGGAGGGGTGAAGTAAAGAGCTGGGAAGTTAATTGGTGAAAGATACAGCAGGCTGGAGAAGGGGGAGTCTGATAGGAGAGGACAGGAGGCCATGGAAGAGAGAAAAGGGGGGAAGAGCACCAGAGGGAGGCGATGGGCAGGCAAGGAGATACGGTGAGAGGGGGGAAAGGGGATGGGGAATATCTCTTTCACCAATCTACTCCTCATCATTTTCCCTCCAATCCTGCTGAAGCGTGGGCTGTACTTTTTCCTTCCACAGCCACTGGCCTGCTGAGTTCCTCCAGCATTTTGTGGGTGCTGCTTAGATTTCCAGCATCAGCAGATCTTCTCTTGTTTGTGAATTAACATTTTGGGCTGTGACCCTTAACCCTCAGGACTGGAAAAGAAGGGGCAAGGGGGCAGAAGTCAGACTAAGAAGGCGGGGGAGGGGGAAGGAGTACAAGCCCAGGTGATGTGTGAGACCAGGTGAGGCAGAAGGTCCGTGGTTGGCGGGGGGGGGGGGGGATGAATTAAGAATGTGGGAGGGCTTTCAGTACCTTTCCAGATCTAATCATGGGTGTAGACTCTAAACATCAACTGTTTATTCCCCTCCACAGATGCTGCCTGATTTGCTGAGTTCCGGCAGCACTTAGTGTGTATTGCTCAAGTCATTGTTTCGTGGGAAATTTCTATAGCACCTGTTGAAGATCAGAGGGCTGG
Source organism: Mobula hypostoma (assembly GCF_963921235.1). NCBI lineage: Eukaryota > Metazoa > Chordata > Chondrichthyes > Myliobatiformes > Myliobatidae > Mobula > Mobula hypostoma. Next base: position 462,565 of record NC_086111.1, read on the forward strand.
CACGGTGGCGTGGTGGTGAGAGTAACGCCATTACAATGCCGGCGATCTGGGTCTGGGTTTAATCTGGCTGCTCTCTGAAAGGAGTCCGCTGATTTCCTGTGGGTACTCTGGTTTCCTCCCTCATTCCAGAGATGTACAGGTTAGATTAACTAGTCACGTGGTTGTAATTGTGCGTTATGGGCTCGTTGGGCTGGAATGGGCCCGTTACTGTGCTGTATCTCTAAATTTAAAAAAAGTATTCCGGTATCTAACTTCTGATGCAAAGTGTGTCAAGTGATTGTGACGGCCAATATGGACTCAAACTAAACTTCACCGGGTTTGATGTGGCCACCTTACAAATGGGAGAACATGACTGGAAGATCTACCATCTGATGCCCATTCTTGTGATACTTGAGGGTTAACTTTTGAGTAGATTCTCTGGCCCTCTCACCGTGTTTAGTCACCCAGAATTTTGGAAAAATAGTGTCTATGCCCTGTCAGTTCAGGCCTAATATCACCATGTCAAATAGTTTCAGAATTTCTGCCTGGTTACATTTATGGGAGGTTCTAATCTTTGTTGTTAGGATATAAATGTGTTTTGGGGTTAAGATAACATTGATAAAACTTGTGTGGTTTCAAACATGATCCGAGTTCCTTATCGTACTCAATGTCATATCCTGCACTGTGTGTGGTTTGTCACCCTGGTCTGACCCTTCACACGGCCTGCACTTGTGTAATGCACACATGCCAAGTCAAATAACAGATGTTTAAACTGAAGGCCTTGAATAAGGGAGGCACAAACGTTATGACTGCACTGGTAGAGTTGTGATCATGTTTGGACTAACTTGTCTTGTGGTCCTCTTTTAGCCATGCCTCCTTTTCCTGGCTGCGTTCCCCTTCCCTGGCTCTCTTACAGCAGACATGTGTGTTCTGATTCACATTTGGCCCTCAGTTGCTGTAGTTAAGGTATCAATCCCCTCCCTCCCTCCCCAGAAATACCCTTCCCAGAATATATTTATTTGTTATTGTTATTATTATTTGTTTCTTTTGGATGTGGACAAGTGGTTTCCTTTCACACACTGGTTGCTTGTCAGCCTTTGTGTGCAGTTTTCCACAGATGCTTTTCTATTTCTTTCTTCTACTGCGAATGCCTGCAAGAAAATGAATCTCAGAGTAGTATATGGTGACAGTAAATTTACTTTGAATTTTAAGAACAGCATGCTATTTGTTAAAGCTTTGTTTCACCATATTTCAATTTAGTTGACCATTCTGAGTTGAAAAATTTTTAAAAAATTATTAAAGAACTACATTTACTTAAAATTCCTGAACAATAAAGTGAGATGGCACAAGCTAATATCAGTTCCCTGTCTCCAGCAAGTCATCGTTCTGCTATTAGTTTCAGCGGTTATAGAGTCATAGACCACTACAGCACAAAAGCAGGCCTTTTGGTCCATCTAGCCATGCTGTACTATTATTCTTCCTAGTCCCATTAACCAGCACCTGGACCATAGCCATCCATACCCCTCTCGTTCATGTACTTATCCAAACTTCTCTTAAACCTCATTAAACTTGCATCTACCGCTTCTCCAGCAGCTCATTCCACACTCACACTCTGGGTCAAGAAGTTCCTCCTCAGTTTACCCTTAAATACTTAATCTTTCATCCATAACCTATGATCTCTAGTCTCACCCAATCTCAGTGGAAAAAGCCTGCTTGCATTTACCCTATCTATACCCTCATAATTTTGTATACCTCTATCAGATCTCCCCTATGCTCCAAGGAATGTCCTAACCTATTCATACTTTTCCTGTAACTCAGATCCACAAGTCCCAGCAACATCCTTGTAAATTTTCTCTGTACTCTTTCCAGCTTATTAATAAATTTACTGTAGGTAGATGAACAGAACTGCACGTAATACTCCAAATGTGGCCTCACCAACATCTTATATAACTTCAACATGACATCCCAACTCCTATACTGAATACTCTGATTTATGAAAACCTAATTTATGGTCCACCAACTGAGTAGACAACTGAACTCCTGCCTTTGACTATGTGTGGGTGGGTGTCTAAGATATCTCGAAGTCCCAGGAGCTGGTACCCTGTTGTTTCCTTTTGACATTTGTCAGCTCAATTTGGTGTGCTATACTGTAGTACAAATTGTAATGTTATCAGGATTGAGACAACAAACTCATTCGTAAGACCAGTCATGTTGTGGGGATGGAACTGGACTCTCTGATGGTGGTGTCTGAAAAGAGGATGCTGTCCAAGTTGCATGCCATCTTGGACAATGTCTCCCATCCACTATATAATGTACTGGGTGGGCACAGGAGTACATTCAGCCAGAGACTCATTCCACCGAGATGCAACACAGAGCGTCATAGGAAGTCATTCCTGCCTGTGGCCATCAAACTTTACAACTCCTCCCTTGGGGGGTCAGACACCCTGAGCGAATAGGCTGGTCCTGGACTTATTTCCTGGCATAATTTACATATTACTATTTAACTATTTATGGTTTTTATTACTATTTAATTATTTATGGTGCAACTGTAACGAAAACCAATTTCCCCCGGGATCAGTAAAGTATGACTATGACTATTACTGGGACACCTACCTTTAGTTACAGATGCTTATACTGAGCCAGACCATGATACTAACTCTCCAAAACCCTCCAAATGACTGGAAGGGTAAGTGAACCTGCAGAGAGACATGAGCGCAGCCCAGTGCACCCAGTCATCCATATCTGTCTATCTATCTCTCTGTCTCTGTCTCTTTGACCCCCCCCCATGTAACATGATGACATAAGCATACTTAGATAATCAATTTACTTTGAACTTTGATTCCCTCCATTTCCTCAAAACACCCACATTCTGGCCCATGTACTCAGCCAGATCTTCAAATAGTTGTTCTGCTGGATGGTGGCTCATTCCAAGTGAGGGACAAACAATGTTATTTGGTGGAAACAACAGGAATTCTGCAGATGCTGGAGATTCAAGCAACACACATCAAAGTTGCTGGTGAACGCAGCAGGCCAGGCAGCATCTCTAGGAAGAGGTACAGTCGACGTTTCAGGCCGAGACCCTTCGTCAGGACTAACTGAAGGAAGAGTTAGTAAGATGGCATGAACATCGACTTCTCTAACTTCAGCTAATGCCCCACCTCCCCCTTGTACCCCATCCGTTATTTATTTTTATACACACATTCTTTCTCTCACTCTCCTTTTTCTCCCTCTGTCCCTCTGACTATACCCCTTGCCCATCCTCTGGTTACCCCCCCCCTTGTCTTTCTCCCGGACCTCCTGTCCCATGATCCTCTCATATCCCCTTTTGCCAATCACCTGTCCAGCTCTTGGCTCCATCCCTCCCCCTCCTGTCTTCTCCTATCATTTTGGATCTCCCCCTCTCCCTCCCCCTCCCACTTTCAATATGAATATGATATAGTTGGGATCACAGAGACATGGCTCCAGGGTAACCAAGGATGGAAGCTCAACATTCAGGGATATTCAATATTCAGGAGGGATAGACATGAAAGAAAAGGAGGTGGGGTGGCGTTGCTGGTTAGAGAGGAGATTAACGCAATAGAAAGGAAGGACATAAGCTGGGAAGATGTGGAATCGATATGGGTAGAGCTGCATAACACTAAGGGGCAGAAAACGCTGGTGGGAGTTGTGTACAGGCCACCTAACAGTAGTGGTGAGGTTGGGGATGGTATTAAACAGGAAATTACAAATGTGTGCAATGAAGGAACAGCAGTTATAATGGGTGACTTCAATCTACGTGTAGATTGGGTGAACCAAATTGGTAAGGGTGCTGAGGAAGAGGATTTCTTGGAATGTATGCGGGATGGTTTTTTGAACCAACATGTCGAGGAACCAACTAGAAAGCAGGCTATTCTGGACTGGGTTTTGAGCAATGAGGAAGGGTTAGTTAGCAATCTTGTCGTGAGAGGCCCCTTGGGTAAGAGTGACCATAATATGGTGGAATTCTTCATTAAGATGGAGAGTGACATATTTAATTCAGAAACAAAGGTTCTGAACTTAAAGAAGGATAACTTTGAAGGTATGAGACGTGAATTAGCTAAGATAGACTGACAAATGACACTTCAAGGATTGACGGTGGATATGCAATGGCAAGCATTTAAAGGTTGCATGGATGAACTACAACAATTGTTCATCCCAGTTTGGCAAAAGAATAAATCAAGGAAGGTAGTGCACCCGTGGCTGACAAGAGAAATTAGGGATAGTATCAATTCCAAAGAAGAAGCATACAAATTAGCCAGAAAAAGTGGCTCACCTGAGGACTGGGAGAAATTCAGAGTTCAGCAGAGGAGGACAAAGGGCTTAATTAGGAAAGAGAAAAAAGATTATGAGAGAAAACTGGCAGGGAACATAAAAACGGACTGTAAAAGCTTTTATAGATATGTGAAAAGAAAAAGATTGGTTAAGAGAAATGTAGGTCTCCTACAGGCAGAAACAGGTGAATTGATTATGGGGAGCAAGGACATGGCAGACCAATTGAGTAATTACTTTGGTTCTGTCTTCACTAAGGAGGACATAAATAATCTTCCAGAAATAGTAGGGGACAGAGGGTCCAGTGAGATGGAGGAACTGAGCGAAATACATGTTAGTGGGGAAGTGGTGTTAGGTAAACTGAAGGGATTAAAGGCAGATAAATCCCCAGGGCCAGATGGTCTGCATCCCAGAGTGCTTAAGGAAGTAGCCCAAGAAATAGTGGATGCATTAGTGATAATTTTTCAAAACTCTTTAGATTCTGGACTAGTTCCTGAGGATTGGAGGGTGGCTAATGTAACCCCACTTTTTAAAAAAGGAGGGAGAGAGAAACCAGGGAATTATAGACCTGTAAGCCTAACATCGGTGGTGGGGAAACTGCTGGAGTCAGTTATCAAAGATGTGATAACAGCACATTTGGAAAGCGGTGAAATCATCGGACAAAGTCAGCATGGATTTGTGAAAGGAAAATCATTTCTGACGAAACTCATAGAATTTTTTGAGGATGTAACTAGTAGAGTGGATAGGGGAGAACAGTGGATGTGGTATATTTGGATCTTCAAAAGGCTTTTGACAAGGTCCCACAGGAGATTAGTGTGCAAACTTAAAGCACACGGTATTGGGGGTAAGGTATTGATGTGGATAGAGAATTGGTTGGCAGACGGGAAGCAAAGAGTGGGAATAAATGGAACCTTTTCAGAATGGCAGGCAGTGACTAGTGGGGTACCGCAAGGCTCAGTGCTGGGACCCCAGTTGTTTACAATATATATTAATGACTTGGATGAGGGAATTAAATGCAGCATCTCCAAGTTTGCAGATGACACAAAGCTGGGCGGCAGTGTTAGCTGTTAGGAGGATGCTAAGAGGATGCAGGGTGACTTGGATAGGTTAAGTGAGTGGGCAAATTCATGGCAGATGCAATTTAATGTGGATAAATGTGAAGTTATCCACTTTGGTGGCAAAAACAGGAAAACAGATTATTATCTGAATGGTGGCCGATTAGGAAAAGGGGAGGTGCAACAAGACCTGAGTGTCATTGTACATCAGTCATTGAAAGTGGGCATGCAGGTACAGCAGGTGGTGAAAAAGGCGAATGGTATGCTGGCATTTTTAGCAAGAGGATTCGAGTACAGGAGCAGGGAGGTACTACTGCAGTTGAACAAGGCCTTGGTGAGACCACACCTGGAGTATTGTGTGCAGTTTTGGTCCCCTAATCTGAGGAAAGACATCCTTGCCATAGAGGGAGTACAAAGAAGGTTCACCAGATTGATTCCTGGGATGGCAGGACTTTCATATGAAGAAAGACTGGATCGACTAGGCTTATACTCGTTGGAATTTAGAAGATTGAGGGGGGATCTGATTGAAACGTATAAAATCCTAAAGGGATTGGACAGGCTAGATGCAGGAAGATTGTTCCCGATGTTGGGGGGGGTCCAGAACGAGGGGTCACGTTAGCCTTTTAGGACCTAGATTAGGAAAAACTTCTTCACACAGAGAGTGGTGAATCTGTGGAATTCTCTGCCACAGGAAACAGTTGAGGCCAGTTCATTGGCTATATTTAAGAGGGAGTTAGATATGGCCCTTGTGGCTAAAGGGATCAGGGGGTATGGAGGGAAGGCTGGTACAGGGTTCTGAGTTGGATGATCAGCCATGATCATACTGAATGGCAGTGCAGGCTCGAAGGGCCGAATGGCCTACTTCTGCACCTATTTTCTATGTTTCAATGTTTCTATGTTCAAATCTCTTACCCTCTCTTCCTTCAGTTAGTCCTGATGAAGGGTCTCGGCCTGAAACGTCGACTGTACCTCTTCCTAGAGATGCTGCCTGGCCTGCTGCATTATTCGGTGGAAGCGGCTATACAGAAGCATATTACTGTATTCACAAGTTCTAACAATGATGCTGATATTTTCTATTGGCTGAGGTGATATCATATCTTTTGTGGTGTGAGGAAGCCTTTCTATTCTTACCTGCAGTATATCCAACTCATTCTACCTTGGCTCTGACTTGTTTTGTGCTACCAATAGTCTCTTTTATATAAGACTATAACACGTAGGAGCAGAATTAGGCCATTTGGCTCATGGAGTCTGCTCCACCATTCTATTTTGGCTGATTTATTATTCCTCTCAACCTCCGTTCTCCTCTCTTCTCCTTGTAACCGTTGATGCCTTTGCTATTCAAGAACTATTCTACTTTAAAAATACACAATAACTTGGCTTCCACAGCCCTGTGTGGCAATGAATTATACAGATTCGCCACCCTCTGGTTTAGGAAAGTACTCCTCATCTCTATTGTAAAGGGACGTCCTTGTATTGTGAGGCTGCACCCTCTGGTTCTAGCCTCCCCACTATTGGAAACACCAACCCTTTCAGTTTACCATTAGGAAGGGTCGGGTGGCGGGGAGAATACCCCTCAACAAGGATGTGGTAAGGTGAACAACTGGAGTGCCACGTGGGTGGCCATAAGTATGGATATGTACTGACTACAATGGAAACATATGTAAAGGTTGGGAAGTTATTGAATGGTTTACTGTATATAATTTTATTTTTGAATAAAGTATATTTTGAAATAAAAAAAATTAGTCACCAGCAGCCATGCAGAAAGGCTGCCTTTAATGCCACCCTTTTCCTTCTGCTAGATTCCTCTCTTGTACTTGCTTCTGCTGTCCTTCAGTTGGTATTTGGTTTATTGTTGTGACCTGTACCAAGATGCATTGAAAACCTTCTGTTTTCTAGGCAAACATGAGGGGTTGAGTGACTAGTGCTGGTCCTCATTTCAGTGCTTGCATGCTTGTCTGTACTGTGCTGAACTGTATATGCCATTCGCTTGCCTCATCCATGTTCTCTGGCTGTCCAACACTATTTCTTCCACCTGCCACACTTCCAATTATTCTGTTGTCTACACAGTTTGAAGTTTCATTCTGTGCATGTGAATCCACGTCAACTTAAAAAGAGGGGGACATGCACTAAGAAACAATGGCTCTGCTCCAGTCTGAAAACCAACTGTTGGCCCTTTCCTGATGAAGGGTCTCAGCCCGAAACGTTGACCATTTATTTTCCCCCATAGATGCTGAGCTCCTCCAGCATTTTATGTGTATTGCTTAAGATCTCCAGTGACTGCAGAATCTCCTGTGTATCTGCTTACACTTCTCTCTGTTTTCAGTTAATGAATATTTTCTCACCAGACCCAGTGGTTCCTTGCATTTTGTAGTGTGTATAAGACCATAAGATGTAGGAGAAGAATTGGGCCATTTGGCACATTGAGACTGCTCTGCCATTCCATCATGCTGATTTATTATCAGCTACCTGCTCCCCGTAACTTTTGACACCCTGACTAATCAAGAACCTATCAATCTCCACTTTAAATATACTTAATGACTTGACCACCACAGCCATCTGTGGCAATGAGTTCCACAGATTCACCATCCTCTGACGAAAGAAATTCCTCCTCATCTCTATTCTAGAGGATAGTCTTTCTATTCTGAGACTGTGCCCACTGGTCTTAGACTCCTCCAGTATTGAAAGCATCCTCTCGACATCTAGTCTATGTAGGTCTTTCAGTATTTGAAGGGTTTCAATGAGATCCCCCCCTCATTCTTTAAAACTATAGTGAATACAGGCCCACAGCCATCAAACACTCTTCATATATTCTAATGAAGAATCTTTGCCCAAAATGTTGACCGTTTTTTCCTCTCCACTGATGTTGCCTGACTGACCTACTGAGTTCTTCCGGCATTTTGCATGTATTATGCTTCATACATTAACCCTTTCATTCCTGAGATCATTCTCATGACGCTCTTCAAATCTAGCAATTCTTTCTTAGACAAAGGGGCCCACAACTGCTTTCAATACTCCAAGTGTGGCCTGACCAATGTCTTATAAAGCCCCAACACCACATCCTTGCTTTTATTTTGTAGTCCTCTCGAAATAAATGCTAACATTGCATTTGCAGTATTGGAGTGGCCGTGACCAATAATTGTTGCTTTCAAGGCAAAACACTTTTTTTAAAGAAGGGTTCTGTCAGGTGACACTGTCCTTCCCTTTTCCTTTCTAGGCTGAAACAACCTTTGTGGGAAGGTCCAGGGAAGGAGTCTGTGAGGAGCCCCTGCAAAAAAAGGAACATCTTGTTTATAGTCATTGTGCCTTGTGTAGATATGCCTGCATATTCTGCAAGTGGAATCTATAGAGAACATGTATTGCACACACCTCTTTGAATGGGCCTTTGTCATGTGTAATTTTTGTGAACAGTTGACTTAGAATTATAGAACAGCATTTTAGATATGCTCCACGGCCATTGAAGGTACATCTATAACCAATGGACTCACTTTCAAGGAATCTACAACTCATGTTCTTAGCTTTATCCATCTGCTTACCTGCCTACCTATCAACCGTCCAGCCATCTACACCCACCATCCAGGCTGTGTTCTCTTCTTGCTGCTGCCATCGCATTGGAGGCACAGGAGCCGTAAATCCCACTCCACCAGGTTCAGGAACAGAATTACCCTTCAACCGTCAGGGTTCTGACCCAGTACGGACAACTTCACTCACCTAAACACTGAACTGATTCCACAATCTGTGGACTCACTTTCCAGGATTCACGTTCCCAGTATTTATCTAGTTATTTGTTTACATTGATTCTGTTGTAATTTTTGCCCTACTTTGAACACCTGCAAGAAAATGAATCTCATAGTAGTATAATTGTGACATATGTGTATGTACTTTGATAATACTTGTTACTTGTTACATACACCTGTTAGGGTGCATTCTCCAGATACATTATAAGGTAACCGTAGCCTTCAGCCAGGAGCAGATGTCATCAGGTGGTTCCCAACCTTCACCAAGTGTTTCGACCCTTAACCACGAAACTCTCCAGTTGGTGGGCTGGCGGTGGTGGCCAAATCACTGCCCATCTGCTCCTGGCTTCCAGCTCCCCTCCTCTCGCCTACTCCAAATCCAACAAGAGGCTCGTTCTGCCTCTTCCCCCAACCTACGAGCTGCCTGTTTTTTGCTCCTTCTGTCCAGGCCCGGAGCTGCCAACAACCGCCATGCTGATTCGGCTGGGAAAACCTCTGCAGCCGATCTCCACAGGGAAAAACCATGCCTGCCGTCCCTTGTCTTTGCATTCCTGCGCTAAGGGCTGGTAATTCAAGGCCTTTTACTCGTGGGCCTCTTCCCATCCCTCCTCCCACGGCACAGTCAGCTCAGCCAGAATTATTTTCCTGTCTTCAGTTGACCACAATACAAATTTACTTTGAACTTTTAAATTTATATTCTTGGGTTTGTTGTTGCAAACTTTTCATGATATTTTTAGGTAGGGCTGCTCGAAAGCTATAAAGGTGAAAATTTCATTTCAGCAAGGGAAGGGTAAAGAGTGAGCTGATTGTAGTGTGATATTACAGTTGACAAGGCAAATTACATCTATGAATGGGAAAGCCCACTGTGCCCTGATCTGGGGCTGGGGGCACCAGTCCAATAATGTGATAGCAAAGTTCTTTGGCATGGGAGAACATTGAGTACAATAGTGTTGATACACACCCATCACAGAAACACTATCATACGGTGCATTGGCCTTCATCAATGATGGGATTGAGTGTAGGAGCCAAGAGGTAATGTTGCAGCTATATAGGACCCTGGTCAGACCCCACTTAGATTAGATTATGAGAACACGCAGTCCTCTTTTATTGTCATTTAGTAATGCATTCATTAAGAAATGATACAATTTGTTCCTCCAGTATGATATCACAGAAACACAAGACAAACCAAGACTAAAAAAACTGACAAAAACCACATAATTATAACATATAGTTACAACAGTGCAAAGCAATACCATAATTTGAGAGAAGAACAGACCATGGGCACGGTAAAAAGTCTCAAAGTCTCGCGAAAGTCCCATCATCTCATGCAGACGGTAGAAGGAAGAGAAACTCTCTTCCTGCCATGAGCCTCCAGCGCCGCAAACTTGCCGATGCAGCATCCTGGAAGCACCCCGACCACAGTCCGATTCTGAGTCTGTCCGAAACTTCGAGCCTCCGACCAGCTCTCTGACACCGAGCACTGAGCACCATCTCTGCTGCGCGCTTCGACCCCAGCCCTGGCAACAGGCACTAGGCAAAGCCGAGGATTTGGGGCCTTTCCCTCCGGAGATTCTTGATCGCACAGTAGCAGCAGCAGCGAAGCGGGCATTTCAGAAGTTTCTCCAGATGTTCCTCTGTGCTTCTCACAGCTGTCTCCATCAGATCAGGATTGTGCACGGCATCCTAGTTCACAAATACGATAGCAATTCGGAGCGGCCACACGCGCTGCGTCGCGCCCCCATCTTCTCCCTCCTCCCTCCACAGTACTGGTTGCCTCACTACAGGAAGGATGTGGAAAGGGTGCAGAGGAGATTTACAAGGATGTTGCCTGGATTGGGGAGCATGCCTTGTGAGAATAGGTTGAGTGAACTTGGCCTTTTCTCCTTGGAGTGACGGAGGATGAGAGGTGACCTGGTAGAAGTGTATAAGATAATGAGAGGCTTTGATCATGTGGATAGTCAGAGGCTTTTTTGCAGGGCTGAAATGGCTAGTATGAGAGGTCACAGTTTTAAGGTGCTTGGAAGTAGGTACAGAGGAGATGTCACGAGTAAAGTTTTTTATGCAGAAAGTGGTGAGTGTGTGGAATGGGCTGTCAGTGACGGTGGTGGAGGTGGATACGATAGGGCCTTTTACGAGACTCCTGGATAGGTACATGGAGCTCAGAAAAACAGAGGATTATGAGTAACCCTGGGTAATTTCTAAGGTAAGGACAGGTTCGTCACAGCTTTGTGGATCGAAGGGCCTGTATTGTGCTGTAAGTTTTCTATGTTTCTATGTTTTCTATCTACCCGTGCATTAAGTACTTCTACATTTATATGAATTTCTCCAGTTAATAGAACTGAAGATCTGTTATTCCCCACAATCTGATGTCCTTCATCCCAAGGCTTTGAAAGAGGTGGGTGTGGATACAGTAAGAGAAGAAAAGATTAATTTTATTGTCACTTGTACATCCAGTTTTGTAGGCCATACTTTAGATAAGATATGAAGGCCTTAAAGACACAGAACAGAATTCCTAGAATGATTCCAGGGATGAGTGACTTGGATTAAAATTGTGAAGGGCATAGACAGATCTAGTGATAAGAGTTATAGAGCCATAGAAAAATACAGCACGGAAACAGGCCCATTGGCTCATCTAGTCCATGCCAAAGCATTTCAACTGCCAAGTCCCATCGACCTGCACCCTGACCAAAGCCGTCCATACCCCTACCATCTATGTACCTTTCCAAACTATTCTGTCCCCTTCACACGCCTTGCATGAATTGACAGGCAGATAAACTCCATCCCCAATTACCACACTGACAAAGACATTCCAGGTTGACTTTCTTTAATGTAGCAACTGGCGGTAGGGTAAAACTGACAGAAAGAAAAACATACAATCAAAAGGTGTCCAAATTCCCATTATGGTTAAGTAAAAGGCAAGCATTAAGTATACCACAAATGATACAAAATAATACACAAGATACTGTATACAAATAAGTTCCATATATATCATAAGGATAGGCTACTGGTAAGCAAGATGTTGCTACATACAATGTATCTTATGCACATTTTCTCACTACAGGTTAGCCAGAACATGTGGCCCGAATGAATATTCCATCTGTATTTCATCTGCACACAAACTATTCAAATATCTCTGATTTGTGGAAATATGCATATACATCAATAAATAATAAACCTAAAGATTACTTTTACATGCCGACGATGCTCTCAAAGACCTGAATGTCAGGATGATGTCGAATGAAGAGGCACAAACTCTCCCTCAACTCTACATGGAGAACTGTCTCGACACCTACTGATGATGTCATCAACTAGAGATCACATGACCTAGATGACTGCTATACAAAACTACCAGCAAAGGGTGCTAATTGACAAATAAATATAACTGACTTAAGGCAGCACATGAACTTCTCTTAAATGTTGAAATTGAGCTTGCACGCACCACTTGCGCTGGCAGCTCACACCACACTCTTTCAACCCTCAAGTTCTCCTTAAAGTTTTCACCTTTCATCCTTAACCCATAACCTCTAATTGCAGTCCCACCCAACCTCAGTGGAAAAATCCTGCTTGCATTTACCCTATCTATACCACTCATAATTTTGTATACTTCTATCAACTCTCCTTTTAATCTTCTGTGTTCCAAGGAATAAAGTCTAACTGATTCAATCTTTCCTTAATACTTGGGTCCTCCAGTCCCAGCAACTTCCTTGTAAATTTTCTCTGTGCTCTTTCAACCTTATTCACATCTTTCCTGTAAGTAGGTAAGCAAAACTGCACACAATACTCCAAATTAAGCCTGACCAGCATCTTTTACAACTTCAACATAACACCCCATCTCCTGTACTCAGTACTTTGATTTATGAAGGCCAAAGTGGTAAAAACTTTCTTTACAATCCTATTTACTTGTGACGCCACTTTCAATGAACTATGGACCTGTAATCCCAGATCCCTTTGTTCTATCGCACTTCCATGTGCCCGACCATTCACTGTGTAAGACCTATGCTGGCTGGTCTATCAAGTGCAATACCTCCCACTTTAATGTATTAAATTCCATCTGCCATTTTCTGGCCCTTTTTTTCAGCTGGTCCAAATCTTGCTGCAAGCTGTGGTCTGTCTCGCTGTCCACTGCACCCCCATCTTGATGTGATCTGCATATTTGCCGATCCAGTTAACTACATTATCATTAATAAGATGACAAACATCAACGGATCTATCACTGATCCCTGTGGCACTCCACTAGTCACAGGCCTCCAGTCAGAGGGACGACCATCTACTGCCACTCTCTGGCTTTTCCCACAAAGCCAATGTCTGATCCAATTTACCACCTTAATCCAATTTAAGCCCGAGCGACTGAACCTTCTTGACCAACCCCCCCATGCGGGACCTTGTCAAATGCCTTCTTAAAGTCCATGTAGACAGCATCCACTGCCTTGCCTTCATCAACCTTCCTGGTAACTTTCTCAAAAAACTTTATAAGAATGGTAGGATATGACCAAGCACATACAAAGCCATGCTGAGTATCCCTAATCTGCCCATGCCTATCCAAATATCCCATCCCTTAGAAAACCTTCCAATAACTTCCCCACTACTGATGTCAGGTCCAGCAGCCTATAACTTCCTGGTTTATTTTTAGGGCCTCTTTTTACAGTGAACAACATAACTTCTGGTACCTCACCTGTTGCTCAGGGTTATTTAAATATCTCTGCCCCTGCAATTTCAGCACTTGCCTCCCACAAAGACTGAGAGAACACCTTGTCATGCCCAAGGGATTTATCCAACGTAATTTGCCTCAAGACAGCAAACATCTCCTCCTCTATGATCTGTATGTGGTCCATGACCTCCCTGCTGCTTGGCCTCGCTTCTATAGACTGTGTCTGTCTGCTGAGTAAGGACAGATGCAAAATAAAACCCATTTAAGATCTCTCCCATTTCTTTAGGCGCCACACCTAGATGACCATTCTGATCTTCCAGAGGACCAATTTTGTTCCTTGCAATCCTTTTGTTCTTAACGCATCTATAGAAGCCCTTCGGATTTTCCTTCACCTTGTCTGCTAGGGCAACCTCATGCTTTCTTTTAGCCCTCCTGGTTTCTTTCTTAAGTGTTTTCTTGTATTTCTTATACTCCATAAGTACTTCAGTTGTTTCTAACTGCTTATACCTGCTGTACACCTCTATTTTTTTTAAACCAGGGATCAATATCACTTGAAAACCAATGTTCCCTAAACCCATTATCTTTATCCTTTATTCTGACAGGCACGTACAAGCTTTGTACTCTCACAATTTCACTTTTGGAGGCCTCTTACTTACCACTTACACCTTTGCCAGAAAACAGCCTGCCCCAATCCACACTTGCCAGATCCTTTCTGATACCATCAAAATTGGCCTTTCTCCAATTCAGAATTTCAGCTGACAGACCTGTTCTAAATTTTTCCATATTTACTTTGAAACTAATGGCATTATAATCACTAAATGTAAACTGTTCCCTGACACAAACTTCAGTCACTTGCCCTGCTTCATTCCCTAATAGCTTTAGCTATAAGTGGAGAGATACTGACAGAAAGGTCAAAGGTAAAAGGACATGAAATAAAAGTAATTAGAAAAAGGACCAAAAGTGACAGGAGAAACATTTTAGACCATAATACATAGGCGAAGAATTAGACTATTTGGCCCATTGAGTCTGCTCCACTATTCAATCACGGCTGATGTTTTTTTTTTCTCCTCCTCAATCCCATTCCCCGGCCTTCTTCCTGTAACCTTTGATCCCATGTCCAATCAAGAACCTACCAAGCTCTGCCTTAAATACACCCAACAACCTGGCCACCACAGCTGCCTGTGGTAACAAATTCCACAAATTCACCACCCTGGCTAATGAATTTTCTTCGCATCTCTGTTTTAAATGGATGCCCCTCTATCCTGGAGGCTGTGCCCTCTTGTCCTAGACTCCCCTACCATGGAAAACATCCTTTCCACATCTACTCTGTCTAGGCCTTTTAACATTCAAATGGTTTCAGTTAGATCCCCCTCAGCCTTCTAAATTCCAGTGACTACAGACTCAGAGCCATCAAAAGTTCCTCGTTTGATAATCCTTTCACTCCCAAAATCATCCTTGTGATCTTCCTCTAAACCCTCTCTGAACCCTCTCCAATGCCAGCACATCTTTTCTTAGATGAGGAGCCCAAAACTGTTCATAATACTCAAGGTGAGGCCTCGCCAGTGCCTTATAAAACCTCAGCATCACATCCCTGCTCTTGTATTCAAGACCTCTTGAAATGAAAGCTACCATTGCATTTGCCTTCCTAACCACCAACTCAGCCTGCAACTTAACCTTTAGGATGTTCTGCAGAAGGACACCGAAGTCGCTTTGCATCTCAGATTTTTGGGTGTTCTCTCTCTCCATTTAAAAAATAGACTGCACATTTATTTCTACTACTGAAGTGCATGATCATGCATTTTCCAACATCGTCTTTCATTTGTCACTTTCTTGTCCATTCTCCTAATCTGTCCAAATTCTTCTACAGCCTACCCGTTTCCTCAACACTACCTGTTTATATGTTCTGCAAACTAGGCAACAAAGCCATCTATTTAAACATGTAAATCATTGATATATGACGTAAAAAGAAGTGGTCCCAACACCGACCCCCGTGGCACACCACTAGTAACTGGCAGCCAACCATAAAAGGATCCTTTCGTTCCCATTTTCTGCCTCCTACCAATCAGCCGATGCTCTAACCATGCCAGTAATTTTCCTGCAATACCATGGGCTGTTAACTTGGTGAGCAGTCACAAGTGTGGCACCTTGCCAAAGGCCTTCTGAAAGTTCAAATGTACAACATCCACTGCATCCCTTTTATCTATCCTACTGTAATCTCCTCAAAGGATTCCAACATGTTAGTCAGGCAAGATTTTCCCTTAAGGAAACCATTTGTTTTTTTCTGCTTTTTGAGCCCCCTTCTCCCTTGCAATACTAACTGCAATCACTTCTCTTCCTTCACAGACTACAGCATTTGGCACACTGCTAGTGTCTTCCACAGAGAAGAATGATGCAAAATGCTCATTTAGTTCATCTGTCATCTCCTTGTCCCATTGTTATTTCTCTGGCCTCATTTTCCAGGGGTCCTATATCCACTCTCATCTCTCTTTTATTTGTTACAGCTTTTTGAAAAAGCTTTTACTAACCACTTTGATATTGTTTGCTAGCTTGCTTTCGTATTTTATCTTTTCCCTTCTAATGGTTCTTTTAGTTGCTCTCTACAGGTTTTAAAACACTTCCCAATCCTCTATCTTCCTGTTAATTTTTGCTTTGTTGTGTGCCCTCTCTTTTGTTTTTACATTAGCTTTGACTTCCCATGTCAGCCATAGTTGTACTATTTTGCTATTTGAGTACTTTTTTATTTTCGGAATACATCTATCCTGCACCTTCCTCATTTTCCCCAGAAACTCACACCATTGCTGCTCTGCTGACATCCCTGCCAGCAGCTCCTTCCAATTTACTTTGGCCAGCTCCTCTCTCATACCACTGCAATTTCCTTTATTGCACTGAAATACTGCTGTGTCAGATTTTACTTTCTCCCTATCAAATTTCAAGCGGCGGGAGGAGAGATAGCAACGCGCCACGCGTGCGCATCCCTCCGGTGAAAATGATATTGTATCCATTAAATAGGGGCTGTGGACAATTCTGATTTGATGGAGACAGACGTGAAAGCACAGAGGAACATCTGGAGAAATTTCTGAAACGCCCGTTCGCTGCTGTTGTTACTGCGCGATCGAGAATCTTCTGGAGGGAAAGCCTCAAAATCCCCGGCTTTGCCTGCTGCTGGTGACCGAGACTGAGGTCGGATCGTTCGGATAGAGATGGTGCTCGGTACTCGGTGTCGGGGAGCTGATTGGAGGCTCGAAGTTTTCAGACGACTCAGAGTCGGACTGTGGTCGGGCATGGCAGGGAGAGTTTTTCTTCCTTCTCCCATCTGCGTGAGATGTAGGACATTTGAGAGACTTTGGCTGGGTCCTTCTGAAGTCAACAACCAATTCCTTCGTCTTGCTGACGTTGAGGAATAGGTTATTGTCTTCGCACCATGCCACCAGGTTCTTAATTTCCTCTTTGTACTCAAACTCATCATTACCTGAGATACGGCCTACAATTGTTGTGTCATCAGCAAACTTATATATTGAGTTTGATGGAAACTTGGCTACACAATCATGGGTGTACAGTGAGTACAGCAGGGGGCTGAGTACACAGCCTTGTGGGGCACCGGTGCTCAGAGTGATGATAGAGGCGAGCTTGTCCCCTATTTTTACAGTCTGGGTCCTGTCTGTGAGGAAGTTGAAGATCCAGCTGCAGATCTGAGTGCTAAGGCCCAGGTTCCAGAGCTTAGAAATCAGTTTATTTGAAATGATGGTATTAAAGGCAGAGCTGTAGTCAATGAAAAGGAGCCTTACATATGCGTCTTTATTCTCCAGGTGTTCTAAGGAGGAATGTAGGGCCAGAGAGATGGCATCTGCCGTTGACCTGTTGCTCCGGTAGGCGAATTGCAAAGCGTCGAGCTTGACCGGTAGGCTGTGGTTGATGTGTGCCATAACCAATCTCTCAAAGCTCTTCATAGCAATTGATGTCAGAGCCACAGGTCCATAGTCATTCAGGCATAACGACAACTACATAGGCTCAGATCCACAATGGGGCAGGACAGGCTGAGTCATCTTACTCTGATGTCACTTGAAAGTGATCTTGTTCAGAAACTGGATTTTAGTGATCTGATCAAGGACTTTGCTGTGATTAAATCCAGAAGAACTAGGCTTTAATTGAAAAACAAGCATCTGATTTTGTAAATATCTAGGCTCGTGTGTCGGTACTGTTCCTGTTTTTGTGTTAATAGGCTAATAGTTGATTGTTTACAAACTTAGTAAGTAATAAGTGGTAAGACACATCGAAGTTGCTGGTGAATGCAGCAGGCCAGGCAGCATCTCTAGGAAGAGGTACAGTCGACGTTTCAGAGAAGAGGTACAGTCCTGACGAAGGGTCTCGGCCTGAAACGTCGACTGTACCTCTTCCTAGAGATGCTGCCTGGCCTGCTGCGTTCACCAGCAACTTTGATGTATGTTGCTTGAATTTCCAGCACCTGCAGAATTCCAGTTGTTTAAGTAATAAGTGGTCTTTACTCTGCAAGCCACACAGTACAGCAATAGGTTAGTATGTGCTAGATCTCATTTTTCAAAAAGATTATTGGAGTATTGTCAAGTTTCCTAGTTTGCCATACTGCCATCTCTCTTGGCCTTTTTGACTCTCATTTCCATTTCACTTTCTCAGAACACACAGTTGAGAAAAATACCAGATAAAAATGCTTTGGCATTCTTTGAGCGATAAGGCCCATGGTATGTGCAGCAATAGCTAAATAAAGATTTAAGATTGGGTACATCATACTTCGTCTCCCTCATAACTCTACTAAGCCAACTAAGCCTAGGTCAATTTTTGAGTGCTTTAGATGCTGTCCTTCAGACTAAGAATTTGCATTACTTTCTGTCCTCCCTCTGAAGGCCTGTAAGTTTATAGCCTACGTATTGTACTAAACCAATGTCTTGGTCCACAGCTTTGATATTTAGACCAGTACAACCTTTGCTCTTGTTCTTGCCTTCTTTTGCTTGGTACAGCAGCATTTTATGGTGTCGGCAGGAGCCCCGGCACCACTAAATCCGGCCCTGGCCCCCACCAGCCAGTCCATGTTGTCTTCTCACTGCTGCATGGGGAAGGTGGGACAGAAGCCTTGGGTCAAACATTACCCGGTTCAGGAATAGTTCTTACCCTATAGCCATCAGGCTCCTGATCCAGCATGGTTAACTTCACTCACCTCAACACTGAAATGATTTCACAACTTGCAGACTTACTTTCAGGGGTTCTACAACTCGTAGGACTGAAGAGAGCTGGTCTACACATCAGTACTCATGTCCTTCTACAGATGTGAGCTAGAGAGCATGCTAACATGCTACATCACTAGCTTACCATCCCAGTGCAATCCCTCGTTGAGGAGGTCAAGGTAGCCAAGGTAAGATCATTCTTGATGCTTTGAGACTCAAAAGACCCTGTCATCAAGAACACCCAGCCGGATGTGAGATCAGGCAGGAAGTGGTCAGCCCGTGTAGCAGTTGATGAGGCAGAGTCTAGATTGAAGCACAAGGAGACGGTTGGGGCTATCCAGCTAGGCCGCCAGGGACTTGGATGGACAACCCACAAGTGGTGGTCATCTTCTACAGGTAAGGAGCGCCGTGAGCTTGTAACACAAGAAGTACGAGAGGTAGAAGAGGAGAAGAGGTTAGCTGAAACAGCTGGCCTGACCAAACAAAGGGCTTGGACCTGGTGGGAAAGTGTTGAACAACGACACCTATCTTGGAATGTTCTGTGGCAGATGGAACCGCTCCGCATTTCTTTTCTATGCAGAGCAGCGTACGATCTGCTCCCAACACCTGCCAACCTCAGCACCTGGTATGAAGGTAAGACAGACAGGTGTGCTGCTTGTGACGAGAAGGGAACACTTCAACATATCTTGAGTGCATGCAGAGTCAATCTTTCCAGCGGCATGTACACTTGGAGACATAACAACGTTCCCAAAGTTGTAACAGAAGCGGTTGAGCAGAGAGTACTGCAGCACAACTTATCTCATGCCCCATGCTGCACAGAACATCACGTATCATTTGTGAAAGAAGGCTCCAAGTCAAGGGTGTACAGCGCAGGCTCACGATCAAGCATACTTTCTTCAGCCAATGATTGGTGTGTCGAGGCTGACCTGGATGGGAAAGGCAGTTTCCCGGAGCAAATAGCTTTCACAACGTTGTGTCCAGATATAATCGTATGGTCTGACACCAGTAGAGAAGTGGTTATTGGTGAACTCACAGTCCCCTGGGAAGACAACATCGATGAAGCCCATGAGCGCAAGTTAACCAAGTATGCAGAATTAAGATCAGAGTGCAGGAACAGAGGGTGGTAGGACACATGCTATCCATTTAAAGTAGGCTGCCGTGGGTTTATTGCGTTCACTCTCCAGAAGTGGCTGCGTGACCTTGGCTTCACTAGAAGAGAGATCAAGTCAATCAGCAGGGCTGTAGCTGAGGCAGCAGAGACAGGATCAGCATGGGTGTGGACCAAGTATGTCCAGAGGGGCAGATAGTCAGACAGTGTATACGTCTTTTTCATACCTTTCAGTAGTTGCACAGACACCTGAAGAGCAGACTCTCTGTTGGATAGAAGTGATCAACAACTCTGATAGAGACAGATACCAAGTTTTTAAGCTCACCAGTGGGAGGTGGTGCTTTAGCACTGCTGGCCCACCACCTCGAGGGAGTCTTGATCATAAGCAGGCTGAAACTCCTGAAGACAGGTGGCAGATCAACTGATGACCCCACTGGTGATAGCACAGGACAGTTAACATCTTATTGCAAGTGTATTTTCAATTCTGTTGTACAGAAACTTGCACTGTGGCAGAGAAGAAGGCTTTACAACAGGTAAAACTGTCCAACGTATTAGTGGCAACAACCTAACCATCATGAAGGACATATACAGTATACAAAAAGGTGCTAGAAAAAGTTTAGCAACATCATGAAGGATCATACTTACCCTGCTCTTGAACTGTTTGTTTCAGTCCCATCAGGGAGGAGGCTACATCGTATCCATGGCAGGACACCAGACTTAAAAACAGTTACTTACCCCAAGTAGTAAGGCTGATCAACACCTCCACCCACTTACCCACCCCACCACACATTTCCTGAATAGCGTGGAATACTATGGGATACAATCAATCTTTGTATGTAAGCTATCTTATGAACTTATACTGACTGTGTTCCTTGTGTTTTTTTTGTGTTGAATCTGATCTGGAGCAACAATGATCTCATTCTCCTTTGTGCTTGTGTACTGAAAATGATATTAAACAAATCTGACACTGGTTCCGTCAGCTGCGTAAGTCTCGGGAAGACCCCCTCCAGCCCCGCCAAATGTGGGAGATTGAAATGCAAGCCTCCCAAATCCTGCTGTTTGTGTGGATGTTACCCCATTACAAATCAGTACCACAAAATAACGGACAGTACACCATATACAATTAAACGAGTTAGCTTTATAATTCTTAATTTGACTAAAGGGTTAGTAAAGAAAAAGCTAAAAAAGAACAGGGTCTATTTTTAATGAAACAATGTAATATGCACAAGCTGGAGTTCACGGTTTCCCCTTTGCCGATCCTCCTCCGATCTCCCCGGGCGGGGTGAGAAGAGATATAGTCGAGGTAGCCCTCAAATTCACTTGGTCTATCTCGGATACTTCTCTCCCCTTTCTCGATCTCTCGGCCTCCATCTCTGGAGACAGACTGTCCACTGACATCTTCTACAAGCCCACTGACTCTCATAACTACCTCGACTATACCTCTTCCCACCCTGCCACATGCAAAAATGCCATTCCCTATTCCCAGTTCCTCCGTCTCCGCCGCATCTGCTCCCAGAATGAGGCTTTCTGTTCCAGGACATCTTGAATGTCCTCTTTCTTTAAGGATCATGGTTTCCCTTCTACCGTCATCAATGATGCCCCCACCCACATCTCCTCTATTTCCCGCACTTTGGCCCTCACCCCGTCCTCCCGTCACCACAACAGAGACAGACTTCCCCTTGTCCTCACCTACCACCCCACCGGCCTCCGGATCCAGCACGCTATCCTCCGCAACTTCCGCCACCTTCAACAGGACCCCACCACGAAGCGCATCTTTCCCTCTCTACCCCTCTCCGCTTTCCGCAGGGATCGGTCCCTCTGCGACTCCCTGATCCACACGTCCATCCCCACGGATCTCCCACCCGGCACTTATCCCTGTAAGCGTAAGTGCTACACCTGTCCCTACACCTCCTCTCTTGCTACCATTCAGGGCCCCAAACAGTCCTTCCAAGTGAGGCAACACTTCACTTGTGAGTCTGTTGGGGTCATCTATTGCATCCAGTGTTCCCGGTGTGGCCTCCTCTACATCGGTGAATCCCGATGCAGATTGGGGGACCGCTTCGTCGAGCACCTCCGCTCTGTCCGCCACAACAGACAGGATCTCCCAGTAGCCATCCACTTCAACTCTGCTTCACATTCCCATTCAGATATGTCCATACATGGCCTCCTCTACTGCCATGATGAGGCTAAACTCAGGTTGGAGGAGCAACACCTCATATACCGTCTGGGTAGTCTCCGGCCCCTTGGTATGAATATAGAATTCTCCAACTCCTGGTAATTCCCTCCCCCTCCCTTCCTCTATCCCTATTTCACTCTGCCCCCTCCCCCAGCTGCCTATCACCTCCCTCATGATTCCGCCTTCTTCTACTACCCATTGAGTTTTCCCCTGTTCCTTCTTCACCTTTCCTGCCTATCACCTCCCTGATTCCCCTCCCCCACCCCTTTATCTTTCCCCTTACTGGTTTTTCACCTGGAACCTACCAGCCTTCTCCCTCCCACCCTCCCCCCACCTTCTTCATAGGGCCTCTGCCCCTTCCCTCTACAGTCCTGACGAAGGGTTCCGGCCTGAAACGTCAACCGATCTTTTCCATGGATGCTGCCCGACCTGCTGAGTTCCTCCAGCCTGTTGTGAGTGTTGCTTTGACCCCAGCATCTGCAGATTATTTTGTGTTAATTATTACTGTGCGTTAAGGGAGAAAACAGCAATGTTAAAGGAATAATACCTTTGCTCTTGTACAGAAATGGGATATTTTATATTCATCTGAGGAAGAGTCCATCTCATCTGAGGTGAGATTGCCCCAGAGCATCATTCTTGGTTGTTCGACTGCCCCTGCTCGGACTTGAACTTACAGCTTTCCCTTTGAAATGCAGAGCTTGCTGTTATCTGAACCGAGAGAAAGTTTTCCCTCAATTGACAGCAGCATGTTAGTGGACATATGGCTATTGTGGTAAAATGGTGGAGATGAAATACTGGCTATTTATCACTGATGCTGAATTTTGGATGAATGATAAGCTCATGCATGCGGCTGAGTTGTGATTCTGACATCATTACTCTGATACTGCTCTAAAAAATCTGTTCCCATCTTTATTTAAAGTTTTTGGTCTACAAGAGACATTTCCACATTGATAGAGTGGCCAGAAAATTGGCCAACATCGGGGTTTTGCTCTTCTTGGGGTAAATGTATAGTACAGGAATGAATCACTATTTATGAATTTGACCTTGCCTGCTCTAAAGGTTTAACGGTTGACTAGAGCAGCAGGAGGTGGGGACTTTCACTGGGGATTTCCAGATATTAGCCTAATGCATACCTTAAAGCCCAGTGCTGCAATGTTTTGCTCACAGGCTGTCAACAGGATATCGTTGAAACTGTATTGCTGCTAACGTGGAAGTTTTGACCACAGAGCTAAGCTGCATTAGAATCCTCTGAGTGTGCGCATGAGGTTTGGCATTAGTCACTATATCAATGATCTGGGTGTGGAACAGATGCCAGAGGATGGAAAAAATCTGATTTACATCACTTTTAAGGCAAGAACCTTCTCCACTTGGGGCTTTCAAACTGATCCAGTAGAAAATAGGTTCAAACTTGTTTATTTTAAAGGAATATCTTTTACTTTAACAGTACAAAACCTTTCAATCATCTAAATGCCTCTTAATGTTTTCTACTTTGGTTTCTGCTCATCTGGTATTAGTTTTAAAGCTGCTGCTATTTCATGGAATATGCAGTACAAGCCATGCAGCCCAGCTGGTCTGTTCTTGCTGCTGTGTTCGATGTGAACTTCTTCCTACCCAAAATAAATGAACAGATCATAGAGAAATGGAGGTAGTGATCACATGTCAGTCGTCCTGCTGTTACATTCACCCAAACCCCAGCTTTCTGATCCTTCCTGCTTCCTTTGCTGGAATTTTTTCAGTTCAGAGTTGAAACAATCTGAACAGTTGCTTCAACTCTACCATGTGGTAAGTATTTCCACGTTCTATATACCCTTTCAGTGGTCACAGTTATTCCAGAACTCCTGGAATTATTTGCTGCCAGAGAGTAAATTAGCAATATGTTAAAATAAAACCTACTGATGTGTTTCGGTTGAGAGATAGTTTCTTATTAAAAAGGCCCATAATGAATGAAGGCTTGCCAGGGAATTGGCTGGAGTTGTCTGACGTTGACCACAGCAACCCACACAGCCCAGTTGAACTTCTCTTCCACATACCTTTCAAACAACTGCAGCCTTCAGAGCTGCCAAAGCAGTTTTTTTTTGCCCAGACTCTGCAGCCATGTACCATTCAGAACCAGCATCCTTGGGTACCCTTTAGAAATGTGCCTCAGGTAGGCAAATCGTTCAGCATGGACATCAGGGCAAAGGTCCTGTTTTCCCACTATACAACTCTATATACATTTCCTGCCAAAGTGTATCCTCTTCTCTGGGGTTGAAGATTATTTGCATTCACTCCAAGTCTGAGGTGTGGGTGATAATTGCACAATAATTAATGAGTAGCGGCTGAGTCCTGTGAGTTGGCTGGAGCTGGGAGGTGCCTACCTTTGCAGGCCTGATAGACACAGAATTAGCTCATTCCGCCCATTATTTTCCTTTCAACCCAATTTGCCTGCCTTCTCCCTGTAGCCTTGTTGCCCTCACTAATCAAGAAACTATCAGCTTCTGCTTTATATACACCCAGTGACTTGGCCTCCACGGGCGTCGATAGAAATGAATTTGGATTTATCACCTTCTGGCTAAGAAAAAAACAACCCCTCCTCATTTCTGTCTTAAAGGGACGTCTTTCTGTTCTGAGGTTGTGCCCTTCGGTTCTGAACCTCCCCCACGATTGGAAACATCCTCTCCATGTCCACTCTATCTAGGCCTTTCAATATTTGGTAGATTTCAATGAGATCTCCCCTCATTCTTCTAATGAGATAGCCCAGGAAATTACAGACCAGTGAGTCTTACTTCAGTGGTTGGTAAGTTGATGGAAAAGATCCTGAGAGGCAGGATTTATGAACATTTAGAGAGGCATAATATGATTAGGAATAGTCAGCATGGCTTTGTCAAGGGCAGGTCATGCCTTACGAGCCTGATTGAATTTTTTGAGGACGTGACTAAACACATTGATGAAGGTAGAGCAGTAGATGTAGTGTATATGGATTTTAGCAAGGCACTTGATAAGGTACCCCATGCAAGGCTTATTGAGAAAGTAAGGAGGGATGGGATCCAAGGGGACATTGCTTTGTGGATCCAGAATTGACTTGCCCACAGTAGGCAAAGAGTGGTTGTAGATGGGTCATATTCTGCATGGAGGTCGGTGACCAGTGGTGTGCCTCAGGGATCTGTTCTGGGACCCCTACTCTTTGTGATTTTTATAAATGACCTGGATGAGGAAGTGGAGGGATGGGTTAGTAAATTTGCTGATGACACAGAGGTTGGGGATTTTGTGGATAGTATGGAGGACTGTCAGAGGTTACAGTGGGACATCGATAGGATGCAAAACTGGGCTGAGAAGTGGCAGATGGAGTTCAACCCAGATAAGTGTGAGGTGGTTTATTTTGGTAGATCAAATATGATGGCAGAATATAGTATTAATGGTAAGACTCTTGGCAGTGTGGAGGATCAGAGGGATCTTGGGGTCCGAGTCCATAGGACACTCAAAGCTGCTGCGCAGGTTGACTCTGTGGTTAAGAAGGCATATGGTGCATTGGCTTTTTTCAACCATGGGATTGTGTTGAAGAGCCGAGAGGTAATGTTACAGCTATATAGGACCCTAGTCTGACTGCACTTGGAGTACTGTGCTCAGTTCTGGTCACCTCACTACAGGAAGGATGTGGAAACTATAGAAAGGGTGCAGAGGAGATTTACAAAGATGTTGCCTGGATTGGGGAGCATGCCTTATGAGAACAGGTTGAGTGAACTTGGCCTTTTCTCCTTGGAGCGACGGAGGATGAGAGGTGACCTGATAGAGGTGTATAAGATGATGAGAGGCATTGATCGTGTGGATAGTCAGAGGCTTTTTCCCAGGGCTGAAATGGCTAACACGAGAGGGCACAGTTTTAAGGTGCTTGGAAGTAGGTACAGAGGGGATGTTGGGTAAGCTTTTTTCAGCAGAGAGTGGTGAGTGTGTGGAATGGGCTGCCGGCGACAGTGGTGGAGGTGGATACGATAGGGTCTTTTACGAGACTCCTCCTGGATAGGTACATGGAGCTTAGAAAAATAGAGGCAATTTCTAAAGTAAGTACACGTTCGGCACAGCATTGTGAGCTGAAGGGCCTGTATTGTGCTGTAGGTTTTCTACGTTGCTATGTTTCAACTTGCAGGCTGCCCCCAGCATAATCTTTTGTTCAATGTTGATGCACTGATCTGTAAGTTTTGACGTACATGTGACTAATGTATAGATGCTGAGGGACTCAGCGGGTCAGGCAGAATCTCTGGAGGGAAATGGACATTTTAGGCCAATACCGTTCATCTGGACTAAAAGAGAGAGAGGTGATAAGCAGGGTGAAGGGTATGGCTGTTTTATTAAATTTAGATTTACTTAAAGTTATGTACAGCACAGAATAGACCCGACTGGCTCTTTGAGCCCTACCACTCAGCAGTCCCTGATATCATGCTAGCATAATCAAGAGTCAATTCACATTGATCAACTAACCTGCCAACTAGTAAGTTTTTGAACAGTGGGAGGAAATCGGAACGCCAAGAAAGTTTAAAGTTCAAAGTAAATTTACTATCAAAGTACATATGTGTCACCATGTACAACCCTGAGAATTCTTTTCTTGTGGGCAATCACAATAAAAAGAAATAACAGTAATAATAAATAAGTAAGCAATAAATATTAAGGACATGAGATGAAGAGACTTTAAAAGTGAGTTGAGTTCAGAGGGAACAGTTCAGTAAAGGGGTGACTGAAGTCGAGTGAAGTTATCCGCTCTGGCTCAAGATGGTTGAGGTTTGAGGGGTAATGACTGTTCTTGAACCTGGTGGTGTAGGTGCCGAGGCTCCTGTATCT
The DNA here is from genome assembly GCF_963921235.1 of Mobula hypostoma. NCBI lineage: Eukaryota > Metazoa > Chordata > Chondrichthyes > Myliobatiformes > Myliobatidae > Mobula > Mobula hypostoma. The sequence continues at coordinate 489,559 of NC_086111.1, forward strand.
TCTTCCTGATGACAGCAGCGAGGAGGGAGTATGACATGGGTGGTGGGGGTACTCAATGATGGATGCTGCTTTTCTGTGACAGTGCTCCGTGTAGATGTGTTCACTGGTGGGGAGGGCTTTACCCATGATGGACTGGGCCATATCTACTACTTGTAAAACCCATGCATTCCATGGGGAGGATGTACAGATTTCTTCCAGATGACGTCGGAATTGAACTCCGAACTCTAGTGCCCTGAGCTGTAATAGCAATGTGCTTATCGTTATGCTACTGTAGCACCTATTTGTCGTCGTCTTCTTCATTTCTTCTTTCTTCAGCAAACAGCATTTGCTTTCAAAAATCCTGTGCTAGCTCTCTCCAAGAGGCACATCCATGTAGAGGTTATTTCTGAACAATTAACAGTAGGTTAATTGATCACTTCCAATCAGAAGCTGGTTGGCTTTTTGTTAATGGAAGATACTAAGACATACTCTCATTGACATTTTATTGGATGAGCCTGTACAGCTGCTCATTAACGCACGTATCTAACCAGCCAGTCACGTGGCAGCAACTCAATGCATGCAGACCAAGTATCAGAAATGTGATCTAAACGACTTTGACCATGTAATGATTGTTGGTGCCAGTGGGGCGGTTTGAGTTTATCATGAACTCATCTCCCAGGATTTTCATGCACAACAGTTTCTGGTGTGTACAGAGAATGGTGTGAAAATATTAAAAAAAACATCTAGTGAGCAGCAGTTTTATGGAGGAAAACACTTTGTTAATGAGAGAGATCGGAGGAGAATGGCCAGACTTGTTCGAGCTGACAGGAAGGCTACAGTAGTTCCAATAATAAGTGCTATGCAGAAAAGCAACTCTGGATGCACAATACATCAAGTCCTGAAGCGGATGGGCTACAGCAGGGGTCCCCAACCTTTTTCTCGCTGCGGACCGGTTTAATATTAACAATATTCTTGTGGATCGGCTGATGGGGGACGGGGGCGGGGTGGTGGTGTTAATCACGACCGGAATATAAGTGATAAGTCAGCTATAAGTCACTTGTAAGTGGCTAATACACTCAATTTTGTTTCTAAAAGGGTTTATCTAACGAATTTAATATTAAACACACAGCACATATTTTCCTCGCATGAATATAGTGATAAGTCAGTTATAAGTCACTTATAAGTCAATAGCATCATAACATTTTAAGTAACGTTTGGATATTAAACACACAGCGCATATTTTCCTCGTATAAACATATTAAATCATTGCAACACACCAACATCACTGAATCAGTGGGAGCCCTGGGCTTGTTTCCCCGCAACAAGACGGTCCTATCGAGGGTTGATGGGAGACAGCGATAATCGAAGGGGGTTCCTTATGTCCAGTCTATTCCACAGTTTAGTCTTCGTTGCATTCATTGCAGAAAACCCCGCTTCACAGAGGTATGATGTTGGAAATGGAAGCAACGTTTTCAGTGCTTTTGTGGCTATCTCAGGATATTTAGCCTTGACTTTGATCCGGAATGCCGGCTGAGATGTTATGTCAAACATACTTTTCAGCCCACCGTCATTTGCAAGCTCGAGGAGTTGATCTTCTTCCTGCGCTGACACGGATGATTCACTGGGGATGTTCACAAATGAGTCACGGACCCATTCCTTTGTACGTCTTGGGTCATTTGTGGTTGGGAAGTAACACTCAAATTCTGTCGACAGTGAAATTAGGTGATCGCGCACCAGCTGTGAGAAGGATGGTGTAGCCTCAGTCTCTCCCAAAATCCCAGCTAATGTTGGGAACATGTCAAATATGCCCCTGTCCACTCACTGTCCCCATAGTTCCCGTTTGGCTTTGAAAGCAGACACTTTATCTGCCAACTTGAAGACAGTTGTCATTCTCCCCTGAAGTGACAAATTGAGTTCATTGAGCAGGTTGAAGATGTCACACAGATAAGCGAGTTTTGCTATTCACTCCTCGTCACTGAAGTGTGCTGCCAGTGGTGACTTTTTCCCTGAAAGAAATCTCTGTAGCTGCTCTCTTAACTCAAAAACCCTGGCCAGGGCTCTCCCCCTTGATAGCCACCTGACTTCAGTGTGTAAGAGAAGGTGTTTGTGCTCTGCATCCATCGACCTGGAAAGCATACCATGGTGACTGGTTAAGCCGTTCCAACAGTTGTGCTTCGATGTCATCGATTCTCCTTGAAACTGTGGTGGCTGATAGAGAAACCTGTGCCATCTTGTTAGCTGCAGCTTCTCCCAACAGTTCAGGGCACATGTCCTTGGCAGCAGGCAGAATCAATTCTTCACCAACAGTGAGAGGCTTCTTTACCTTAGTAATACGGCTAGCCACTAAGTACGACGCTCTCAGAGCAGCAGCATTTGTGGAGGTGGTGGCTCTCAGCACTTGCTTCTGTTCCGCTTGCTCACGTTTTTTTCTGCTCAAAGAACTCAACGGGTTTGTCTTTAAGTGCAGGGTGCTTGGACTCAAGGTGCCGAAGCAGCTTTGAGGCTTCATTACCTCATTAGACAGCTTGTCTCCACATATCACACACAGGGGGCTTGGAGTGTGCGAGTCACCAGTCACAATAAAGCCACATTTTATGTACGACTCGTCATATTTTCTGCTGAAAGAAGCTTTCTTTTTTTTTGCAGTCTCGGCCTCGGCTGTCTCTGCATTATCATCATCGTTAGGCCTTTTATGTCCCCTACCATCTCTTCCAAAGAAACTCTCAAGCAACGCTTGTATTTCACTCGAGTAGTTGCAGGTTAATGACCGACTGATGACCTCGCGTGCGTTCAAGTTCAACGGTGGGCGTGACAGGGAATGAGGAAAGGTGCAGCTGACTCATATCGTTTCATATCGCCAGATCATATCGTTTCCTCGCGGCCCGGTAGCACATGCTTTGTGGCCCGGTGGTTGAGGACCGCTGGGCTACAGCAGCAGAAGACCATGAATATGCTCTTAGTGGCCACTAAGAGTATTTGGGGAAAAAAGCGTTGGACTTCAGAGTATTCACTTACCATGGATAAATAAATAGTAAAATATTATCCTATTGAGTTGTATTTACCTCTGAACTTTTACAGAAAAACATCACAAGGCACATCAACTGCTTGAGTGTAAAATTAAAGCCATATCTGTTCCAGCCTTGGCCATTTTGAAACTGATCCCAGCACAATGATTTGTAATTTTTAAAAAATTTCTGCCCTGGAGGTATTTTCAGAAGAGCAGGAAAATAGCCATGATCTGCGGGCTTGGTGAAGAACAGAGGACACATGTGGCCCTCTTAATCTTCTCTACCCGGATGAAGAGCTGCTGCAGCTGGGTGGGCCAAGCCGTGAATATAGATGTTTCAGCAGAGTATGGACCCGATCTGCTAGTGTGGGGCTCAGGCAGAATAGGCTGGCTCTGCCTCTCAGGGTCAGGATTGTTAAGTTGGTCAGAATCAGAATCAAGCCTTTTTTATTTTTTAGATACAGCACAGTAATAGTCCCGTCCAGCTCAATGCTGCCCAATACATCCATGTGACTAATTATCCTACTAACTCGAATGTCTTTTGAATACAGGAAGAAACTGGAGCACCCAGAGAAAACCCACTTAGTCACAGGGAGAACGTACCAACTCCTTATAGACAGCAGTGGGAATTGAACCTGTAAAATGATGTGTTAATCGCTACACTATCATGCTGCCCAAATCATTGACATATGTCGTGGAATTTGTTGTTTTGCTGCAGCAGTACAGTGCAATACATAAAATATCCATTAACTTATAATAAGAGGGGAAGAAGCTGTTCCTAAAAGTTTGAATGTGTGTCTTCAGGGACACATCCTCCTCCCCGATGGTATTAATGAGAAGAAAGACATGTCCTGCACGATGGGGGTACTTAATGTTGAATGCCACCTACTTGAGACATCGCCTTCTGAAGGTGTCCTCGCGATGGGGAGGGTTGTGCCCACGATGGAGCTGGCTGAGACTACAACCCTCCGTGGCATCTTCCAATCCTGTGCATTGTCTTGAATATATTGTGGCTTTTTAAATACCGAACTCTATAAGGATGCAAGGGCTTAGCAATTCTCTTGACAGTAAAGAGGTAATTAAGGTAATACAAGCAAAGGCCATTGTAAGTCACCAGTGGAGGAATGAGTGAAGGGGGAGCATTAGTTGAAAGGTTGTGACTGGTGGGATTATGAGATTGGTGGGACCTGATGCAGAGGTGCCCTAGTGGAGAAGGTTCAGAATGTCAGACATTGATCAGGTTATGGGGCGTTGATAAAGACCTTAAGGATCAGGACAAGCCATAGATCAAGAAGATAGGGATTGCAATTGCCTCCTGCAGAGGGGCATGAAGGCTGTGATTTGTAAAGGGGAGACTCGGATCTGGTATAATGTGACAAGGTCCTAAATGTGCTTGTCTTTAGTGATGGGTGGCCCAGGGGAGATTCACCCTAAAGGGTAAGTGCAAACATTCAGGGGCATCTACCTTCTGAAGATTCCAGACACAGGCCTCCAAGTCATAGAAATTTTGTTTGCCTTCCCATAAGAAAGGTGGCATTAAATATAAAAGCTAAAGACTAAAAATGAAGATTAGCTTTATTTGTCACATGTGCGTCAAGATATCAAAACATATAATAAAATGTGTCTTTTGTCTTAATGACCAACACAGTCCGAGGACGTGCTGGGGCCAGCTCACGAGTGTTGCCATGCTTCTGACACCAACATAACATGCCCACTACTTACTAACCCTAAAGGCTGATTTATACTTGTGCGTCAACTCGATGCCGTAGGTATGGCATCGCTGCGAACCGTACGCAGAGCCCACACGGATCCCTACGCTGTAGCCTGACGTGCACCTCTCCCAAAATGTAACTACGCATCACAGCAACGCAGACCGCAACAACTGTGATTGGTCTGCCTGGTAGCATCGCATTTCCTCCTACCCTGCAATAGCTTCCCATCGGGCGACTGAAGGGCAGGGAAGGAACTCTGGCTGCAATGCTTTCCATAAAGCTTTACAGACCTCCGAAATTATGGAGGACCCATTTCGCATTTGCAAAAAAAGACGCTCACTTTAAACTTGTTTACCCCGAGAAAGACTATTTGAAGCCTTGCACGGGCAGGTGTGTGCACATGCGCAATGTGCCCGAATTGCAGAGCGACACAGACACACCAACGCACAAGTATTAATGCTCACAACGCGCGTAGGCCACTTGTGCCGGTTATGGCGTCAAGTTGATGCACAAGTATAAATCAGCCTTAATCTGTCTGTCTGTCTTCGGAATGCGGGAGGAAATCTAATTGCTCTGATTTATAAAGGCCAGCTCAACCCAACACGGATGGAAAGCGTGCTCAGGGGGTGGCCCGACTTGAATTCGAACTCGGGAGCCTTCACTCCGGAGTCCGGCACTGATGCCATTGTGCCACCAGCCGACCTAGTAGGGAACTGAGAGGTGACTTTATAAATGTGTGCAAAATCATGAAAGAATAGATGGGGAATACAAAGTCTTTTTCCCAGAGAAGGGAAACCAAAAATAGAGGGCAAATAGAGGGCATAGGTGTAAGCGCCGGGGGGGGGGTGTGGCTGGGGAAGATTTTAAAGTGACATGAGGGGCAAGTTCTTCACATAGAGGTGGTGCATTTATGGAACAAGCTGCCAGAGAAAGTGGTTGAGTCAGATACATTAACAAAACTTAAAGTATACACTCAGTGGCCACTATATTAGGTACATTTGTACACCTACTTGTTAATGCAAGTATCTAATCAGCTGATCATATGGCACTAACTCAATGCATAAAAGCATGCCAATATGGTCAAGAGGTTCAATTTGTTCAGACCAAACATCAGAATGCGGAAGAAATGTTATCTTAGTAACTTTGACCATTGAATGATTGTTGGTACCAAACTGGGTGTTTTGAACCTGTTGATCTCCTGGGATTTTTATGCACAGCTATCACTAGAGTTTACAGAAAATTATGCGAATAACAAGAAAACATCCAGTGAGCGACAGTCTCGTTAATGAGAGAGGTCAGAGGAGAATGGCCAGACACATTCTTGTTAACGAGAAAGGCCAGAGGAGCATGGCCAGACAAATTCTTGTTAACGAGAAAGGCCAGAGGAGAATGGCCAGACACATTCTTGTTAACGAGAAAGGCCAGAGGAGAATGGCCAGACTGGTTCAAGCTGACAGGAAGGTGACAGTAACTGAAATAACCACACGTTACAACAGTGGTGTGCAGAAGAGCATCTCTGAATGCACAGCACGTTGAACCTTGAAGTGATGGGCTACAGCAGCAGAAAACCATGAACAGACACTCAGTGTATTTAGACAGGGGTTTGGAGGAAAATGGGCCAAATGGAACTTGGATCAGGCTGAAGGACCAGCTTCTATGCTGTATTACTTTGATTTTATGACTCTTAACTTCTAGACCCTCAACCAGCATCACTCAATGATGCTGGATATTACTCCGGTGAATAATTATTAAGCTTTCAAATTAAGGTGACACAGTGACTCAGCCTCCCAGTTGCTGCGATCTGGATTTGATCTGTCTGAGTGACTGTCTCGCTGGATTCAACAGTTTCCTCCTACATCCCAAAAACATGTTGGTCGATCAAGTGGCCGTAAGTTGCCCTTTAATTCAAGTTTAATCAACTTCGAGTATATCCATGAATACAGCCAAACAAAACAGCATTCCTCTGGGGCTAAGCTGCACAACATAGCACAAAGCACGTATATGATAGCAGTAAATATACAGTCTCACACAAAAAATATGATATAGCCCAAGTCCCTAAGCCCATGTTTGTTGTTGGCAAGAAAAAGCCTGCAGTAGTCCACAGATGAATGCAATCAATCCAGCTTGTCTTCCACTGAGCCAATACTGGAGGGCAGCACCTTTCAGGAGGGATCGGTCCTCAATCTGGAATAGATGTCGTGCCAGACTGCCTCTCGGGTGACCTCTCCTGGGTGGCTACACCTGGGAACAGTGCAACATGAGGCCTAGTCTGGGCTACAGCTGAGGCCATGCAGTTCCCCCACCACCAGTCTTGCCCGTAAATTAGTGAACCGGACTTGAAGTTTTATATGTATCACGTGCCCAACAGGGTCTTGCGATCACGAGTAAAATGTCCAAGACAATCAGTTTGCTGTTAGACTGCACTCCGCCTTCATGCACTGACTCTGACACCATTCTGTAGCAGGCAGCAACACTGTCTGCACCAAGTCCAGCTCCTCCACCTCCTTTTCTAGCGAACAACTCCCTGATGGGGTAACCTGTAGTACTTGAAATTCTTAATGTCCAGCAGTGTCTTGAAATCATAAAAAAGAGGTTTTTAAAGGACAATAACAGCTTTGGTTTGACCCATACGGGCTGCTGCTACCAAGTCCACTGGCATCTTACCAGGTTGATGGGTAGGTATAGATGGCAAAAAGATTCAGAGGGGAGCTGGGTGTGAGACAGATTAACTTACTGGTGCACAAGGAGAAAAAGGGAAGGGTTAGTGCTGCTAACAGGAACTGGCGCATTGCTCTGGATTTTTAGCATTTGCAGAATTTCTTGTGTGATATATGATTGTTGCCCTGGACTTAATAGGCTGAATGGATTCCTTTTGGGTGATTATAGCCATGCTGCTGCCTGGTGTGTGCTGTTTGTAAGATGTCATATAGAGTGGATTGGCTGCAGTGCAAGGAATGCCTTGGGTCGGACGCAGTCAGCTTCTTCGGGGTATGTTGCAGTTAGGAAACTATCCATTGCACACAGTATCATTACAGAAGGAAAACCACTGCCCATACCTGGTCTGCTGTGTGTGACCTCAGATCCAGTGCAGTGTAGCTGGCTCTAAAATGGCTGAGTAAGTGCCAGCCTTGTTGTCTACGCCACTGTTCCCTGAGGGAAAGGAATGAGAAACGCCAGGTGTATGAGTCGTGCCTTTCAAACAAGAGCTGGGTATGTGATTCTATTCCAGATGCAGCTTTGTGGGAGTATTAGCATTGTTGAAGCCTTCCAATTTAACTGGTTCAGTTAAAAACACAAGAGATTCTGCAAATGCTGGCAATCGAAAGAGCTGATTGTGGACTTAAGGAAGGATAAGACGAAGGAACACATACCAATCCTCACAGAGGGATCAGAAGTGGAGAGAGTGAGCAGCTTCAAGGTTCCAGGTGTCAAGATCTCTGAGGATCTAACTTGGTCCGAACATATCGATGTAGTTATAAAGAAGGCAAGACAGCGGCTATACTTTATTAGGAGTTTGAAGAGATCTGGTATGTCAACAAATACACTCAAAAACTTCTATAGTTGTACTGTGAAGAGCATTCTGACAGACTGCATCACTGTATGGTATGGGAGCGGGGGTTGCGTGACTACTGCACAGACCGAAAGGTTGTAAATCTAGTCAGCTCCATCCTGGGTACTAGCCGACAAAGTACCCAGGACATCTTCAGGGAGCGGTGTCTCAGAAAGGCAGCGTCCATTATTAAGAACCCCTAGCACCCAGGACATGCCCTTTTCTCACTGTTACCATCAGGTAGGAGATACAGAAGCCTGAAGGCACACACTCAGCGATTCAGGAACAGCTTCTTCCCCTCTGCCATCCGATTCCTAAATAGGCATTCAATCCTTGGAGACTACATCACTTTTTTAAAAATATACTGTATTTCTGTTTTTTGCACATTTAAAAAAAATCTTTTCAATATACGTATACTGTAATTGATTTACTTGTTTGTTTACTATTATTATTTTTATTTTATTTATTTTTTTCTCTTCTAGATTATATACTGCATTGAACTACTGCTGCAAAGTTAACAAATTTCATGTCATATGCCAGTGATAATAAACCTGATTCTGATTCTGAATCCAGAGCAAAATATTGGAAAAACTCAACAGGTCAAGCAGTATATATGAAGAGGAATAAACAGTCAACATTTCAGACCCAGACCCTTCAGCAGGACTAGAAAGAAGGGGGAAGAAGCAAGAATAAGGTGGGAGGAGGGGAAGGAGTGCAGTCTGGCACGTGATAGGGGAAGGTAGGCGGGTGGAGGGAAGGGACATGAAGTGAGAAGCTGGGAGAAGACTGGTGGAAATGGTAAAGGGCTAAAGAAGAAGAAGGAATCAGATAGGAGAGGAGAGTGAACCATGGGAGAAAGAGAAAGAGGATGAGCAGGAGAAGGGAAGAGAAGGGTAAGAGGGGAGCTGGAATAGAAGATGAGAGAAGGCAGAAGTGGGAGAAATTACTGGAGGGTAGAGAAATAGAAGTTTATGCCAACAGGTAGGAGGCTACCAGGATGGAATATGAGGTGTCAATGAGAGGGAACTTGATGATGGTGAGGACAATATGAGTGAGGTTGATGTTCTGGAGCATGTTGATGTTAAGGGAGAGGAGGTGTTGGAGTTGTTAAAATACATTAGGACAGATAAGTCCCCGGGGCCTGACAGAATATTCCCCAGGTTGCTCCACGAGGTGAGAGAAGAGATTGCTGAGCCTCTGGGTAGGATCTTTATGTCCTCGTTGTCCCCGGGAATGGTACCAGAGGATTGGAGGGAGGCGAATGTTGTTCCCTTGTTCAAAAAAGGTAGTAGGGATGGTCCGGGTAATTATAGACCAGTGAGCCTTACGTCTGTGGTGGGAAAGCTGTTGGAAAAGATTCTTAGAGATAGGATCTATGGACATTTAGAAAATCATGGTCTGATCAGGGACAGTCAGCATGGCTTTGTGAAGGGCAGATCGTGTCTAACAAGCCTGATAGAGTTCTTTGAGGAGGTGACCAGGCATATAGATGAGGGTAGTGCAGTGGATGTGATCTATATGGATTTTAGTAAGGCATTTGACAAGGTTCCACATGGTAGGCTTATTCAGAAAGTTAGAAGGCATGGGATCCAGGGAAGTTTGGCCAGGTGGATTCAGAATTGGCTTGCCTGCAGAAGGCAGAGGGTGGTGGTGGAGGGAGTACATTCAGATTGGAGGATTGTGACTAGTGGTGTCCCACAAGGATCTGTTCTGGGACCTCCACTTTTCGTGATTTTTATTAACAACCTGGATGTGGGGGTAGAAGGGTGGGTTGGCAAGTTTGCAGATGACACAAAGGTTGGTGGTGTTGTAGATAGTGTAGAGGATTGTCAAAGATTGCAGAGAGACATTGATAGGATGCAGAAGTGGGCTGAGAAGTGGCAGATGGAGTTCAACCCGGAGAAGTGTGAGGTGGTACACTTTGGAAGGACAAACTCCTAGGCAGAGTACAAAGTAAATGGCAGGATACTTGGTAGTGTGGAGGAGCAGAGGGATCTGGGGGTACATGTCCACAGATCCCTGAAAGTTGCCTCACAGGTGGATAGGGTAGTTAAGAAAGCTTATGGGGTGTTAGCTTTCATAAGTCGAGGGATAGAGTTTAAGAGTTGCGATGTAATGATGCAGCTCTATAAAACTCTGGTTAGGCCGCACTTGGAGTATTGTGTCCAGTTCTGGTCACCTCACTATAGGAAGGATGTGGAAGCATTGGAAAGGGTACCGAGGAGATTTACCAGGATGTTGCCTGGTTTAGAAAGTATGCATTATGATCAGAGATTAAGGGAGCTAGGGCTTTACTCTTTGGAGAGAAGGAGGATGAGAGGAGACATGATAGAGGTGTACAAGATAATAAGAGGAATAGATAGAGTGGATAGCCAGCGCCTCTTCCCCAGGGCACCACTGCTCAATACAAGAGGACATGACTTTAAGGTAAGGGGTGGGAAGTTCAAGGGGGATATTAGAGGAAGGTTTTTTACTCAGAGAGTGGTTGGTGCGTGGTATGCAGTGCCTGAGTCAGTGGTGGTGGAAGATACACTAGTGAAGTTTAAGAGACTACTAGACAGGTATATGGAGGAATCTAAGGTGGGGGCTTATATGGGAGGCAGGGTTTGAGGGTCGGCACAACATTGTGGGCCGAAGGGCCTGTACTGTGCTGTACTATTCTATGTTCTATGTTCTATGTGTTGTAGAATATGAGGCAGTTAAAATCTCCCCTGCACTGTGCAGAGAGCGTGAAAACTAAGTCAACATTCCTCTTACTTTCAATTCCTGTGATTGTATCTCGTTGTTCTCATTGCTAAACTTCTATTTAGCTGGCATCTTGTAATTGAGATTGGCTTTCTTCCAGCTCCAGTTCTTGTGTGACTGATGATGCCAGTGTTGAAGGTACAGACTTTGCCATAAGACTATAAGCTCATAAGAGATAGGAGCCAAATTAAGCCATTCAGCCCACTCAGTTTGCTCTGTCATTTGATTGTGGCTAATCCATTTTCCCTCTCAACCCCATTCTCCTGCTTTCTCCCCAAAACCTATCAACTTCCAGTTTAAATACACCCAATCATGGGGCCTCCACAGCTACTAGTGACAACGAATACCACTGATTTACCACCCTCTGGCTAAAGAAATTCCTCCTCATCTCCGTTGTAAATGGACATCGCTCAATGCTGAGGATGAACATTCTGGTCCTATTCTCTCCCACTATAGGAAACAATCTCTCCACATCCATTAGGCCTTTCAACATTCAATGGGATTCAGTGAGCTCCTCTTTCATTCTCCTAAATTCTAGCAAGTGCAGTCTTCTTTCTTGGAACCTTCTTGGAACCTCCTCTGAATGCTCTCCAATGTCAGCACATCTTTTCTTAGATAAAGGGCCCAAAACTGCTCACAATACTCCAAGTGAGGTCGCACCAGTGCCTTATAAAGCATCAACATTACATCCTTGCTTTTATATTCTAGTCCTCTCAAAACGAATCCAAACATTGCACCTGCCTTTCTCACCACTGACTCGACTTGCAACTTAACCTTGAGGGAATGAATCTTGTACAAGGATTCCCAAGCGCCTTTGTACCTTGGATCTTTGAATCTTCTGCCTGCTTAGAAAAGTTTCTACACATTTGTTCCTTCTACCAAAGTGCATTACCATATACTTCCCAACACTGTATTCCATCCGCTGCTTCTTTGTCCATTCTCCCAATCTATTTGAGTCCTTCTGCAGACTGCCTGCTTCCTCAACACTACCTGCCCCTCTACTACGTTTGTATTGCCCGCAAACTTGGCCACAAAGCCATCAATTCCGTCATCCAAATCATTGACATATAACTGCCAGCGGCGGGTTGGGAAGAGGGAAAGGTGGGCAGGTGATGAGGAGGTGCCTCCAGCTGCTGACACTGTGCTTCCACCTGGGCCATCCTGAATGTCCTTCTCTGATTTGAGTGTTAATGAGCCAGGGATTCCCAAGTGCCAATGAAAGTCAGCAAAGCCATGTTGGAACATGAAGGAACAGAGGGATCTTGGTGTCCGTAGATCCCTCAAAGTTGCCACCCAAGTTGATAAGGTTGTTAACAATGTATATGGTGAATTGACCTTCAGTCTTCGGGGGATTGGGTCGAAGAGCCGCAAGGTAATGTTGCAGCTCTATAAAACCCTGGTTAGAGCAAACTTGGAATATTGTGTTTAGTTCTGGTCACCTCATTGGAGGAAGGATGTGGAAGCTTCAGAGAGGATGCAGAGGAGACTTACCAGGATGCTGCCTGGATTAGAGACCATATCTTATGAGGAAAGGTTGAGTGAGCTGGGGCTTTTCTCTTTGGAGCGAAGGAGGATGAGAGGTGACTTGATAGAGATGTACAGGATGATGAGGCATAGAGAGAGTGCATTGCCAGCACCTTCTTTCCAAGGCGGAAATGGCTAATACGATGGGCATAATTTCAAGATAATTGGAGGAACATATTGGGAGGATGTCAGAGGTATGGTTTTTAAACAGAGGGTGGTAGGTGTGTGGAATGCCCTTCTAGTGTTGATACATTAGGGACATTTAATAGACTCTTAGATAGGCAAATGGATGATAGAATAATGGATGGCTATGTGGGAAGGAAGGGTTAGATTGAGTAAATTATAAGATTGGAACATCACATGCCGAAGGGCCTGTTCTGTGCTGTAGTGTTCTAAGTTCTGAATATACAATTTAATTCACAGTTCCATCGATCAATACAGTGAATGTTGTTACTACAGGTTACTGAGGAAATAATACATATTGAGGAACCCACAAAACTAAGGTTCATTTCAGCATAGATACAAAAGGCAAAATTTTACCTCCAGGGACAACTGAAGCAACAGCTATTGAAGGCATGGTGTTTTGAGCATGGCCAGAATAAAGGTGTAAAAAGCCACTTCACTTCAAGGACATCCTGCTGTAGGGATGGTTAATAAAGCTGTATTTGTACTGCTTTTGTGCAATTATGCACGTCATTCACAAGCTGATGGCTTGTGATGCAGAGCTGGGCAAAGGAAATCACTCTGCTCCTTTTTCAATGCCTTCAGAAATTAGCAGCATACATTTTACTGGAGCTGTGTTTGCAACGGTGTCTTGAAGCAGGCATCCACTTGACGGGGACCTTTTGCTTGCTTTTCTGGTGTCACCTGGTCTAATAGGGCGCAGGAGGCACCAGGGGATTTCCTGCTGGCTTGGAAACAAGGGCATTGCCCACGACAACGCAAAGTGAGCTTTAGTCTCCAAGCCCCTAAGGGACACTGGGCCCAGCCACAAGAGGTAAGATGGATTCTCCTGCTAAACTTCAAGTCTTATTCGTGTAGATGGAGAAGTGGTTGTCCATGGTACGAGAGAGAGAATTAACTAAAGACTTGAATTTGTAAGATATTCTTCATGTCTTCTTCAAATATTTAAATACATTACGTAGCCAATTAAATATTTTTGAGGTGTAATCTCTGCTTTAATGAGAGAAAAGTAGCAACTAATTTGAATGCAGCAAACTCCCACAAGGGTGACAAGAGAATGACTAGTTTTATTAAAATTTAAATATTGGTGGTGGCACAAAGAAGAAGAAAGTACAAGAGAATAAATAAGGGAGGTTATGTATAAAGTGATGAGAGGCGTAGGTAGAGTCTCTTCTCCAGCATTGAGGCATCAAGAAATTGAGGAGAGAGGGGAGAGATTTAATAGGAAACTGAGGGGCAACTTTATTTACACCAAGGGTGGTATTTATATGGAATGAGCTGCCTGAAGAAGTGGTTGAGGAAGGTACAATCACAACTTTTAAAAGGGCAGTGGGTTGTGGTACGTGCATAGGAAAAGTTTAGAAAGTTATGGGTGAGATGCTGGCAAATGGGACCAGCTTGGATGGGGTATGGTGGTTAGCTTGGATCAGCTGGGGTGAACAATTTGTTTCTTTGCTTAATTATTCTATGAACATCGCATGGTTTTGCCAGAATGATATGGGCTAAAATAGTTAAATGAGGACTTGCATTAACTTGAACATAGAAGGATAAAACGGTGATCCAGTTGAGGTGTTTTGGATTGGCAAGAAGTTTGAAACTATATACCTTTGCGAGTCCGTATTGTGTGGGTCTTAACTTAGCAGAACTATTTATGTAAGAGGTACATTAGGGAACTCTGCTTCAGACAATGGTTTATGGAAATCCAAGAGTATGTCCCAATTGCCATTTGGGGTGGCATACTGCTATTATGGTGGCAGCGAATGGGATTCAATTCTGTCATTGTCTGGAAGGAGCATGTGTATTCTCCCCGGGATCACACAGGATTCCTCTGGTTTCTCAGGTTTCCTCCCGTATTCCAAAGACATACCTTTCAGTAGGGGTTAGTTAGTTGTGGACATGCTAAGTTGGTGCCAGAAGCATGGCATGACTTGTGGGCTGCCCTCAGCACATTCTGAAACTGGCGTGCATGTCCATCACCTCCCCTTTGATTCTTTTGCCTCAGTTCTGGTCACCTTATTCTGGATGTGGATGCTCCAGAGAGGGTGCAGAGGAGGTTTACCAGGATGCTGCCTAGAATAGAGAACGTGTCTTAAGAGGAAAGATTGAATGAGGTAAGGCACATAGATAGAGTGGACATCAGTGGGTGGCAATGGCTGATACGAGATGACATACAGTACTTCTAAGGTGATTGGAAACCAGTATAGGTGGAGGATGTCAGAAATAGGTTTTTTACAGAGATTGGTAAGTCCATGGAGTGCACTGCCGGGGTTGATGATGGAGGCAGGTACGTGAGGGACACTTAAGAGACTGTTAGATATACATATGGATGAAAGAAAGATGGAGGGCTACATAGGAGGGAAGCATTAAATGATCTTGCAGCAGGTTAAACAGTTGGCACAACACCATAGGCCAAAGGGCCCGTACGATACTGTCCTACCTAAACTAAGAGTAATTTATGATAAACTACTCGCATCTGTTTGTGATGTCAGATGTAAACTTAATAATTTGAAAGATGCCTGTGTGATCACAAAGAGAATGTACAAACTTGCATTCAGGATTGAACTTGTCTCTGACGTTTTCGGTAATATATGTCTCAAAATCATACACGAAGTCAAGGTTTGTAGCTGACCAATAGATTATGTGTTTTCTATTGGCTCTGAGGCAATCTCGAGACAAACTTGGGTTGTTTCCTCTGGAATTTCTGAGACCGAAGGGAGACTTGATAGAAGTTTATAATGTTATGAGAGACAATAGATAAGGTAGACAGTCAGAAATCTTTTCATCCTTGGGCTAGAAATGTCAGGTAGTAGAGGACATGCTTTTAAAGTGATAGAGTGAAAGTTTAAAGGAGATGTGTGGGACAAGTTCTTTTAGATGGAGAGTGACAGGTGCTTAGAACAGGCTACCAGGTGCGGTGATGAATGCAGATGCGACTGTGGGTTTTTAGAAGATGCAGGGAGTGGAGGGATATGGATCACACACAGGCTGCAGCCGATGTGTTCAATTTGGCTTCTGTTCATCATAGATATTGTGGGCCGAATGGCCTTTCCCTGTATTGTACAGTTCTATGTTCCACGTAATACCCTTTTCCTCAGTCGACCAAAGACTACGCTGGTTCATGAACGAGGTGGTGATTTTCGTTTTTGTTGACAGTTGACTCCTGAGTTATGGGAAGTTGTACTTATCTTCCACTGTGTCTCCATGGACCTTTCTTGTCAAAGTACGCCATCATAGATAATTGCCTTATGGATGCAAGGCTCTTCTTTGTAACTACTTCAGACTGAGTTGGTGGTGAGGAAGGCAAGCGCAATGTTAGCATTCATTTCGAGAGGACTAGAATATAAAAGCAAGCAGGTAATGCTGAAACTTTACAAGGTGTTGGTCAGGCCTTATTTGGAGTATTGTGAGCAGTTTTGGGCCTCATATCTAAGAAAGGATGTGCTAGCATTGTAAAAGGTCCAGAGGAAATTTACAAGAATAATCCCGGGAATGAGGAATGTTAATATATGAGGAGCATTTGATGTCCTTTATTCGCTGGAGTTTAGAAGAATGAGGGGGGAAATCTCATTGATTTTGAAAGACAGAGACAGAGTAGATGTCCAAAGGATGTTTCCAGTAATGGAAGAGAATGGGACCAGAGGGCACAGCCTCAGAATAGAAGGATGTCCCTTTTAAACAGAGAAGAGGAGGAATTTCTTTAGCCTGAACCTGTGGAATTTGGAGGAATCAAGGGGCTTTGGAGGCCAAGTCACTGGGTATATGTAAAGTGGACGTTAATAGGTACTTAATTAGTAAGGTTATCAAAGGTTATGGAGAGAAGGCATGAGAATTGGGTTGAGAGAGAACATCAGCCATGATGGAATGGTGGGCTGATTGACTTAATACCGCTCACATGACTTATGGCCGTATGGGGAGAAGTGGCTTAAATGGCACTGCCTGGCTTTGACAAAATGCACTGCAGTTGGTTCAGGCTACTCCAACAACACCCAGTCTTCCCACAGCATTGACCACCAAGGAGAAGAGCAGAAGGCATGTGAGGACACTGCTACCAGCACATTCCACTTCAAGTCCGACTCTAGCCTGACCTGGAAATACTTCACCATCCCTGGATGTAAATCCCAGAATTTCCTGCCCAACAGCACTGTGGGACGCAACAATTGAAGAAGCTGACATCACTGAGGGCAGATTGAGCTGGGCAATAAATGCTGGGGCCTTTTTAGTGATATGTGCACTCCAGAAAACAAAACTAATAAAAAATACTTTCATTGTCAGTCTTAGTGGACTCCTCCTAAATTCCTCAGTGTTATCTTTGAGGACCTGTCCTGGGCCTAGCATTTAAGTGCAATTATGAAAAAAAGGTACAGCAGCACCTCTACTTCCTTAGAATTTTGCAAAGATATGGCATGACGTTTAAAACTTTGACAAACTTCTATAGATGTGTGGTGGAGAGTACATGGGCTGGTTGCATTACAACCTGGTATGGAAACACCAATGCCTTGAATGGAAAATCTTGCAAAATGCAGTGGATACAGCCCAGTACATCAGGGGTAAAACCCTCCATTGACCAGACATCTACGTGGAGTGCTGTCGCAGGAAAGTAGTATTTATCATCAGGTACACCCACCACCCTGGTCACGATGTCTTCTTACTGCTATCGTCAGGAAGAAGGTACAGGAGCCTCAGAACTCACACTTCCATTCAAGACGGTGCCTACGTATAACACTCCCATGGTTGACGTCTTCTGGATAGACCAAGAAACCATATATTTCACTTCTTTTATGTTTTTTTTATGTTTGTTTTTCATCTTGAATGTGATTCTGGAATTGTTGGAGCTTGTGATTTGCAGTTTGGAGATTGTTTGGGTGATTCAGCAGAGGATTCTGGGAAGCAGAGGCAGCGTGAACGAACCTCGTGGTGAGAGGCTGTGGGGGGTGTGTGAGCCAATGTTCAACTCCATTTCGCAGATTAAAGCTTCCGTTGTTCACTAATTAAAGTGACGAGGGAGATTGAAACATCGAGGTGAATGCAGAAGGTGAGGGCCGGCTCCCTGCCCTTTGATCGCTGGTGGGATCACTCTGCTGCCAGAGAGGGGAGAGGCATTTTCCTAAAAGGAACAATAGTGTAGATTATTATCTAAATGAGGAGAAGGTTCAAACATCAGAGGTGCAAAAGGACTTAGGAGTCCTTACACAAGACCCCCAGAAGTTTAATTTACAGGTTGAGTCTGTGGTAAAGCAGGCAAATGCAATGTTGGCATTTATTTCAAGGGGAATAGATGATAAAAGCAAGGAGATAATGCTAAGCCTTTATAAGACATTAGTCAGTCCGCACTTGGAGTATTGTCAACAGTTTTGGGCCCCATATCTCAGAAAGAATGTGTTGTCATTGGAGAGAGTCCAGAGGAGGTTCACGAGGATGATTCTGGGAATGAAAGGGTTAACATATAAGGAGTGATTGGCAGCTTTGGGGCTGTACTCACTGGAATTTAGAAGAATGCGGAGGGATCTCATTGAAACCTACCGATGTTGAAAGGGTGGTTGTGAAGAGGATGTTTCTTACGGCGGGGGTATACAGAACCACAGCACACAGCCTCAGAATTGGGGAATGACCTTTTAGAGTAAGGAGGGAGAAGGAATTTTTTTAGCCAGAGAGTAGTGAATCCGTTGAATACTCTGCCACAGACTGCGGTGGAAGCTAAGTCTGTGGGTATATTTAAGGGGGAAGTTGATAGTTTGCTGATCGGTCAGGGCATCAAAGGATATGGCAAGAAGGCTGGTGCATGGGGTTAAGTGGGATCTGGGATCAGCCATGCTGAAATGGCAGAGCAGTCTCGATGGGCTGAATGGCCTAATTCTGCTTCTATGTCTTATGGATTGCTTTGTACAGATAACAGAGGAACATCTCAAAGCCTCAGTAGTACTCAGTACCAAAGAATTAAATGTTTCCCCTCAAGTAAATGTCCAATCAGAAAACTGAATTCAACCACAGCCCTCTTACCCGTACTTCAATGTATTCAAAACCTCGTTCTAGAGCTGTTAGCTTCTCATTCAACAACCTATGGACTCAATTCAAGGACTCTTCCATCTCATGTTCTTGATTTTTATTGCTTATTGATGTATTAATAAATAAACAATAAGCTGTGGTTTAAGGTGGCACTGGTGTAACACAGTGATGACTTGCTGGCAGCAAACAAACCTCTAACTACTTTCTTAATAACATTTTTTTCAAAAATGATCACTGCGATCAATAGCCTGCAACTTCCCTTTCAGAGCTGGGCTTTTGAATGACCTGTACAGCCTGGCATTTAGGTGCAGGATGGTTACAGCATTGTGTGTACAGGCTAAATTGAGGTGCTGGGGGCTGGGCTAGACAGCAAAGAACAAGCTAATGTTTGACCAGTTTAAGTGCCAGACCAGATTGGAAACATCAGGAATTTGCTGAAGAGGCAGCGGGTCCCGGGTCTGAGAACTTATTGAAGTGGCTGGACCTGGGTCTGAGAGCGAGAAACTGCTTGCTCTCAGACAAATGCTCATTGTTTGGCTGATTTAAGCACTGCGCTAAATAGAAAGGTCAAGGTGTTGGGGCTGGAGGAGAGGAACAGGCCAGTGTTCAGCTTGCTGCTTGGCAGGGTTTACTCTGTGCTGAACTGAGGCTGTGGCCTGCAACTAACGGGCTCCTGGATCATCTGTCACTGCTTCGTGGCTGTGGATTCACTTTTTGACCTTCAGTTCTGAATGTTGTTTGCTCACTTCTATTGCTTGCATGATTTGTTTTGTTTATCTGCACATTGGATGTTTGATGGTCTTTTTTATTGGGTTCTATTGAGTTTCTTTGTTTTGTGCTGCCTGTAAGGAAACAAATTTCAGGGTTGTATAGTATACATAATAAATGTACTTTGACCTTTGAATTGTTTTTCTTTTGCATTTTCAAATTTGTTGTCTTTTGCTGGTTGGTTGTTTCCCCTGTTGGGTGCGGTCTTCCATTGATTCTAATAAGATTCTTGGATTTACTGAGTATGCCCGCAAGGAAACAAATCTCTGCATTGTGTATGGTGACATATATGTACTTCGATAGATTTACTTTGAACTTTGAAGTTTGAACTTTGGAAGACCACTTTAGAACTCTGCTGAAAATAGATTTATCACTCAAGTCGCTGGAATAGTTTCAAACCCACAAGCTTCTGACTCAGAATGAAGTTTCCCAAGTTGTACCCATTTTGCAAGGAGACCAAGCATTAATATCTGGCCAAGTTAGGCATTCAAATGGTGACTTGAGATATCTTGCTGTTGCTCCACTGCCCTGAAGTCCTTCACTCCCCCTTACCAAGATTGCCACTTGATGACAAGATTGTACACGTACTTGAAAATGGGAATACTGAGTAATTAGAGGGGTGACATTCCTCCCAGCCCTTTGACTAAGTCACCAAAGGCTTAGGCCACGAATGGTAAAAGTAGCTTAGAAATCTCAACGTCTAGTGCCATGTTTATAAGCCTTGTAATGAAGCTTCTTTGGAAAACTTTGCAAAAACCAAACAGGAAGTTACTGCAGACGCCTCAGAGTCTGGGATCGTGCTTCAGGGTCCTCCACTGGGGGATGTGCATGGGGAGCAGCCCACACTACTTGTGAAGAGTCCGAAAGTTTATTATCGCTGACATATGTCTTTAAATTTGTTGCTTTGCTGCAGCAGTACTGTGCAATACAGAAAAAATATACTATAAATTACAATAAGGAGAACACTATTTAAATTAAATAAGTAGTGGAAAAAGAGAGCCAAAGTGGGTTCGGGTCCTTGCTTGGGCAGGAGTTAATTCCAGCCATGATCAGGCTCTCACTTCATCACAGTAGGTCTGAATATAATTGGCCGATAATCGTTGGGGCATTTAAGACAAGTGAGGCCTCCTTCAGCTTAAGTTAAAGGGAGCCAGTTCCCAAGCTGTGAATTCAGCTTCCTTCCTCAAATATCCTGTCTCAGACTTCCAACCTCTCTGGCCCCCTTGAATTATGCTCTGCTACAATCCATAAAGCGGCCCCTTTGCTGCTTGATTCTGAATGTTCAAGGACATCTTCAACACTTCACTAATCCAGGCTGATGGCCCCACATGTTTCCAATCAGCCAGCGTCAGTTCTGTCCAAGGAACTCTACACCTTCACAACTAAATGACTACCGCCCGGTGGCACTGATGCCAAATGACTACCGCCCGGTGGCACTGATGCCAACCATCATGAAATGTTTTCGATGGCCTATAGTGACGCACAGCACAAACTCCATTCCTGCCACACTGACACTCACCAATATGCCTACTGACAGAACCATCCTACGACAAACGCCATAGCATCTGTCTTGAACCTGGTCCTGACACACTGAGAAAGCAAAGGCACTTACGTCAGAATGCTCCTTCTGGATTTCAGTTTGGCATACAACACTATTGTCCCACAGACCTTGCTGAACAAACTCTTACCTCTGGGTCTAAATACACCTCTGTGCAACACATTGGCGAGTTTACCAATGATACCACAGTGATGGGGCTCATACCAACAGTGATGAGGCAGTTTACACAGTGCAAGAGCTCAAGGCCTGGTGCCAGGCAAATAACCTCTTTCTCTGTGCTAGCAAGACAAAAGCAATAGTTATCGACTTCAGGAGAATCGCACCACTCACAACCCTCTTTGTATCAGCAGCAGTTTCACACTCCTGGGAGTGCACATCTCGCACAACCTCTCAAGGTCCCAGAACACATCCGCACAATCAGGAAAGCTCACCACTGCCTCTAATTTCTGAGGAGGCTGAAGAAAGCTTGATGATGCACATTAATACTTACGACCTTCTACAGATGCACAGTAGAGAGCATCCTAACATGCTGTATCATGTTGGAGGAACAACACCTTATATTCCGTCTGGGTAGCCTCCAGCCTGATGGCATGAACATTGACCTTTCTAACTTCCGCTAATGCCCCACCTCCCCCTCGTACCCCATCCGTTATTTATTTTTATACACACATTCTTTCTCTCTCTCTCCTTTTTCTCCCTCTGTCCCTCTGACTATACCCCTTGCCCATCCTCTGGGTCCCCCCGCTTTTCTTTCTCCCCGGGCCTCCTGTCCCATGATCCTCTCATATCCCTTTTGCCTATCACCTGTCCAGTTCTTGGCTCCATCCCTCACCCTCCTGTCTTCTCCCATCATTTTGGATCTCCCTCTCCCCCTCCCCCTCCCACTTTCAAATCTCTTGAGTCCTGACGAAGGGTCTCAGCCTGAAGCGTCGACTGTACCTCTTCCTAGAGATGCTGCCTGGCCTGCTGTGTTCACCAGCAACTTTGATGTGTGTTGCTTGAATTTCCAGCATCTGCAGAATTCCTCGTGCTGCATCACTGTGTGGTATGGAAACTGCACTGTGACGAGGAGGAAGACTTTGTAACAGCTAATGAAAACTGCCCATTGTGTCAACCAAAGAATGTGCTCGGGGCAGCCCACAAGTGGCGCCACACGTTCCGGTGCTAAATTGTTCGACAGAATAGCAGAAACAAAACAAGCCCCTCAACACTTCCCTCCACTTGTATGAAGCTCCCTCAGCAACTCCCTCACACACATTACATCCCTTCAGTGCAGCCCTCCCTCAGCACTCCCCCCTCATAACGCAGGCTGCCCTCAGCTCTTCTTCTCTGAGCCAGCCTCCAGCACTGTAGAGTCCACCTGGAGTTTTCACTTGAGAAGGAAGAGTTTGCAGGGCTGATTGGCCATCTCTGTTCAGTGCAGGGCAGGTGGCCTGAATTATGTCTCTGACTCTCCGTGCTGCACTAATTTCAAAACCCAGACTCACATTTGTTGGATTTCTAGATGCTAACCATTTACTTGCAAGATCAGTCAGGATTCTGGCTCAACACGTAATTCAAACGCATACTTCCATTCAAATTACAGTGCTCAAAGTCTCTGGTGTGGGAGTTGAACCTGCGATCATCTGAAGGGCATCACCAATCGATTGACTGACGCATGTTGCCATAGTACTTCGGATGCCTGCAAAACAACTATGTGCTCTGACAATGTGTTTTATGCTATTCCATCTTTTTTGTTGCTGTTTCCTTGTGTCACTGCTGTACAGTTTCACTGGCTGCTTTGGAGAATTGGGTAGTATTTTGGTTCAATCTGAAGTGAAAGGCATCCACTTTGTACAAACCAGTGAATGGAAAATTATCTCATTACGATCTTTGAAGTTCTAATGGGACTTGACATGTAAAGCATAGGGTTGATGTTTCCTCTGACTCTGGTATCTAAAACCAGGAGCCACAGTCTCAAAGATTAGCTTTGCTTGTTACATCGACATTGAAATATACAGTGAAATGCCCTGTTTGTGTCAACGATCCGACGCAGTTTGAGGATGTGTGCAGGCAGTCCCGCATGGGAGGTTAGTTAGGAAAACTCAGTCGCTAGGTATACATGGAGAGGTGGTAAACTGGATTAGACATTGGCTCGATGGAAGAAGCCAGAGAGTGGTGGTAGAGAATTGCTTCTCCGAGTGGAGGCCTGTGACTAGTGGTGCGCCACAGGGATCAGTGCTGGGTCCATTGTTATTTGTCATCTATATCAATGATCTGGATGATAATGTGCTAAATTGGATCAGCAAATTTGCTGATGATACAAAGATTGGAAACGTAGTAGACAGTGAGGAAGGTTTTCAGAGCCTGCAGAGGGAAGTTTGGCCAGGTGGATTCAGAATTGGCTTGCCTGCAGAAGGCAGAGGGTGGTGGTGGAGGGAGTACATTCAGATTGGAGGATTGTGACTAGTGGTGTCCCTCAAGGATCTGTTCTGGGACCTCTACTTTTCATGATTTTTATTAACGACCTGGATGTGAGGGTAGAAGGGTGGGTTGGCAAGTTTGCAGATGACACAAAGGTTGGTGGTGTTGCAGATAGTGTAGAGGATTGTCAAAGATTGCAGAGAGGCATTGATAGGATGCAGAAGCGGGCTGAGAAGTGGCAGATGGAGATCAACCCAGAGAAGTGTGAGGTGGTACACTTTGGAAGGGCAAACTCCAAGGCAGAGTACAAAGTAAATGGCAGGATACTTGGTAGTGTGGAGGAGCAGAGGGATCTGGGGGTACATGTCCACAGATCCCTGAAAGTTGCCTCACAGGTGGATAGGGTAGTTAAGAAAGCTTATGGGGTGTTAGCCTTCATAAGTCGAGGGATAGAGTTTAAGAGTCGCGATGTAATGATGCAGCTCTATAAAACTCTGGTTAGGCCACACCTGGAGTACTGTGTCCAGTTCTGGTCACCTCACTATAGGAAGGATGTGGAAGCATTGGAAAGGGTACAGAGGAGATTTACCAGAATGCTGCCTGCTTTAGAAAGTATGCATTATGATCAGAGATTAAGGAAGCTAGGGCTTTACTCTTTGGAGAGAAGAAGGAATAGAGAGGAGACATGATAGAGGTATACAAGATTATAAGAGGAATAGATAGAGTGGATAGCCAGTGTCTCTTCCCCAGGGCACCACTGCTCAATACAAGAGGACATGGCTTTAAGTTAAGGGGTGGGAAGTTCAAGGGGGATATTAGAGGAAGGTTTTTTACTCAGAGAGTGGTTAGTGCATGGAATGCACTGCCTGAGTCAGTGGTGGAGGCAGATACACTAGTGAAGTTTAAGAGACTACTGGACAGGTATATGGAGGAATTTAAGGTGGGGGCTTTTATGGGAGGCAGGGTTTGAGGGTTGGCACAACATTGTGGGCCGAAGGGCCTGTACTGTGCTGTACTATTCTATGTTCTAATACAGCCCAAGAGCTGCTGGACGTATCCATGGTGGTAAGGTCGAGGGGAAGGTTTCACACAGAGTGAACCAAGACCTCAACAGTGGAGCTGGTGGAAGGTGATGACACATCACAACAGCAGCGTAGGTGAAGGAAGGATGCAGCAGTGAAGGGTCCCGGGTCGTCTTGCACTCAATGCCACTGGATCCTGACCCTAATCTCTCAAGGACAGGTTGGCCACGTATCAGCCTCCCCAGGTTAAACAAGGTCACGCATGGATGTTCTCCATTAAGGGAATCCGCCCAAACGTTCCACATATGTGGATCTCAGATCAGCCTCTTTCTTGTTTATTCCTGTGGACCCACCAATAAACAATCCCTTCAGGGAACATTGTACTCAGCTCGAGCATATTTAAAATATAGACCAATGTGTTTAGATATTACGCGGATTGTGGAAATCGATACAGGAAGGATAAAAGATCAGCCATGATGTAAGTGAATGGATGGGTCAAATGGCCTTATTACTGCTTCTATTTGTTATGTCCTTATAATGACAGTAGGGTTTTTGATTCATTGTCGTGGGAATGGCGTGGTTGCTTTGGTCTAATGCGTATTACTCTTAATTTACCTGCATAGTAAACAATGGCAGCCCTGGTTTAAATGGTGCCACAGATAATCTGATGCAGGGTCTTGACCCAAAATGTGGACAGTTCCTTTTCCCTCACAGATGCTGCTCGATAAGCTAATCTCCAGCAGTTTGTTTGGAGCTTCAGATTTCAATATCTGCAGTCTTTTGTATCCCTAGATAAAATGGTCTCTTGAATTGAGATCATTGCCATTAATTACTACTTATCTCATTGTGCCTTAAACATTTACTCCTTTCATAACTGGTGTAATGCGGTTCTGGTATCTCTAAGGATTTACCCATCGTTGAACCGTTACCACCTAAATGAATGGAAATGCTGCATCTTCTACAGCAGGTCTTTATGATTTGAAAATATATCGCTTTTCCTACAACATCATTTGGTTTAAATCCTGGAAATCCTTGCCCAGCAGCAGTGTGAAGCACTTTCTCCAGAAGGAACACAGGGGTTGGAGATGCTGGCTCATTACTACCTCTGGTGTGTACCCCAGAGTTCTGAAAGAGGTACCTGAAAAGATCGTGGGGTTATCAGTAATGATCTTTCAAGAATCACCAGATTCTGGAATGGTTCCTAAAGACTGAAAAATTGCAAATGTTACTCCACTCTTCCAGAAGAGAGAGAGGCAGGAGAAAGAAAACCTCAGTGGTTGGGAAGATGTTGGAGATGATTAAGGATGAGGTCTCAGGGTACTTGGAGGCATATGATAAAATAGGCCATAGTCAGCATGGTTTCCTCAAGGGTAAAACTTGCCTGAGAAATCTGTTGGAATTTTTTGAAGAAGTAATAAGCAGAGTTTACAAATGAGAATTAGTTGATGTTGCGTAAGGCCTTTGACAAGGTGCCACACATGAGGCTGCTTAACAAGCTACAGACCCATGGTCTTACAAGAAAGGTTCTCGCATGGATAAGTCAGTGGCTGATTGGCAGGAGGCAAAGAGTGAGAATAAAGGGAGTCTTTAATGGCTGGCTGCTGATGACTAATGGCGTTCAACAGGGGTCTGTGTTGGGGCCGGTTCTGTTTATGTTATATGTCAATGACTTAGATGATGGAATTGAAGGCTTTATTGCAAAGTTTGTAAACAATATGAACATAGGTAGAAGAAGTAGTTTTGAGGAAGTGGACAGGCTGCAGAAGGATTAGACAGATTGGGAGAATGGGCGATGAAATGGCAGATGGAATAGTATTGGTAAGTGTATGGTCATGCACTTTGGTAAAAGAAATGAAAGGGTTGACTATTTTCTAAATGGAGAGAAATACAACAAACTGAGGTGCAGTGGGACTTGGAAGTCCTTGTGCAAGATTCCCTAAAGGTTAATTTGCAGGTTGAGTCTGTGGTGAGTAAGGCAAATGCAATGATAGCATTCATTTCAAGAGGACTGGAACATAAAAGCAAGGATGTAATGTTGAGACTTTATAAAGTACTGGTGAGGCCTCACTTGGAGTATTGTGAACAAGTTTGGGTCCCTTATCTTAGAAAGGATGTGCTGAAACTGGAGTGGGTTCAAAAGAGGTTCATGAAAATAACTCCAGGATTGAATGGTTTGTCATAAGAAGAGCATTTGATGGCTCTGGGCCTGTATTCACTAGAATTTGGAAGATTGAGGGATGACCTCATCGAGACTTATTGAATGGTGAAAGGCCTTGATAGAGTGGATGTGGAGAGGATTTTTCCTATGTTGGGGAATCTAAGACCAGCGGACACAGCCTCAGAATAGAGGGCCGTCCTTTTAGAATGGAGATACGGAGGAATTTCTTTAGCCAGAGAGTGGTGAATGTGGGATTCTTTGGCACAGGCAGCTATGGAGGCTAAACCTTTATTTTTCTTTAAGGCAGAGGTTGATAGATTGTTGATTGGTGAGGTCATGAAGGGATACGGACAGAAAACAGGAGATTGGGGCTGAGAGGAAAATTGGATCAGCCATGATAAAGTGGCAGATCAGGTGCGATGGGCCAAATAGCCTAATTCTGCTCCTATATCTTATGGTCTTCTTGAGAATAATTAGGATGTGCAATCATTGCTGGCCTTGCCAGCATCCTGTGGGTGTGGGTGATGGTATAAATATCAGGGAAGATATACTGATGTCAGGAAATGTGAGGGATGTTGCCCATTTATTAAGGAGGTCCTAAATAGACAGGCAACAGCCTATTGCAACATTTACTTCAAGGAATAAAACGACTGGAAGTAAAATTTTGATCGCAGTCATTTGAACAGATGGTAGAGTTGTGTATTGAATTCTGATCTATAAACTTGTTGATATCAATTGAAGAAAATTTTGATGTGAAAGTATAATGTAACATTGAATCAGAATCAGGTATTTTATCACTAACCTATGTCCTGAAATTTGTTGTTTTGTAGCAGCAGTATAGAGAAGATATAAAGATTACTATAATTTACAAGTACCTATCCTGGCCAACTTCTGCCTATAACTCAGGCCATCTAGTCCTGTCATCTTTCTCATATACCTTTTTTGCACTTTTTCCAGTTTAACCACATCGTTCCTACAACAGAGGAACCAAAATGGTACACAGTACATAGTTGATTTCCATCATAAATGTGGATGCAGGAACTTTTTGTGAAGGTTGACCCAAATGTTACCAACTGCAGCTATGTTTTGGTACTTGTAAATATAATTTTTGCTTTGACTTATTGATATTTCATGTGAAAATTGCTTGACCGATTGACTATTTCGGCTCCTTCAGCTCAGCAATGGACAACTCGATAACTCTGTGGCAATTCCTGCGGCAGCTTCTGGATGAGAACAAAAATGATCTCATCTGCTGGACGTCCAAGGATGGCGAGTTCAAGTTACGGAACGCGGAAGAGGTAGCGCGGCTATGGGGAATGCGCAAGAATAAAACCAACATGAACTATGACAAGTTGAGCCGAGCTCTTAGGTATTACTACGATAAGGTGAGATTTAGCAGCATGTAACCCAGATGCAAGCAAGACAAGTATTGATGAACCATAAATGATTATTCTGTGCATTTCTGTTGCATGAATTTTTTTCAATGTTTATGTTGGCATTGCTTGCGGGGATTTATTACCCATCTAATTTCTTGAATTGGTAGATGATATGAAAGTTAGCTGTGTGGTCACATTTTCGTTATGAACTTTTACGCTCAGTGGCCATGTTAATAGGTACCTCCTGTACCCAGTGAAGTGTCTGTTCATGGTCTTCTGCTGCTGTAGCCCATCCACTTCAAGGTTCAATGTGTTGTGTGTTCAGAGGTATTCTTCCCCACACCACTGATGTAATGTGTAGTTATTTAAGTTACCGTCAGCTTGGAACAATCTGACCATTCTCCTCTGACCTCTCGTTATCAAGGCATTCTTGCCCACAGAGCTGCCGCAAGCATGGGCAATTTTTGTCTTTCGCACCATTCTCTATAAACTCGTGACTGTTTTTTTATTTATTGAGATATAGCACAGAGAGGCCCTTCGAGCTACGCCATCCGGCAACCCTTGATTAACCATAGCCTAACCACAGGACAATTTACAATGATCAGTTAACCTACCAATTGTTACATCTTTAGACTGTGGGAGGAAACTGGAGCAGCTGGAGGAAACCCATTGCAGTCACGGGAGAATGTACAAATTCCTTACAGACATCGGCGGGAATTGAACCCGGCTCACTACTGTAAAGCATTGTGCTAACTGTGCCATCAGAAGATTTGCACTTTCTGAGCTACTCAAACCACCCTGTCTGGCACCAACAACCATTCCGTGGTCAAAGTTACTTGTATCACATTCTTCCCCATTCTGATGCTTGGTCTAAACAATAGCTGAACCTCTTGACCATGTCTGCATGCTTGTATGCATTGAGTTTTTGCCACAAGATTGGCTGATTAGGTATTTGCATTAACAAGGTACACAGGTGGACCTAATAATTACTTCTGCCATCAAAATTAGATAACTTTAATCTGGATGTGAAAAGGTATCAATGGATTGATGGAATTTACAGAAAAGGTGCAATTGAATTAAATCCAGAGAGGTATGAGGGAGGATAAGAAAGCAATGCAATGTCATTGAACTACATAAATTCCTATAGAAGTATGATAGGGTAGATGTTGAGCTACAAACAAGACACTGGAGCAACTCAGCTGGCCAGACAGCATCGATGGAGGGAAATGGACAGTCGACAATAGAGGAGACGGCCCTTCATCAGGACTCTTCAGCATAATTTGCAGCCCCTTGTTACCTCCCCCCATAACCTTACAGCCTTCATCACTGTTTCCATTCTCCCCTCCTCCCTCTGCCTATTGCCCCTTCTCACCTGGATCCACCTATCGCTTGCCAGTTCTTGCTCCATCCCTTCCTCTCATTTCTTTAGACTTGCTCTCTACCCTCCTACTCTTTCAGATTCAACATTGAAACATCAACTATCCATTTCTCTCAAAGGTGCTGCCTGACCCCACACAGTTCCTCCAACATTTTGCTTGTCACTCCAGATTCCGTCACCTGCAGTTCCTTGTGTCTCCAGTATTTCAGATCTCTCCCTCATAACTCAGGCCCTCAAATCCAGATGACATAATTCATTTTCAACCTCTCACTGCTACAGGCGGACGTTCCCAATTGCTTCAAAAAGGCAACAATTATACCAGTGCCTAAGAAGAAGAATGTGATCTGCCTTAATGACTATTGCCTGGTAGCACTGACATTGACAGTGATGAAATGCTTTGAGAGGTTGGTCAACTGCAACTTGCCTGTCGCCACATAGGTCAACAGCAGATGCAATCTCAATGGCTATTCACACAGCATGAGACCATGTGGACAACACAGAGACCTATATCAGGATGCTGTTTATTGACTATAGCTCAGCAGTGAGATTAGATTAGATTATCTAATTAGGTTTTTAATGAGGACAATCTAATTAGGTTTGCTAGCATGGTTCGGGAGGGTTAAACTAATTTGCGAGGACCCAGATGGGACCCAGAGCGATAGAGCAGTGAAAGAAGTGCATGGAGTAAAGCCAGATCTAACATATAGAGAGGCTTTGAGGAAAGAGAAGCAGAATAAACGGTGTAAAGACACTAAGGCAGAAGGGCTGAAATGTGTGTATCTCAATGCAAGAAGCATCAGGAACAAAGGTGATGAACTGAGAGCTTGGATACATACATGGAATTATGATGCAGTGGCCATTACAGAGACTTGGCTGGCACCAGGGCAGGAATGGATTCTCAATATTCCTGGATTTCAGTGCTTTAAAAGGGATAGAGAGGGGGGAATAAGGGGAGGAGGGGTGGCATTACTGGTCAGGGATACTATTACAGCTACAGAAAGGGTGGGTAATGTAGCAGGATCCTCTTTTGAGTCAGTATGGGTGGAAGTCAGGAACAGGAAGGGAGCAGTTACTCTACTGGGGGTATTCTATAGGCCGCCTGGTAGCAGCAGAGATACAGAGGAGCAGATTGGGAGGCAGATTTTGGAAAGGTGCAAAAATAACAGGGTTGTTACCATGGGTGACTTTAACTTCCCTAATATTGATTGGCACCTGATTAGTTCCAATGGTTTAGATGGGGCAGATTTTGTTAAGTGTGTCCAGGACAGATTCCTGTCACAGTATGTGGACAGGCCGACCAGGGGTAATGCCATACTAGATCTAGTGTTAGGTAATGAACCGGGTCAGGTCACAGATCTCTCAGTGGGTGAGCATCTGGGGGACAGTGACCACCGCTCCCTGGCCTTTAACATTATTATGGAAAAGGATAGAAACAGAGAGGACAGGAAAATTTTTAATTGGGGAAAGGCAAATTATGAGGCTATAAGGCTAGAACTTGCGGGTGTGAATTGGGATGATGTTTTTGCAGGGAAATGTACTATGGACATGTGGTCGATGTTTAGAGATCTCTTGCGGGATGTAAGGGATAAATTTGTCCTGGTGAGGAAGATAAAGAATGGTAGGGTGAAGGAACCATGGGTGACTAGTGAGGTGGAAAATCTAGTCAGGTGGAAGAAGGCAGCATACATGAGGTTTAGGAAGCAAGGATCAGATGGGTCTATTGAGGAATATAGGGAAGCAAGAAAGGAGCTTAAGAAGGGGCTGAGAAGAGCAAGAAGGGGGCATGAGAAGGCCTTGGCGAGTAGGGTAAAGGAAAACCCCAAGGCATTCTTCAATTATATGAAGGAAAAAAGGATGACAGGAGTGAAGGTAGGACCGACTAGAGATAAGGGTGGGAAGATGTGCCTGGAGGCTGTGGAAGTGAGCGAGGTCCTCAATGAATACTTCTCTTCGGTATTCACCAATGAGAGGGAACTTGATGATGGTGAGGACAATATGAGTGAGGTTGATGTTCTGGAGCATGTTGATATTAAGGGAGAGGAGGTGTTGGAGTTGTTAAAATACATTAGGACAGATAAGTCCCCGGGGCCTGACGGAATATTCCCCCGGCTGCTCCACGAGGCGAGAGAAGAGATTGCTGAGCCTCTGGCTAGGATCTTTATGTCCTCGTTGTCCCCGGGAATGGTACCGGAGGATTGGAGGGAGGCCAATGTTGTTCCCTTGTTCAAAAAAGATAGTAGGGATAGTCCGGGTAAATTATAGACCAGTGAGCCTTACGTCTGTGGTGGGAAAGATTCTTAGAGACAGGATCTATGGGCATTTAGAGAATCATGGTCTGATCAGGGACAGTCAGCATGGCTTTGTGAAGGGCAGATCATGTCTAACAAGCCTGATAGAGTTCTTTAAGGAGGTGACCAGGCATATAGATGAGGGTAGTGCAGTGGATGTGATCTATATGAATTTTAGTAAGGCATTTGACAAGGTTCCACACAGTAGGCTTATTCAGAAAGTTAGAAGGCATGGGATCCAGGGAAGTTTGGCCAGGTGGATTCAGAATTGGCTTGCCTGCAGAAGGCAGAGGGTGATGGTGGAAGGAGTACACTCAGATTGGAGGATTGTGACTAGTGGTGTCCCACAAGGATCTGTTCTGGGACCTCTACTTTTCGTGATTTTTATTAACGACCTGGATGTGAGGGTAGAAGGGTGGGTTGGCAAGTTTGCAGACGACACAAAGGTTGGTGGTGTTGTAGATAGTGTAGAGGATTGTCAAAGATTGCAGAGAGACATTGATAGGATGCAGAAGTGGGCTGAGAAGTGGCAGATGGAGTTCAACCCGGAGAAGTGTGAGGTGGTACACTTTGGAAGGACAAACTCCAAGGCAGAGTACAAAGTAAATGGCAGGATACTTGGTAGTGTGGAGGAGCAGAGGGATCTGGGGGTACATGTCCACATATCCCTGGCAGTTGCCTCACAGGTGGATAGGGTAGTTAAGAAAGCTTATGGGCTGTTAGCCTTCATAAGTTGAGGGATAGAGTTTAAGAGTTGCGATGTAATGATGCAGCTCTATAAAACTCTGGTTAGGCCACACCTGGAGTACTGTGTCCAGTTCTGGTCACCTCACTATAGGAAGGATGTGGAAGCATTGGAAAGGGTACAGAGGAGATTTACCAGAATGCTGCCTGCTTTAGAAAGTATGCATTATGATCAGAGATTAAGGGAGCTAGGGCTTTACTCTTTGGAGAGAAGGATGATGAGAGGAGACATGATAGAGGTGTACAAGATTATAAGAGGAATAGATAGAGTGGATAGCCAGTGCCTCTTCCCCAGGGCACCACTGCTCAATACAAGAGGTCATGGCTTTAAGGTAAGGGGTGGGAAGTTCAAGGGGGATATTAGAGGAAGGTCTTTTACTCAGAGAGTGGTTGGTGCGTGGAATGCACTGCCTGAGTTAGTGGTGGAGGCAGATACACTAGTGAAGTTTAAGAGACTACTGGACAGGTATATGGAGGAATCTAAGGTGGGGGTTTATATGGGAGGCAGGATTTGAGGTTCAGCACAACATTGTGGGCCGAAGAGCCTGTACTGTGCTGTACTATTCTATTCTATTCTATTCTAAGGACACACAGTCCTCGTTTATTGTCATTTAGAAATGCATGCATTAAAAAAATGATACAACGTTCCTCCAGAATGATATCACAAGAAAACACAGAACAAACCAAGACTAAAACTGACAAAACCACATAATTATAACATAAAGTTACAACAGTGCAAAGCAATACCATAATTTGATAAAGAGCAGACCATGGGCACGGTAAAAAAAGTCTCAAAGTCCTGATAGCCCCATCATCTCACGCAGACGGTAGAAGGGAGAAACTCTCCCTGCCATGAGCCTCCAAGCGCCGCAAACTTGCCGATGCATTGGAAGAGCCCAACCGCAGCGGACTCTGAGTCCGTCCGAAAACTTCGAGCCTCTGACCAGCCCCTCCGACACCGAGCACCATCTCTGCCGAGCGCTTTGACTCCGCCCTGGCCGCCGAGCAACAAGCAAAGCCGAGGATTTGGGGCCTTCTCCTCCGGAGATTCTGGACCATACAGTAGCAGCAGCAGCAAACCAGGCATTTCAGATGTTTCACCAGATGTTCCTCTGTGCTCTCACATCCATCTCCATCAAATCAGGATTGTGCACGGCACCCTACTTGACAACTAACAGACATCACCACCAGAGCGACCGCTGTGAGCTGTGTTGCACCACCATCTTCTCCTCCCGAAGTGGAGGATAGCAGATAATACCATTATTCCCACAATCCTGATTGGCAAGTTACAGAACCTGGGCCTCTGTACCTCCCTCTGCAATTGGATCCTCGACTTCCTAACCAGAAGACCACAATCTGTGCGGATTGGTGATAACATATCCTCCTCGCTGACGATCAACACTGGTGCATCTCAAGATGTGTGCTTAGCCCACTGCTCTACTCTGTCTATACCCATGACTGCATGGCTGGGCATAGCTCGAATACCATCTGTAAATTTGCTGATGATACAAAAATGCTGGTAGAATCTCAGGTGGTGACGGAAGGGTGTACAGGAGTGAGATATGCCAATGAGTGGAGTGGTGTCGCAGCAACAACCTGGCACTCAACGTCAGTAAGACAAAAGAGCTGATTGTGGACTTCAGGAAGGGTAGACGAAGGAACACATAACAATCCTCAAAGAGGGATCAGAAGTGAGCAGTTTTAAGTTCCTGGGTGTCATGATCTCTGAGGATCTAACCTGGTCCCAACATATCGATGTAGTTATAAAGAAGGCAAGACAGCGACTATACTTCATTAGGAGTTTGAAGAGATTTGGTATGTCAACAAATACACTCGAAAACTTCTATCGTTGTACCATGGAGAGCATTCTGACAGGCTGCATCACTCTCTGGTATGGAGGGGGCTACTGCACAGGACCGAAAGAAGCTGCAGAGGGTTGTAAATTTAGTCTGCTCCATCTTGGGTACTAGCCTACAAAGTACCCAGGATATCTTCAGGGAGCGGTGACTCAGAAAGGCAGCATCCATTATTAAGGACTTTCAGCACCCAGGGCATGCCCTTTTCTCACTGTTACCATCAGGGAGGAGATACAGAAGCCTGAAGACACACACTCAGTGATTCAGGAACAGCTTCTTCCTCTCTGCCATCTGATTTCAAAATGGACATTGAACCAGAGAACA
This sequence comes from Mobula hypostoma, assembly GCF_963921235.1. NCBI lineage: Eukaryota > Metazoa > Chordata > Chondrichthyes > Myliobatiformes > Myliobatidae > Mobula > Mobula hypostoma. Next base: position 524,137 of record NC_086111.1, read on the forward strand.
CTATCTCACTTTGTTAATATATATTTGTTTTTTGCATGGTTTTTATCTAATCAGTATATGTGTACTGTAATTGATTCATTTTTTTTTCTTCTTCCTCTACATCATGTATTGCATTGAACTGCTGCTGCTAAATTAACAAATTTCAGGACGCATGCTGGTGATACTAAACCTGATTCTGATCTGATAATTGTGAGCCTTTTCTGCAGTGTAGGAACACTCCTCCAGGTCAGAAAAAGTGATCAGAAGGGCAGAGTTAGAAGAACACAAGAACTGGGGGTTACAGAGCAGAATGGAGCAGCTAGGGTCAATGTTTGACAGTGATTCATTTGAGAAATTTTGGAGTACTGCGAAAATCAGTGGGTCTACACTCAATGGCCAATATATTAGGTACACCTTTACACGTGCTTGTGGATGCAAATGTCTAATGAGCCAATTATATGGCAGCAACTCAATATATAAAAGAATGCAGACATGGTGAAGAGGTTAAATTGTTGTTCAGACCAAACATCAGAATGGGGAAGAATTGTGATCAAAGTGACTTTGATCAGTATACATTGTTGGTGTCGGACAGGGTGGTTTGAACATCTCGGAAACTGCAGATCTGCTGGGATTCTCACTCACAACAGTCTCTAATTTACAGAGAATGGTGCGAAAAAATATCTAGTGACTGTCAGTTGTGTGGGCGAGAATGCCTTGCTGATGAGAGAGGTCAGAGGAGAATGGCCAGCCTGGTTCAAGTTGACAGGACGGTGACAGTAATTCAATTACTGTATCACAACAGTGGTGTGCAGAAGAGTATCTGCAAACACACATCAACCCTTGAAGTCGATGGTCTACAACAGCAGAAGACCGTGAACATACACTCAGTGGCTACTTTATTAGGTACAGGAGATCCCTGATAAAGTGGCTACTGAGTGTATGACAATTGGTTTCATCCCTTCAGGAGAAGTACCTATTCTGTTTTTTTATTTTATGCTCATGATAGTGGCCCTTTTGATATTATCCTGGCTGCAAAGTAAACCGGACTACCCATCCCTGAATTGACACCACTTCCCACTTCTCAGAATTTAATTCCTTTCCTTATTTGCCTGAAACATATCATTTGCAGTCCAGTGATTTAGCCTCCTCCTATGCTTTGAAGTGCCATCCAGCTTGAAGTAGGTTGTGGCCCTGAAAGATTCGGGCTCCGAAATGTGTATTTGGCGATCCGCTTGATTTTAGTTGAGACAGCTGGCTTTGCATTTAGAAAAGCCCTTCGTGCCTTGGTAGGGGGCAAAGCTGTGGGAGGAAAATCACTTTAACAATTTCCATAATACTGTGCCTTTAATACACAATGCCTTGGTAATTGGTTTATTATTGACACTTACACTGAGATATATTGAAATTCTTTTGTTTGCAGGCAGCTCATTCCATATATAGGTACATTGAGGTAGTACAAAAGGAAAAGACAACAGAATGCAGAATATAATGTTATAGACATAGAGAAAGTGCAGTAAAATTAATGTACAAAGGCTATGGCCAGATAGAATGAGAGGTCAAGAGTTCATTTTTTATCAAATGAGAGGTGCAGTGGGCCCGAAGCTGTCGTTGGTGGTATGTGTTCTCAAGCTTTTCTAACTTCTGCCATCTGGCTTCTTACCCCTTCCTTTCCGTTCTGCCGTCTGGCTTCTTCCCCCTTCCTTTCCGTTCTGCCGTCTGGCTTCTTCCCCCTTCCTTTCCGTTCTGCCGTCTGCCTTCTTCCCCCTTCCCTTCCGTTCTGCCGTCTGCCTTCTTCCCCCTTCCCTTCCGTTCTGCCGTCTGCCTTCTTCCCCCTTCCTTTCCGTTCTGCCGTCTGCCTTCTTCCCCCTTCCTTTCCGTTCTGCCGTCTCCCTTCTTCCCCCTTCCTTTCCGTTCTGCTGTCTGGCTTCTTCCCCCTTCCTTTCCGTTCTGCCGTCTGCCTTCTTCCCCCTTCCTTTCCGTTCCTGATGAAGGCTCTCGCCCAAATCCCCAACTGCTTATTTCTCTCCATAGATACCACTTGATCTGCTAAGTTCATCCAGCATTTTGTGTGTGTGAGATTTCCAACATTTGCAGAATCTCTTGTGTGCATCTTCTGCCTGATGGGAGTAGGGTAGAAGAGGGAAAGACCAGGGTGGAAGGGGTCCTTGATTATGTTGGCTGCCTTCCTGAAGTGGTGGGAAGTATAGACAGTCAAAGGAGAGGTTGGTTTTCATGAAGAATCAGTCCTTGATTAGTCGGCTGTGGTGCAGATGACTAAAAGCTTGATCCAAGAGATACCATCGTAATGTGGAGAGAAATGGTATGAATGAAATTTGTGAGCTAAAAGAGTCTGGACAGGGCCACCTTCATTGGATTAATTAATACCAAAGATGCTCAAGAGGCCAGTATTGGAAGAATGCTGAGATCTTGGAGACTGTAATGTTGAAGGTCTGTAATGCTACAGGTGTGGGAGAACTAGGAGGCGATCACAGAAAGAAGAATTTATATTTGATAAATTGTTTCACCGTGGAGAGGATGTGAACTGATTGCATCACCTTCGGATATGGATGGACCACTGCTCAGGATCAGATAAAGTTGCAGAGGAACAGGAAGGGGGCAGTTACTCTATTGGGGGTATTCTATAGGCCACCTGGTAGCAGCAGAGATACAGAGGAGCAGATTGGGAGGCAGATTTTGGAAAGGTGCAAAAATAACAGGGTCGTTACCATGGGTGACTTTAACTTCCCTAATATTGATTGGCACCTGATTAGTTCCAATGGTTTAGATGGGGCAGATTTTGCTAAGTGTGTCCAGGACAGATTCCTGTCACAGTATGTGGACAGGCCGACCAGGGGTAATGCCATACTAGATCTAGTATTAGGTAATGAACCGGGTCAGGTCACAGATCTCTCAGTGGGTGAGCATCTGGGGGAGAGTGACCACCGCTCCCTGGCCTTTAACATTATTATGGAAAAGGATAGAATCAGAGAGGACAGGAAAACTTTTAATTGGGGAAGGACAAATTATGAGGCTATAAGGCTAGAACTTGCGGGTGTGAATTGGGATGATGTTTTTGCAGGGAAACATACTATGGACATGTGGTTGATGTTTAGGGATCTCTTACAGGATGTTAGGGATAAATTTGTCCCGGTGAGGAAGATAAAGAATGGTAGTGTTAAGGAACCATGGGTGACAAGTGAGGTGGAAAATCTAGTCAGGTGGAAGAAGGAAGCATACATGAGGTTTAGGAAGCAAGGATCAGGAGGGTCTATTGAGGAATACAGGGAAGCAAGAAAGGAGCTTAAGAGAAGGCTGAGAAGAGCAAGAAGGGGGCATGAGAAGGCCTTGGCGAGTAGGATAAAGGAAAACTCCAAGGCATTCTTCAATTATATGAAGAAAAAAAGGATGACAGGAGTGAAGGTAGGATCGATTAGAGATAAAGGTGGGAAGATGTGCCTGGAGGCTGTGGAAGTGAGCGAGGTCCTCAATGAATACTTCTCTTCGGTATTCACCAATGAGAGGGAACTTGATGATGGTGAGGACAATATGAGTGAGGTTGATGTTCTGGAGCATGTTGATATTAAGGGAGAGGAGGTGTTGGAGTTGTTAAAATACATTAGGACAGATAAGTCCCCGGGGCCTGACGGAATATTCCCCAGGCTGCTCCACGAGGCGAGAGAAGAGATTGCTGAGCCTCTGGCTAGGATCTTTATGTCCTCGTTGTCCACGGGAATGGTACCGGAGGATTGGAGGGAGGCCAATGTTGTTCCCTTGTTCAAAAAAGGTAGTAGGGATAGTCCGGGTAAATTATAGACATAGAAACATAGAAACATAGAAAATAGGTGCAGGAGTAGGCTATTCGGCCCTTCGAGCCTGCACCGCCATTTATTATGATCATGGCTGATCATCCAACTCAGAACCCCGCCCCAGCCTTCCCTCCATACCCCCTGACCCCCGTTGCCACAAGGGCCATATCTAACTCCCTCTTAAACATAGCCAATGAACTGGCCTCAACAGTTTCCTGTGGCAGAGAATTCCACAGATTCACCACTCTCTGTGTGAAGAAGTTTTTCCTAATCTCGGTCCTAAAAGGCTTCCCCTCTATCCTCAAACTGGCCTGTGAGCCTTACGTCTGTGGTGGGAAAGATTCTTAGAGACAGGATCTATGGGCATTTAGAGAATCATGGTCTGATCAGGGACAGTCAGCATGGCTTTGTGAAGGGCAGATCGTGTCCAACAAGCCTGATAGAGTTCTTTGAGGAGGTGACCAGGGTTGTAGATGAGGGTAGTGTAGTGGATGTGATCTATATGGATTTTAGTAAGGCATTCGACAAAGTTCCACACGGTAGGCTTATTCAGAAAGTCAGAAGGCATGGGATCCAGGGAAGTTTGGCCAGGTGGATTCAGAATTGGCTTGCCTGCAGAAGGCAGAGGGTGGTGGTGGAGGGAGTACATTCAGATTGGAGGATTGTGACTAGTGGTGTCCCACAAGGATCTGTTCTGGGACCTCTACTTCTTGTGATTTTTATTAACAATCTGGATGTGGGGGTAGAAGGGTGGGTTGGCAAGTTTGCAGATGACACAAAGGTTGGTAGTGTTGTAGATAGTGTAGAGGATTGTCGAAGATTGCAGAGAGACATTGATAGGATGCAGAAGTGGGCTGAGAAGTGGCAGATGGAGTTCAACCCGGAGAAGTGTGAGGTAGTACACTTTGGAAGGACAAACTCCAAGGCAGAGTACAAAGTAAATGGCAGGATACTTGGTAGTGTGGAGGAGCAGAGGGATCTCGGGGTACATGTCCACAGATCCCTGAAAGTTGCCTCACAGGTAGATAGGGTAGTTAAGAAAGCTTATGGGGTGTTAGCTTTCATAAGTCAAGGGATAGAGTTTAAGAGTTGTGAGGTAATGATACAGCTCTATAAAACTCTGGTTAGGCCACACTTGGAGTACTGTGTCCAGTTCTGGTCGCCTCACTATAGGAAGGATGTGGAAGCATTGGAAAGGGTACAGAGGAGATTTACCAGGATGTTGCCTGCTTTAGAAAGTATGCATTATGATCAGAGTTTAAGGGAGCTAGGGCTTTACTCTTTGGAGAGAAGGATGATGAGAGGAGACATGATAGAGGTATACAAGATATTAAGAGGAATAGATAGAGTGGACAGCCAGCGCCTCTTCCCCAGGGCACCACTGCTCAGTACAAGAGGACATGGCTTTAAGGTAAGGGGTGGGAAGTTCAAGGGGGATATTAGAGGAAGGTTTTTTACTCAGAGAGTGGTTGGTGCGTGGAATGCACTGCCTGAGTCAGTGGTGGAGGCAGATACACTGGTGAAATTTAAGAGACTACTAGACAGGTATGGAGGAATTTAAGGTGGGGGGGTTATATGGGAGGCAGGGTTTAAAGGTCAGTATAACATTGTGGGCCGAAGGCCCTGTACTGTGCTGTACTATTCTATGTTCTATGTTAGGATTGTGAGCTCATCCAGTTCCACCTTGAGCACCAACCTCTCCACCATCAACGACATCTTGAAAAGGCGATGCTTCAAGAAGGCAGGATCTATCATTAAGGACCCGCACCATCCAGGACATGGTCCTTTTTCTTTGCTGCCATCAGAGTGAAAGTACAGGAGACTGAAAGCACACACTCAACATTTTAGGAACAGCTTCTTCCCCTCTGCTGTCAGATTTCTGAACAAACAATGAATGCATGAATACTACCTCAATGTTTTAGATTAGATTAGATTATGAGGACACTCAGTCCTCGTTTATTGTTGTTTAGAAATGCATGCATTAAGAAATGATACAATGTTCCTCCAGAATGATATCACAGAAATACATGACAAATCAAGACTAAAACTGACAAGACCACATAATTATAACATATGGTTACAACAGTGCAAAGCAATACCGCAATTTGATAAGAGCAGACCATGGGCACGGTAAATAAAAAGTCTTAAAGCCCTGATAGCCCCAACATCTCACGCAGACGGTAGAAGGGAGAGACTCTTCCTGCCATGAGCCTCCAGCGCCGCCAACTTGCCGATGCAGCATCCTGGAAGCACCCGACCACAGCCGACTCTGAGTCCGTCCGAGAACTTCGAGCCTCTGACCAGCCCTCTGACACCGAGCACCATCTCTGCCGAGCGCTTCGACCCCACCCCGGCCACCGAGCAACAAGCAAAGCCGAGGATTTGGGGCCTTCCCCTCCGGAGATTCTGGATCACACAGTAGCAGTGGCAGCGAAACAGGCATTTCAGAAGTTTCACCAGATGTTCCTCCGTGCTTCCATGTCTGTCTCCATCAAATCAGGATTGTGCACGGCACCCTACTTGACAAGTAACAGATATTCATCACCGGAGTGGCCGCTGTGCGCTGCGTCACACCGCCATCTTCTCCTCTTTTGCTCTCATTTTGCATTTTAATTTTAATAAAGTTAATATAATAAATGTTAATTTTTCATATATATATATATTTCTTAATGTAATTTATAGTATATTTATGGTATATTTTATTTATTGCTGCAAAAGAACAAATTTCACAATATATGTTAGTGATAATAAACCTGATTCTGGTTGCATGTTGGGTGGCAAGCAAGTGAGATGTGAATGGGAGTTAGAGCAATGTATCACAGATTACGATAAGACCACAAGACCATAAGACAAAGGAGCAGAAGTCGGCCATTCGGCCCATCGAGTCTGCTCCGCCATTTTATCATGAGCTGATCCATTCTGCCATTTAGTCTCACACCCCCGCCTTCTCACCATAACCTTTGATGCCCTGGCTACTCAGATACCTATCAATCTCTGCCTTAAATACACTCAATGACTTGGCCTCCACTGCTGCCCATGGCAACAAATTCCACAGATTCACCACCCTCTGACTAAAAAAATTTCTTCGCATTTCTGTTCTGAATGGGCGCCCTTCAATCCTTAAGTCATGCCCTCTCGTACTAGACTCTCCCATCATGGGAAACAACTTTGCCACATCCACTCTGTCCATGCCTTTCAACATTCGAAATGTTTCTACGAGGTCTCCCCTCATTCTTCTAAACTCCAAGGAATACAGTCCAAGAGCGGACAAACGTTCCTCATATGTTAACCCCCTCATTCCCGGAATCATTCTCGTGAATCTTCTCTGTACCCTCTCCAACGTCAGCACACCCTTTCTTAAATAAGGAGACCAAAACTGCCCACAGTACTCCAAGTACTGTGCCCAAGACCACAAGGAACTACAGAGAGTTGTGGATACTGCACAGCATATCACGGAAGCGAGCATTTCCTCCACAGACTTTGCTTACATCTCTTGCTGTCTTGGAAAGACAGCCAGCTTTTCCTAATCAGAGACCCTATCCATCCCAGAAATTCTTCTCTCCTCTTTCGATTGGACAAAAGATACAAAAGCTTGAAAACATGCACAACCAGGTTCAAGCACAGCTTCCATACAGATGTAATGAGATTCTTGAATGGCAGCCCTCTTGTAAGTTAAAAGTGAACTCCTGACATCACAATCTAGTTTGTCACGGCTAGCCTCTGCACCTTATTTGTCTACTTGTGCTGCATTTTCTCTGTAACTGTAACTGCAACACTATATTCTGCATTCTATTATCACGGCTACCTTGATGTACTGATGTTTTGAAATGATCTGTAAGGGCGGCATCAAAACAAAGGTTTTTCCTCTGTACCTCAATACATGTGACAATAATAAACCAAATGGTTAGTGATTAAAGGGAAAAGTTAGGTTTGTCATATGTACATCGAAACTTTGAAACATACAGTGAAATATATTATTTGCGCCAAGAATCCACACAGTCCGAGGATGTGCTAGGGGTAGCTGTCAAGTGTTGCCATGCTTCTGGCACCAACGTAACATGCCCACAACTTACTAAACCTTACTAACCCATATGTCTTCAGAACGTGGGCTGAAACTGGATACCAGGAGGAAACCAGTGTGGTCGTGGGAGACTGGTCTGTACAGCATTTGCAATTGAATCCTGATCACTGCAATGTTCCGACAAGAACTGTCCTTTGTTACTCAAATTTCCCCGGGAAATGACTATGACTATGACTGTCACTGGCACTGTGAAGCATTATGCTAACTGCTAGGCAATGGATTTTTTTGATAGAACATTGCAGGAACAGGCCCTTTGGCTGCTAAAAAGATAAACAAAATCCCTCAAAAATGAACCCCTTCCACCTACACAATGTCCATACCCCATCGTCTTCCTCATATTCATGTGCCCATCTAAATGTCTCCTAAAAGCCTCTAATATATTTGCCTCTACCACTATACCAGGCAGCACTTTCTGGACATCCACCAGTCTCTGAGTAAAAAGTTTCCCCTTGAAACCTAACACCTCTCACCTTCAATGCATAGCCTCTGGTATTAGACATCCAGGTACGGGAATTTCTAGAGTGCCTACGAAATGGCTTTTTACAGCAGCTTGAGGTTGAGCCCACTAGAGGGTCAGCTATCTTGGATTGGCTGTTGTGTAATAAACACCTATTGATTAGAGAGCTCAAGGTAAAAGAACCCGTCAGGGCAAGTGTTCATAATATGATCTATTTCACCCTGAAATTTGAGAAGGAGGAGTTTAAATCAGATGGTTCAGTATTACAGAGGAGTAAAGGGAATTACAGAGAGATGAGAGAGGAGTTGGCCAGAATTGATTGGAAAAGAACACTGGCAGGGATGACGGCAGAGCAGCCTGTATCCTATATATATATACAGTTGAAGTCAGAAGTTTACATACACCTTAGCCAATACATTTAAACTCAATTTTTCACAATTCCTGACATTTAATCCTAGGAAACATTCCCTGTCTTAGGTCAGTTAGGATCACTACTTTATTTCAAGAATGTGAAATGTCAGAATAATAGTAGAGAGAATGATTTATTTCAGCTTTTATTTCTTTCATCACTTTCCCAATGGGCCAGAAGTTTACATACACGTTGTTAGTATTTGGTAGCATTGCCTTTAAATTGTTTAACTTGGGTCAAAAGTTTTGGATAGCCTTCCACAAGCTTCTCACAGTAAGTTGCTGGAATTTTGTTCCATTCCTCTAGACAGAACTGGTGTAACTGAGTCAGGTTTGTAGGCCTCCTTGCTCGCACACGCTTTTTCAGTTCTGCCCACAAATTTTCTACCCAATCAATGGACTAAACTACCTGATCATGGAACAATCTACCCGATCATGGAACAAACTACCTGATCAGGGTAGAAACTACCTAGTCCAAGGAACAAATGAGCTAATCATGGAACAAACTACCTGATTAAGGAACAAATTATCTGATCATGGATCTCACTATCTAGTCCGTAGAACGAAGTACCTGATCATGGAACAACTTCCTAGTCAATGGAACAAACTACCTAGTCCAAGGAACAGACTACCTAATCCATGGAAGAAACGATCTGATCATGGAACAAACTACCTAGTCCATGGACCAAATTACCTGACCATTGAACAAACTGCCTAGTGCATGGAACAAAATACCTGATCTTTGAATAAACTATTTGGTCCATAACTACCCAGTCCATGGACCAAACTAGCTAGTTGATGGAACAAAATATCTGATCATAGAACAAACTACATGATCATGGCCCAAGCTACCAAGCTCCATGGAATAAGCTTCTTGATCATGGAACAAACTACCTAGTCCAGGGAATAGACTACCTAGTCCATGGACCAAACTACCTGGTTCATGGAACAAACTACCTAGTCCATGGACCAAACTACCAAACCAACCCCTTGCAGTAAGTTTATATTAGGGAAGTTGAAATCCATCAAGATAGCAACCCCTACTATTTTTACACATTTGCTTAATCTGTTTATATGTCAGTTCCTCGATGTCCATATGGCTACTGGGGTGGGGAGGGTGGTCTGCAGTACAATCTCCTCCGGATTATTGCGCCCTTCCTATTCCTGAGTTCTACCCAAATGGACTCAGTGTCTGAACCCACCTGCCAGTATGTCTCCCCAATTGCGGCTGTGATATTGTCCCTGGTTAGTAGTGCAGCTCCCCTCCCCTTCTTCGTTTACCTCCTCCTCTGTCTTTCCTTGCAAACCTGGTATATTAATCACCCATTTCTGCCCCTCTCTCAACCAAGTTTTTGTGATGGCCACAACATCATATTACTGTGTATTGATCCATGCTCTAAGTTCATCACCCTTTACCCATAATGCTCCTACCATTAAAATACTCAAACTTCACACCATCCGACCTATCATACCTGTTATTTTGATTTTGTCTTTCAATACTTCCTCTGACATCTACTTTCCTGTCTGATCCTTCACTTACTGAGTGGGTACTCCGGGTCCCAGCCCCCTGCAGAACGAGTTTAAACCCTGCTGAGTAGCATTAGCAAACATCCCAGCCAGGAACTTGGTTCCCCCCCAAGTGCAGGTGCAGCCCATCCCTCCTGTACAGGTCAGGTCATCCCTTCCCCAGAGAAGGTTCCAGTGATCCGACAATGAAACCCTGCCCCCTGCCCCCTGCCCCATCTCCTCAGCCTCTCATTCGTCTGTACTATCATCCCACTCATACCTGCAGTCTTCCGTGGCACAAGGAGTAATCCAGGGTGTACTACATGAGGGGTCAACCTCCTTCTTAACTCTATATACTCACTGTGTAGGGCCTCTTCCCCTTTCTGCTTATGTTATTAATGCTAACATGCAACTTGACCTCAGACTGTTCAATCTCCCCCTTGAGAATATCCTGCAGCCTCTCTGATGCATCCCGGACCCTCGCACCCAGGAGGCAGCACACCAATCCAGTGTCTCTTTTGATTCAAGATTCAAAAAACTTTATTGTCACTCTAACCGTACAGCAGCTCTGCAGGGCAGAATGAGACAGCGTTTCTCAGGGGCAGTGCAATCATAACATACAGACGCAACACTAAATAATAAACATAACAATAAATAGTAAAACACAACAGCCACATGTCAGTTAAAATCAAGTTATAAGTGTCCAGTACAAGTTAAAAGTGTCCGAAGCAGAGTCAGGTGGAGCAGCTATTTAGCAGTCTGACTGCCTGTGGGAAGAAGCTGTTTAGTAGCCTTGTGGTTTTAGTTTTGATGCTCCTGTAACGTTTGCCTGATGGCAGAACAAACAGTTCATGCAGAGGGTGTGAGGGGTCTTTAATGATGTACCGTATCTTCGGGAGGCATCGACTCTGAAAGAGGTCTTGGACAGAAGGTAGGGAGACCCCAATAACCTTCTCTGCTCCCCTAACCACCCTCTGCAAGGCTTTTTTGTCAACAGCACTGCAGCTGGAGTACCAGGTTGTGATGCAAAAGGTCAGCACACTCTCAACCACGCCTCTTGATGCCACAGGATCTCCTGTCTGTCCCCCTAACCGTTGAGTCCCCTATCATTACTGTACTGTATGACTTTACTCTTCCCAGCTGAGCCTCAGAGCTGAGTACTGTGCCACTAGCTTGGCTGCTGATGCTGTGCCCTGATGAGTCATCCCCCCCCCACCCCCAGCAGTATTCAAAGGGGTGACTTGTTGCTGAGTGAAATGGCCACAGTGGGACCCTGCGCTGATTGCTTCATCCCTTTAACCTCTCCCACCTACTGTCCTCTGGGTGCGACCACTTCTCTGTAATGTCCTCAGCCTGCCGGATGATCCTGAGTACATCCAACTCCAGCCCCAGCTCCTCAACTCGGTCAGTCAAGAGCTGAAGTTGGGTAACTTTCTGCAAGTTTAGTCGTCAGGGAAACCATCAGGCAATCCTGAATTCCCACACCTGACAGGAGGTCATCCCATCCTGACTATTTTGTACTTAAAAAAACTTATCCGTGCCTCTGCCTGTTCTCTCCAAAGCCTCCCCACTTTATCACTGGCACACTCTGACCGTGCCCACTCCACTTGACCCGACCTTGCTTCTATTTGCTGCTGAGCGTAGGTCTCTGGAGTTTAGGGTTTACCCGCATCTGCTCCTTTAATTTTCTCACTCTGACCTTTGCCGTTCTAGTCGAAATTGACCGGCCTCACCTGAAGCTCCGCCCCGACATTATGTAATTGCTCCACAAACGAGGGTGTTCAAGAAGTGAGAAAAGGCCTGGATATCTGTGAGAGTTATTAAAGAAAAGGATATTAGAGGTATGGAGGGATGGACAGTAGCGTAGCGCTTAATGTTAATGCATTACAGCACCAACGATTCAAGTTCGATTCCCACCACAGTTATAAGTCATAGTCGTAGTCATACTTTATTGATCGCGGGGGAAATTGGTTTTCGTTACAGTTGCACCATAAATGATAAACAGTAATAGAAATAGTAATAGTAATATTACTATTAGTAAATAGTAATGGTCATGGAAAAATAAATAGTAATAGAATAGTAGTAGAAAAATAATAATAAATAGTTAAATAGTAACATGTAAATTATGCCAGTAAATTATGAAATAAGTCCAGGACCAGCCTATCGGCTCAGGGTGTCTGACCCTCCAAGGGAGGGGTTGTAAAGTTGGAGTTTGTATGTTCTCCACATGACCACCTGGGTTCCCTCCGGGTGCTCCAGTTTCCTTCCATTTTCCAAAGGTGTTCCGGTTGGTAAGTGGCAGGCATGCTATATTGGCGCAGGAATCATGACGACTCTTGCAGGCTGTTCCAGCATGTTCTCAGTCCATCTCGGTCATTGGTGCAAATGAGACCTGTCACTGTATTTTTCTAAGTGTGTTTGACAAATAAAGCTAACTTTTTTTTCTCTTATCATAGAAATTTAACAGTGTCCTCTGCAGGTGTGAAGTTGAGGGGATGATGGGTGAGTGCACAGCACAACATTGGCTGTAGCCGTTTAATGCCCGCACAGGCCCATAAAGGTCAGGAGGGCCGTCTACTGAGAGAGCAGATGGCTATTGATATTTCGAGCAATCCCACTTCAGGGCTTGGGAACCTGGGAAGCTGTTATTAGTTGCTGATAGAAAAGCCTTGCTATGCATTTATATAGAGACCTACAGCACAGAATCAGGCCCTTCAGCCCATCTAGTCTAGGCTGAACTATTAATCTGCCTAGTCCCACCGACCCGCACTTGAACCATAGTGTCCCATCTATGTACTTACCCAAATTTCTCTTAAATGTGGAAATTGAAGCTAGATCCAACACTTCTGCTGGGAGCTCATTCCACACACTCACCACCCTCTGATTGAAGAAGTTCCCCCTCGTTATCCTTAAACATTTCACCTTTCACCCTTAACTCATGACCTCTAGTTTTAGTCTCACCTGATCTCAGTGGAAAAAGCCTGCTTGTATATACTCTATATGTACCCCTCATAATTTTTTATCCCTCTATCAAATCTCCCTTCATTCTCAGAAGGGCCTGTAATGTGCTGTAGATTTCTATGTTCTATGTTCTATGCTGCAGGAGAATCACCTACATTCATTAAGGTTAGGTATAAAGTGCTAACCTATTGAACTTTTCCCTACAACTCAGGGTCTCAAGTTCTGGCAACATCCTTGTAAATTTTCTCTGTACTCTTTCAATCTTATTGATATCTTTCCTGTAGGTAGGTGGCCAAAACTGCCCACAATACTCCAAATTAGGCCTCATCAACATCTCATACAACTTCAACAAAGCATTCCATCTTCTGTATTCGGTACATTGATTCATGAAGCCAAAGTGCTCTAAGCTCCCTTCACAACCCTGTCTCCCTGTGAAGCCACTTCCAATAAATTATGGATCTGTATTTCTAGATCCTTTTGTTCTTCCGCACTCCTCAATGCCTTACCGTTTGCTGCGTAAGTCCCGTGCTGATCTGTCCTCCCAAAGTGCAAGACCTCATACTTGTTAATACCAAAGTTAAGGAGAGAAAACAGGTTTGTAGAGTTGGGTCAGTAATGAACTGGCTCCTCTGGTTTCCCCTGTGTCCCAAAGACCGGTTGGTCAGTAACTTTAATGGCTGCTGTAAGTTGCCTCAGATGTAGGTGGGTGACTGGAGTTAGTGGGTAAGTGAGGGAGAATGTGTTACAAGGAAATGAATGCTGAAATTGGTTGAACTTAATACGTTAGGAACATTTAGGAGACCCTTAGATAAGCACATGAATGAAAGAAGAATGAAGGGTTATGAGCTATGTAGCAGGCAAGCTTAAGATTGAATGTAGTTAAAGGGTCCGCACGATATCATGGGCTGACGGGTTGGTACAATACAGTACTGTTCTATGCTTTAGGAATGAGATTGATGGGGTTGCACTGAGAGCTAGCGTAGTCACAATGGGCTGAACAGCTCTTTCTATGTCACAAGGATTGATTGTTGTTGAATGGTAGAACAGAGTTGAGGCCTCGTGTGTTTCTGTGTTTTACATCTGACTTCAAACTAAACATCAGAAGTGTGAGATGCGTTTACCTCTGCACACAGCTGAGCTCTGCTCCACTTCCACTCTGTGACAAAACCATCTTGTTTTTCAGAATATCATCAAGAAAGTAAATGGGCAGAAGTTTGTGTATAAGTTTGTGTCGCTGCCAGACAGCCTGGCAATGGTGTCGGACAAATACGACAGTGGTGAGAGCGAGTGGGCGATCGGCAGGACTGGGGAGAAAGGCCTTTCGTTGCCCAGGCAACTGAAGGCCAGCACCAGAGTCTCATCAAGAAATGAGTATATGCGCTCAGGGCTCTATTCCACGTTCACCATCCAGTCTCTGCAAAGCACCAATCACCGGCCAAGGGAAGCCAACAACCCTGCGAAAAGCCTGGAAGTGCTGGAGCAGGAGAGGAAAGCCCAGATTCTGGAGAGTCTTGCTGAGGAGCTGGAGCTCAAGCAGCAGAAAGAAGAGGAACCACATTCCCAGGCCTACAGTGACTCTTCAATGGAAACCTTGAGTGATGTCTCCCACCAGGGAGACCTCAAGGTGAAGATGGAGGTGACAGATGATTTGGATTGTATCATCTTGGATGCTATACCAGCTTCTGATGAATTAGCTCAGGCTCCGAGCCCCAGTAAGAAACAGTCAGGAAGTGACAGTAACCTTCAGCCGCCAAAACCCAAGAAGCCAAAGGACCTGGAGCTGCCCACAACACTCCTCACAACCCAGAACAGTCCTCCACCAGATAAAAGCAACCCTGGCCTTTTGAACACGGTGGTCTTCCCACCCTCTAGTTCGGTTACTCCAACGCTGATCGCTCAACACGTTCAGGTATGCTTGTTATATTTTATACTGAATAGTACAATAATTGCATAGTAGTGTAGCAGTTAGTGTACAAAATGCTGGAGGAACTCAGCAGGCCAGGCAGCAGCTGGGAAGAGTACAGTTGGGTGTTGCTCAGATTTCCAGCATCTGCAGATTTTCTCTTGTTAGCAGTTAGTGCAGTCGCTTTACAGTGCCCCATTGGGGTTCAGTTCCCACCACTGGAAGTATAGACATAAAGTACAGTTTTGGCTGAATTCTACCAAATTTAATTTTATCAGAGGAATACACTGGCCTATAGGTCACCAGCTTTCTCCATCACCTTTTAAACCCTTATAAAAATGCCCAGGAAGCAGATTTATTGACCAGTTTTTCATGGGATTCCCCCCGTGGAATGCAGTGCTGTCTTTAAGCCCAGCTCACTCACTTGAACTTTGAGAGCCAGTCTCCAGTCCTCAAGCTGTAGAAGACCGCTGTATTTGTGGCACTGTAGCGTAATGGCTGGCATAACATCTTACAGTGACAGCAGTCAGGGTTCAATTTCCGCTGCTGTCTAGAAGGAGCTTGTATCTTCTCCCCATGACCTGTGGGTTTCCTCTGGGTGCTCTGGCTTCCTCCCTCATCCCCCCAGAGATTAGGTTCGGCTTAGTGAGTTGTGGGCATGATATCTTGGTGCCAGAAGCATGGTGACACTTGCAGGATGCTCCTAGCTCATCCTCTGACTGTGTCAGTCGTTGATGCAAAATAACGCATTTTACTGTGTGTTTCAATGTATATGTAACTAATAAATCTGTTCTTTGACCTTTAGATCACAACACTCCAAAGGTTCTACAGTTTTAGAAGTTGTGGCTTGTATCCCAAAAGCTTGGTCATAAATATAGATTTTTATAAAATATGCCCTTGACATCAGTCACTAGAATTGCCACCTTGACCTTCTGACTTCCTCCTGTCTTCAAAATAACCATTCACCACAGTAGTAGCTGACCTGCGGACTAATGTTCCGATTGTACCAAGTGCTTCAACTTTGATGAAATGCCAGGTTTACAGTACTTTAGCAAAAGCCTTTAGATGTTCACACACCACATTTACTACATTACTCTCATCACTTCTGTCCGTTACCCAATCTGGAGCTGATCGTTTGGCCCACCAAGTCCATACTGACCATCAGATAACAATTTATACTAACCTTGAGCTAATTCTGCTTTATTCTCCCCATATCCCCAAGATTCTGCACTCACCAATCACTGGGGCAATTTATAGCAGGCAATAAACCTGTGCAGTTGGCCCACTATGTTGTGCTGATGCTTTAACCTACTGTAAGATCAACCCAATGCTTCCCTTCCACATAACACTCTCTTCTTCTTTCATCCTGTTGCCTCTCTTAAACGTCCCAAATGTATCTACCTCTAACACCACCTCTGGCAACGCGTTCCACACAACCACCACTCTCTGCGTAAAAAAAAACTTAACTCTGGCATTCCCCTATGCTTTCCTCATATCACTTTAAAATTATGCCCCTTCATATTAGCCATTTCCACCCTTGTAAAGAGACTCTGGCTGTCCACTCTATCTGTGCCTTTTATCATCATGTACATCTCAGCAGGTGAAGAGCAGCATCTGTGAAGGAAGGGGATTAGAATTATAACACTACAGTACAGTAGATGACCTTTTAGCATACTCTAAGATCAATCTAACCCTTCCCTCCTACATTGCCCTACATTTTTCTATCATCTGTATGCCATCTAAGAGTTTCTTAAATGTTCCTAATATACGTACCTCTATCGCCACCCGTGGCTGCACATTCATTCACCCACTCCTCTGTGTGTGACATTCCCCCGGTAAAGATCTAGTACTTTCCCAGTATAGATGATGAATAAACTCTTCTTGGGCTTCCTGCCAGGTACAGGTATCATCCAACCAGGTTTCTACTGTCTCATCTGGTCTACCATCGAATTCCAGTTCCTACTTAGAGCGAGACCTTTGTCTTCGTTAGAATTCTTTTCCACTAGTTTTATTTTAATGGTTACCTTCACCAGGCAGTCCCAAAACCCACTGGTGCAGCACAGTAGGTATTTGCCGTTGAAGTCAATCCTATGGCCATTTGCAAGATTCCCTGTGAACGCGGAAGAGTGTACATTGGTCAGACAGGGCACATGGTGGAAACCCGCATCAAGGAGTACAGGAGGCGTATCTGTTTGGGTTGCCCTGAGAAATAGGTGGTCCCAGAGCACTGCATTCCCAATGGCCATAGGATGGACTTCGCCATGCCATTGGGTGTTAGGACCACCTGGTGATGGAGGCCATTGAAATAAAACTAGGAGAAAAGAATTTTAACAAAGACCAAGGTCTCACTCTAAGTAAGAACTGGAATTCGATTGTAAACAAGGTGGGAGAGTGGATATCTGATTGGATGAGGACTAACCAATCAGGAGGGACAGACGATAGGATTATAAATACAACTGGACTATACGTGCCTAGGCATCATTCCTGATGAAGATGGGAGAGTTTGTCATTGAAATATCGGTTAAAAATGATACCTGTACCCAGCTGGAACCCCTTGAAGAGTTTATTCATTCTCCCTATACTTCCCTCCAATTATCTTAGAATTAAGCCCCTTCATATTAGCCATTGCTGTCCTGGGAAAAAGTCCCTGGCTTTCTCACTTAATCCATACTTCTTATCATCTTGTACATCTCTATTGAGACACCTGCCATCCTCCTTTGCTCCAAAGAGAAAAGCACTAGTTTGCTTAACCTCAAACAAGACAAAATCTGCAGATGCTGGATCTCCAAGCAATGCACACAAAATACTGGAGGAACTCAGCAGGCCAGAGGGTTGTTGTTGAAGGGTTTTGGTCCAAAATGTCGACTGTACTTTTTTCCATAGATACAGCTGCCTACTGAGTTCACCCAGCATTTTGTATGTGTTGTTCTGGATTTCCAGTGTCTGCAGAATCTCTTGTGTTTATTCATCATGGAATAGCCTCAACTAGAATACAGTACTCAATTTGCAAGGTGTTTACATAGAAACCTACAGCGCAATTCAGGCCCTTCAGCCCACAACGTTGTGCCGAACATGTACTTACTTTAGAAATTACCTCGGGTTACCCATAGCCCTCTATTTTTCTAAGCTCCATGTACCTATCCAGGAGTCTCTTAAAAGACCCTGTTGTACTCGGCTCCACCATCATCGCCGGCAACCCATTCCACGCACTCACCACTCTCTGCATAAAAAACTTACCCCTGACATCTCCTCTGTACCTACTTCCAAGCACCTTAAAACTGTGCCCTCTTGTGCTAGCCATTTCAGCCCTGGGGAAAAGCCTCTGACTATCCACATGATCAATGCCTCTCATTATCTTATACACCTCTATCAGTTCACCTGTCATCCTCCACCGCTCCAGGGAGAAAAGGCCAAGTTCACTCAACCTATTCTTATAGGGCACGCTCCCCAATCCAGGCAACATCCTTGTAAATCTCCTCTGCACCCTTTCTATGGTTTCCACATCCTTCCTGTAGTGAGGTGACCGGAACCGAGCACAGTATTCCAAGTGGGGTCTGACCAGGGTCCTATATAACTGTAATATTACCTCTGGATCTTAAACTCAATCCCACGAGTGATGAAGGCCAATACACCATATGTCTTCTTAACCACAGAGTCAACCCGCGTAGCAGCTTTGAATATCCTATTAACCTGGACCCCAAGATCCCTCTGATCCTCCACACTGCCAAGAGTCTTACCATTAATATTATATTCTGCCATCATATTTGACCTACAAAAATGAACCACTTCACACTTATCTGGGTTGAACTCCATCTGCCACTTCTCAGCCCAGTTTTGCATCCTATCAATGTCCCGCTGTAACCTCTGACAGCCCTCCACACTATCCACAACACCCCCAATCTTTGTATCATCAGCAAATTTACTAACCCATCCATCCACTTCCTCATCCAGGTCATTTATAAAACTCATGAAGAGAACAGATCCCTGAGGCACACCACTGGTCACTGACCTCCATGCAGAATATGACCCATCTACAACCACTCCTTGCCTTCTATGAGCAAGCCAATTCTGTATCCACAAAGCAATGTCCCCTTGGATCCCATGCCTCCTTACTTTCTCAATAAGCCTTACATGTGGTACCTTATCAGATGCCTTGCTGAAATCCATATACACTACATCTACTGTTCTACCTTCATCAATGTGTTTAGTCACATCCTCAAAAAATTCAGTCAGGCATTAGACATGTGCAGACGGGTCTAAAGACATGTAGAGATGGCGGAGAAGCTGCTGCTATTTTCCTGAAGTTGGAGATATTCAAATGGAAATTTATCTGCGTTATTGAAAACGCTGATAGTTTGATGAGGCAAATACCTATTAAAGATAAAGATGAGTTTTGTTTGTCACTTGTACATTGAAACATCGAAACATACAGTGAAGTGCATTGTTTGCAGCCCACAAGTATCACCATGCTTCCTGCACCAACATAGCACGTCCACAGCTTACTAATCCTCACTCTTAACGGTTTTAGAGTGTGAAGGAAACAGGAGCACCTGGAGGAAAGTCGTGCGGCTATAGGGAGAATGTGCAAGCTCCTTCCAGACAGCAGTGGTAATTGAGTCCCTGTTTGACGTCTGGCACTATAAGCATTATGCATTAACCATTATGCCACCATGTCAGTCTTCTGACTAACAGCCAGAGTTCTGGATCATTGATCCCAGAGACATAAATTCAAACTCATCAAAGCCACAGGAAATTAAGTAGTTCTGGAATTTAATCAAAAAGATATAGTTCCAGTGATCATACAGTAACCATGAAGCTATAATTTTCCTATAAAATACTGAACGGTTCACTAATGCCTTTCAGAGGACATCCGATACTTCTAGCTAATCGATTTTCAACTCAAGGCCCACTATCATGGCTGCTCTTTAATTCTTTATCTGCCTGCTAAATTCAGGTAATGGGTGATAAATCGTCTTTCCCAAATAATCCTCCTTCACTTTGAGTGGTCAATGGGCACTACACTTTTCAAGAAGGAGCCTTTAGCTTTGTCTGCTGGATAATTCTCTTCACATGACAGAACTCAGAATGCTGTGTATGTTTCAGGAATTGACTGAGTGTAACTACTACCACCATGCTCGATGTGTTGGCCTGGCAAAGGACGTTGATGTTAATTTGTTTAGTGGATTTGGAGAGACAATGATGGGATCTCTCCTCTGCATTAATCTACATCCTGTAAGTTAATAAATAGAAAGGAGAGACTGCTTCCACCTGGAGTAAAGTTGATAACCAGAGAATCCATATTTTAAGTTCATTGCCTAAAGAACAGTGAAAGGATGGGTTACTGTGATGTGGTGAAGATTGCAGCCATGGTATCTTTCTGGGCAGACTCGAGAGCTGGAATGGTTTGATCTTCTTTCTACTCCAAATATTTCCTATCAAAATTAAGATGGGAAAGTCAGGAGAAATTTTACACCTGATTTTGAAATAATGTACCAAATTTTTGTGCTGGTTGAAGATTTTTGCCCTGTTTGGAGCATCTGCTATTCTTCAGGTTTGACTTTCTACTTCAGGGGTGCTGTGGGTTTAAGAAACTTGAGGTATGAATCTGCTGCAGTGGAATAAAATGTCAAAAAAAAACAAGGTGAAGCCATAGGAATAGAAGAAAGACATTCGCACCATGGAATCTGCTCTGTCATTTGATCATGACTAATTTATTTTCCTCCTCAACCCAATTCTCACCTTAACCTTTGACACCCTTATTAATCAAGACCCTGTCCATTTCCACCAATGACTTGGCCTCTACAGCTGTCTGTGGCAATGATTTCCACAGATTCAACACACTGTGGTGAAAGAAGTCCCTCCTCATCTCTGTTCTACAGGGACGTCCTTTTATTCTGAGGCTGTGCACTCTGATCCTAGACTCTACCACTATTTGAAATATTCCCTCAATGTCCCCCACCTTTAGGCATTTGCCATCTATAATTGAATATAAAGTTTTACAGGGCCCCAGAAGAACAGGACAAGAGGAACAGGACTCATTCAATAGTTCAAGATGTCATGGACAAGGTGACATGAACAGCTGCCAGTTGTGAACAACAATTCTTTCAAAATGTAGATTAAAAAACGATGCAGCCAGAGACCTTTAATAAGCAGTGGACTGTAGTTATTACTTTGGCCACAAGGTGGAGGTAAAGCCACACACACAAAATGCTGGAGGAACCCAGCAGGCCAGGCAGCATCGATGGAAAAGAGTACAGTCAACGTTTTGGGCCAAGCAGGACTGGAGGAAAAATGCTGAGGAGTAGATTTAAAAGGTGGGGGAGAGGAGAGAGAAAAACACAAGGTGATAAGTGAAACCTGAAGGGGAGGGATGAAGTAAAGAGCTGGGAAGTGGACTGCAGAAGGGGGAGTCTGATAGAAGAGGACAGAGGGCTATACAAGAAATAAAAGGGGGGCAATGGGTGGGCAATGAGAAAAAGTGCGAGAGAGTGAAGTGGATGGAGAATGGTGAAGGGGGGCATTACTGGAAGTTCGAGAAATTGATATTCATGCCATCAGAATCAGGTTTGTTGTCACTGGCATGTGACGTACAATTTGTTAACTTAGCAGCAGCAGTTCAATGCAATACATAATAATAAAAAATAAAATTGATCAATAAACAAGTAAATCAATTATGTATATTGAATAGATTTAAAAAATGCAAAACAGAAATACTGTATATTTTTTAAAAATTGAGTTAGTGTCCAAAGATTCAATATCTATTTAGGAATCGGATGGCAGAGCTGTTTCTGAATTGCTGATAGTGTACCTCCTACCTGATGGTAACAGTGAGAAAAGGGCATGCCCTGAGTGCTGGAGGTTTTTAATAATGGATGCTCCCTTTCTGAGACACCGCTTCCTAAAGATGTCCTGGGTACATAATTGTATAAGGGCTAAGAGAGTTGTAAAAGAGCGCCTAAAGGCTTTGTGTGTCAATGCAAGGAGCATTCGTAATAAGGTGGATGAATTGAAAGTGCAGATTGTTATTAATGATTATGATATAGTTGGGATCACAGAGACATGGCTCCAGGGTGACCAAGGATGGGAGCTCAACGTTCAGGGCTATTCAATATTCAGGAGGGATAGACATGAAGGAAGGGGAGGTGGGGTGGCGTTGCTGGTTAAAGATGAGATTAACGCAATAGAAGGGAAGGACATAAGCCAGGAAGATGTGGAATTGATATGGGTAGAGCTGCGTAACACTAAGGGGCAGAAGACGCTGGTGGGAGTTGTGTACAGGCCACCTAACAGTAGTAGTGAGGTCGGAGATGGTATTAAACAGGAAATTAGAAATGTGTGCAATAAAGGAACAGCAGTTATAATGGGTGACTTCAATCTACATGTAGATTGAGTGAACCAAATTGGTAAAGGTGCTGAGGAAGAGGATTTCTTGGAAATGTATGCGGGATGGTTTTTTTGAACCAACATGTCGAGGAACCAACTAGAGAGCAGGCTATTCTAGACTGGGTTTTGAGCAATGAGGAAGGGTTAATTAGCAATCTTGTCGTGAGAGGCCCCTTGGGTAAGAGTGACCATAATATGGTGGAATTCTTCATTAAGATGGAGAGTGATATAGTTAATTCAGAAACAAAGGTTCTGAACTTAAAGAGGGGTAACTTTGAAGGTATGAGACATGAATTAGCTAAGATAGACTGGCAAATAACACTTAAAGGATTGACGGTGGATATGCAATGGCAAGCATTTAAGGATTGCATGGATGAACTACAACAATTGTTCATCCCAGTTTGGCAAAAGAATAAATCAAGGAAGGTAGTGCACCCGTGGCTGACAAGAGAAATTAGGGATAGTATCAATTCCAAAGAAGAAGCATACAAATTAGCCAGAAAAAGTGGCTCACCTGAGGACTGGGAGAAATTCAGAGTTCAGCAGAGGAGGACAAAGGGCTTAATTAGGAAGGGGAAAAAAGATTATGAGAGAAAACTGGCAGGGAACATAAAAACTGACTGTAAAAGCTTTTATAGATATGTAAAAAGGAAAAGACTGGTAAAGACAAATGTAGGTCGTCTACAGACAGAAACAGGTGAATTGATTATGGGGAGCAAGGACATGGCAGACCAATTGAATAATTACTTTGGTTCTGTCTTCACTAAGGAGGACATAAATAATCTTCCAGAAATAGTAGGGGACAGAGGGTCCAGTGAGATGGAGGAACTGAGCGAAATACATGTTAGTAGGGAAGTGGTGTTAGGTAAATTGAAGGGATTAAAGGCAGATAAATCCCCAGGGCCAGATGGTCTGCATCCCAGAGTGCTTAAGGAAGTAGCCCAAGAAATAGTGGATGCATTAGTGATAATTTTTCAAAACTCGTTAGATTCTGGACTAGTTCCTGAGGATTGGAGGGTGGCTAATGTAACTCCACTTTTTAAAAAAGGAGGGAGAGGGAAACCGGGGAATTATAGACCGGTTAGCCTAACGTCGGTGGTAGGGAAACTGCTGGAGTCAGTTATCAAGGATGTGATAACAGCACATTTGGAAAGCGGTGAAATCATCGGACAAAGTCAGCATGGATTTGTGAAAGGAAAATCATGTCTGACGAATCTCATAGAATTTTTTGAGGATGTAACTAGTAGAGTGGATAGGGGAGAACCAGTGGATGTGGTATATTTGGATTTTCAAAAGGCTTTTGACAAGGTCCCACACAGGAGATTAGTGTGCAAACTTAAAGCACATGGTATTGGGGGTAAGGTATTGGTGTGGGTGGAGAATTGGTTAGCAGACAGGAAGCAAAGAGTGGGAATAAACGGGACCTTTCCAGAATGGCAGGTAGTGACTAGTAGGGTACCGCAAGGCTCAGTGCTGGGACCCCAGTTGTTTACAATATATATTAATGACTTGGATGAGGGAATTAAATGCAGCATCTCCAAGTTTGCGGATGACACGAAGCTGGGCGGCAGTGTTAGCTGTGAGGAGGATGCTAAGAGGATGCAGAGTGACTTGGATAGGTTGGGTGAGTGGGCAAATTCATGGCAGATGCAATTTAATGTGGATAAATGTGAAGTTATCCACTTTGGTGGCAAAAATAGGAAAACAGATTATTATTTGAATGGTGGCCGATTAGGAAAAGGGGAGGTGCAACGAGACCTGGGTGTCATTATACACCAGTCATTGAAAGTGGGCATGCAGGTACAGCAGGTGGTGAAAAAGGCAAATGGTATGCTGGCATTTATAGCGAGAGGATTCGAGTACAGGAGCAGGGAGGTACTACTGCAGTTGTACAAGGCCTTGGTGAGACCACACCTGGAGTATTGTGTGCAGTTTTGGTCCCCTAATCTGAGGAAAGACATCCTTGCCATAGAGGGAGTACAAAGAACGTTCACCAGATTGATTCCTGGGATGGCGGGACTTTCATATGAAGAAAGACTGGATGAACTGGGCTTGTACTCGTTGGAATTTAGAAGATTGAGGGGGGATCTGATTGAAACGTATAAAATCCTAAAGGGATTGGACAGGCTAGATGCAGGAAGATTGTTCCCGATGTTGGGGAAGTCCAGAACTAGGGGTCACAGTTTGAGGATAAAGGGGAAGCCTTTTAGGACCGAGATTAGGAAAAACTTCTTCACACAGAGAGTGGTGAATCTGTGGAATTCTCTGCCACAGGAAACAGTTGAGGCCAGTTCATTGGCTATATTTAGGAGGGAGTTAGACGTGGCCCTTGTGGCTAAAGGGATCAGGGGGTATGGAGGGAAGGCTGGTGCAGGGTTCTGAGTTGGATGATCAGCTATGATCATAATAAATGGCGGTGTAGGCTCGAAGGGCCGAATGGCCTACTCCTGCACCTATTTTCTATGTTTCTATGTTTCTATGTACTTTGTAGGCTGGTGCCCAATATGGAGCTGACTAGATTTACAACCTTCTGCAGCTTCTTTCGGTCCTGTGCAGTAGCCCCCCAATACCAGACAGTGATGCAGCCTGTCAGAATGCTCTCCATGGTACAACTATAGAAGTTTTTGAGTGTATTTGTTGACATACCAAATCTCTTCAAACTCCTAATAAAGTATAGCTGCTGCCTTGCCTTCTTTATAACTGCATTGATATGTTGGGACCAGGTTAGATCCTCAGAGATCTTGACACCAGGAACTTGAAGCTGCACACTCTCTCCACTTCTGATCCTCTGTGTGGAGTCAGCCAGGTTGCAGGTCACCCAGACGGAATATAAAGTCATGTTCCTCCAAACTGAGTTGGCCTCATCATGACAGTGGAGGAGGCTATGCATAGACATATGGGAATGGGAATGGGAAGTAGAATTAAGTGGAATCCCACTTTTTCTGGCAGATGGAGTGTAGGTGCTCAGCGAAGTGGTTTCGCAGTCTACGTCGGGTCTCACCAATATAGAGGAGGCCACAGTAGGAGCACCGGACGCAGTATATCACCCCAACAGACTCACAGGTGAAGTGTTGCCTCACCTGGAAGGACTGTTTAGGGCCCTGAATGGTAGTGAGGGAGGAGGTGTAGGGGCAGGTGTAGCACTTGTTCTGTTTGCAAGGATAAGTGCCAGGAGGGAGATCAGTGGGGAGGGACAAATGGACAAGGGAGTCGTGTAGGGAGTGATCCCTGTGGAAAACGGAAAGTGGGCTGGAAAGAAGGATGTGCTTGGTAGTGGGATCCCGTTGGAGATGGCAGAAGTTCTGGAGAATTATGTGCTGGAGACAGAGGCAGGTGGGGTAGTAGGTGAGGACAAAAGGAACCCTATCCTTGCTAGAGTGGCGGGAGGATGGGGTGAGAGTAGATATGCATGAGACGGGAGAGGTGTGGTTGAGAGCAGTGTTGATGGTGGAGGAAGGGAAGCCCCTTCTTTGAAGGAGAAGAACATCTCCTTCGTTCTAGAATTAAAAGCCTCATCCTGAGAGCAGATGTGGCGAAGACGGAGGAATTGAGAAAAGGGGCTGGCGTTTTTACAAGTCACGGGGTGGGCAAAGGTATTGTCCAGATAGCTGTGAAAGTCTGTGGGTTTGTAATAGACATCAGTAGATAAGCTATCACCAGAGATAGAGACAGTTAGATTGAGAAAGGGGAGGGAGGTGTTGGGAATGGGCCAGGTAAGTTTGAGTTCGGGGTGGAAACTAGAGACAAGGTGGATGAAGTTGACAAATTCCACATGGGTGCAGGAAGCAGCACCAATGCAGATGTCGATATAATGTAGGAAAAGTATGGGACAGCTACCAGTGTAGGTTTGGAACATAGACTGTTCCATGTAGCAGACAAACAGGCAGGCATAGCTGGGACCCATGTGGGTGCCCATGGCTACAGCTTTTGTTTGAAGGAAGTGGGAGAGGAGCCAGAGGAGAAATTATTAAGAGTGAGAACGGAGGAAAGTGGTAGTGGAGGGGAAATGGTTGGGTCTGGTGTCCAGAAAGAAATGGAGAGCTTTGAGGCCTTCCTGGTGGGGGATGGAGGTATACAGGCTGGACATCCATAGTGAAAATAAGATAATGGGAGCCAGGGAACCTGAAATCATTGAAAAGATCCAGACTGTGTGAAGTGTCACAGATGTAGGTAGGAAGGGACTGAACTGGGGGGGGGGGGGGGAGATAAAACAGAGTTCAGGTAAAGAGATATGAGTTCAGAACAAGCAGAAACAATGGGTTTACCTGGACAGGTAGGTTTGTGGATCTTGGGTAGGAGGTGGAAATGGGAGGTGTGGGGTGTGGTAACTATGAGGTTGGTGGTAGTGGATGGGAGATTCCCAGAGTTAATAAGGTTGATGATGATGTGGGAGACCATGGCCTGGTGCTCCTTAGTGGAGTCCTATTTGAGGGGTAAGTAAGAGGAGGCATCTGAGAGTTGTTGCTGGGCCTCAGCAAGGTAAAGGTCAGTACGCCAGACTACTACAGCAAACCACCCTGCCCCCCATCTGCAGGTTTGATGGTGAGGTTAGAATTAGTGCGGAGGGAGTGGAGAGCATTTAGAGATCATCAGGAGGTCACTAAAAATTATTATATTTTGCCACTAGTTGAGTAGTAGCTTCCCATCATTAATGCTGGAAATTTCTGAGTGTGTGAATCAATAAAAGTGGATTTCCTGCTGATGGAGAAGGGAGTGTTCCCAAGGCGGTATCTGTGGTCATGCAGAGTGCATGAGCTGGCTGGTTGGGAGGTGTAAATTTTGAAAGGATGTGGCAAAGACTTTCTCCCCAGCTGCAGTTAAGATATCGTTTTAGGATAGAGGACACCTCAAACCTGAGCCGGGAGTGTTTGATGAATATATAGGTTCCTGGTTTTGGTTTTGTTTGTTATTATTGTCACATGTACCACAATTCAGTGGAAAGCTTGGCTTGTATACTGTTCATGCAGATCAAATCATTACACAATACATTGACCTAGAGTAAGGAAAAACAATAAAATGTACAAGTTACTGAAAAAGTACAGTTCAGGTAAACGATAGGTCAAGTGTCCATTTTTTTTCATACAAAAGTCTGATAAACTCTAAACATTTGGAATTTCTAATACAAAACATCATCTGGTTTCCCTTTCTCCACCCTGATCATTACAAAGAACTCTGATTCCCTTCATGATTTCCCTTCATAAAACTATTTTGGCTCTATCTATCTGTACAATAGTTTTCTAAATATGTTAAAGCAACTTCCTTAATATACAGGTGTCCCCCGCTTTTCGAACGTTCGTTTAACGAAACCTCACTGTTACGAAAGACCTACATTAGTACCTTGTTTTCGCTTTCAGAAGGTGTTTTCACAGTTACGAAGAAAGATAGCACGCAATTAAAAATCAGTGCGCGAAAAAATCAGCGTGCGATAAACGGCAGCGCGCGCTCCAAGCAGCCACTCTGTCCTGGATTCAGAACGGCATTGCTTAAACACGTTGCATTGAGCAGCCGTTAGCAAGGTGAGTTCTAAGGTGTCGGAAAAGCCTGAAAAAGCTCGTAAGGGTGTTACACTCAGTGTAAAACTAGACATAATTAAGCGTTTCGATCGTGGTGAACGAAGCAAGGACAAAATGGGTTTGGCTTGTGGAAGTTGACAAAGATGATGTTGAAGAGGTTTTGGCATCCCATGACCAAGAACTGATAGATGAAGAGCTGATGCAATTGGAAGAGGAAAGGATAACAATCGAAACCGAATGCAGTAGCGAACTGTACGTGAAGCAACTGCATGAGATTTTCGCTGCAATGATAAAGTACGACTTTAATTTTGAAAGGGTACGTAGGTTTAGGGGATATTTTCAGGATGTTTTGAGTCCTTACGAAGAACTGTGTGATAGAAAAATGCGCAAGGCTCAGCAGTCAAGCAAGCCTTCCACATCAGCCACAGCAGACAACGAATCTCGACCTTCGACATCGAGGCAGGCAGTCATAGGAGAAGATTGACGATGAGATGACACCCCCGTGTCCCACGACCCCAACACCCGGGCCCCGGACAGATACTGTACAGATCGCGGAGAATGCAGCAGTAGCCAGGAGGCACACAGCACATCTTTAAGAAAAAAGCCGAAATAAACATGCTAATTAATTAGGTGCCGCCTAGCATGTAATTGCCGGTCCAGATCAGTGCCGATGCAATCGGCAATCGCCTCTGATCTGCGCCGACATTTACGTGCCAGGCAGCACCTAATTAATTAGCATGTCTATTTCGGCTTTTTTCTTAAATATGTGCTGTGTGCCTCCCGGCTACCCCTGCGTGCTTCGCGGCAATGTATCAGTCGGTGGCCTGGAGGGTGGGGGCCACTGCACCACCCAACCTGCGACGACTCAGTCTAACACACCATCATCTGTGTGTTCGATGTCTTCCCAATTCCCGTAAGTGATACTACACTGTACATACATTATTTCTACTTTATATAGGCTGTGTATTTTTACGTGTTATTTGGTAGATTTGGCAGCTTTTTAGCTTAAAGGTTACTGGAGAGCGCATTTATGCCAACAGCGCTTGCGTGAGATTTTCGCTACGGAGATCTGTGCAGGCAATCGTCGTAGAGAAGTATTTCTACTTTATATAGGCTGTGTGTTTATCATATCATTCCTGCTTTTACTATATGTTACTGTTATTTTAGGTTTTATGTGTTATTTGGTATAATTTGGTAGGTTATTTTTGGGTCTGCGAACACGCACAAAATTTTCCCATATAAATAAATGGTAATTGCTTCTTCGCTTTACGACATTTCGGCTTACGAACCGTTTCATAGGAACGCTCTACCTTCGGATGGCCGGGGAAACCTGTAGTTCCTAGTGACTATGACTCCCAATGCTGTATTAGCAGAAGTTTCCACTCATCCAGTACAGGCCGTCATTCAGCACATCCGATGGGTTAATGGGAATAGAGAAGTCAATTTAGGTGAGGTAGAGGTGGGCAGTGAGATGTGTGTGTGCAGACGTGGCATTGCTGAGGAGCAGTGTGTAGGAGGGGTGGCATGGTTCATCACCCCGTAGGTTCCCTCCCACATTCCGAAGACCTACCCATAGGGTTAGTGAGTTATGGGCATGCTATGATATGATTGTGGGCAGCATGGTGATACTTGCAGGCTGGCCAGCACAATCCTCGTTAACTTGATTTGACATAAAATGATGCATTTCACTGTATGTGACAAATATATCTAATTTTCCTGTCTTCCTAACTCCCTCCTTCCCTCCTTTGTTCCCTGTGATATGTTGCAGGAACAGAAACAGAAAAACATTGCAGATCGTTCTCTGCATAAACCACATGGATTGAATGTTGTCACCTCTTCATGGAAAACAAGATTAATGTTGTCGTCATTGCCTTGCATACAAGCACATGTACACATAAAAGAATGCTCATATTAGTATATTGATATAATAGGTAAAATATAGCAATTGTCCCTTAATATCTTGCTCTCCCCTTTTTCTTTTCCTGCAGACTCCGATAATACTGACACCAAATACTTTGCCATCTGCCATTCATTTCTGGAGTACACTCAGCCCCATCGCTCCAATGAGTCCCGCAAAACTCTCGTTCCAGGTAAGAGTCAATGCTGCCCTTTGCTCACAAGATGTTGGAAAGAACCCTAGCGTAAGATTGGTGGAACTTCATAGAAATGGCACCTACTTACGAGGGGTGATTGATAAGTTTGTGGCCTAAGGTAGAAGAAATCAATTTTAGAAAACCTAGCACATTTATTTTTTAACAAAGTCCCTGCCTACATGTAGACACTTAGTCTAGTGGTCGTGGAGCATACGGATCCCTTCTTTGTAGAAGTGGTCCACAGCAGGGGTGATTGATAAGTTTGTGGCCTAAGGTAGAGGGAGATGAGCTATTAACTTCAAACTTTCTGCATCATCACTGAAAGAGTTGAACTGCACGTGCATGTAATGAGAGCATCTTGGACCTCCAGGTAGTCCACAGCAAGGGTGATTGATAAGTTTGTGGCCTAAGGTAGAAGGAGATGAGTTATACAGCTCTCGTTACATGCACATGCAGTTCAACTCCAAGTGAAAGTGCAGAAAGTTTTGAAGTTAATAACTCATCTCCTTCTGCCATAGGCCACAAACCTATCAATCACCCCTGCTGTGGACCACTTCTGGAGGTCCAAGACGCCGATTTCTACAAAGAAGAGATCCATATGCTCCACGACCACTGGACTAAGTGTGTAAATGTAGGAAACATAAATGTGCTAGGTTTTCTAAAATTGACTCCTTCTACCTGAGGCCACGAACTTATCAATCACCCCTCGTATGTACGTTCAAGGGGTTGACTCCCTTTGGTTGACAGGACAGATACTTGAGAGACCTAGATCCAGAGGGGCTGAGATAGCAGAGGGTAGAAGTTGCTGGATTCTGGTGTTTTATTGTTCCAGAGGTTCCAAAATCGAGAATGGGGCATAAAGTTTGTTGCTTATGGCCATTTTACAAGAACAAAGAACAAGCACAAGGAAAGAAGGACTGAGAATAAAATCTACCTCCAACTGAAAAGATAACATTCCAGTGATAACTATTAACCAGATTCAAGTGTCTTGACACATGGTACAGAAACAACTAAGAAGCTGCTAGTAAAATACGGAAGTAGCTATATTACAATTACTGGAAAATTCACTGAACATGTAAAGGTAATTATATAAAAATACAAGCAAGTATAGGAAAGTTAACCTAAAGAAAAATCATTATTCTAGCAATGTGGATAAGGTAGATACCACAGAGGGTCATAAATTTTGAAGTGAGGAATGTGAGATGTGTCCAAAACTGGGACTTAGAGATTTTTGGATGCCTGAAGAATTTGAGATATTGGAATTAGGTGGGAAGGTTGAGTTGAAGATTAGCTATGATCTTGTGCTAGAACAGGCTCAAAGGACCAAATAGTTTGATCTGGCTTTGGTTTCTTCTTCCTATAAAATAAATTCTTCCCAGATAATATTGAAATATTGTATCAAAGGTTCACACCTTTAGAGGGTAAAATTTGGAAATCCATACCTGGGTTTGATGATATTTTGCACAGGCTTAGGCCTGTCTGCTTCTGCTTGTTGTGTGTTAAGAAATCTGAGTGTGAATCTGGTAAGAGGTCAAAGATCTGCCCCTGTCCAAGGCATCTGTGGGTCATTGAGTTACAGAGCAATACAAAGTCAAAGTCAAGGTAAAATGTATTATCAAGGTACGTATACATTACCCTATATTACCTTGAGATTCATTTTCTTTCAGACATTTACAGGAAAATGAAGAAATACAATAGAATGTATGAAAAACCACATAAAGCAAACACCAACAAATAACCAATGTGCAGAAGAAGACAAACTGTGCAACTAAAAATAAATAATGCTTAGTTCATGAGCTGTAATACCGAATGGAATCAGACCCTAAGCCCAACTTTCCATTCTGACCAAGGTGCCCATAGATATTATTTTTTAAACCATAAAAGAGAAATAGGGTCTAGTGGAATGGCCATTGTCAGAGTGGGAACTTAGAGTCTTTGACGAGAAGAGGCTAAGGCCAATGAAACAGGTGAGAAGGGTAGGGTTTTCCTTTCGATATTGCTAATTTGGTCTTGGTTGCCTGTGGTACAGTGCAGGCAGGATGTCGGATATAGCAGTGGAATGCACTCCTGTGGGATGTGGGAATTCATGGAACCTGATGGTCTTCCTGATGACTACACCTGCGGGAAGTGCAGCCAACTCCAGCTCCTGAAAGAGCGCATTAAGGAGCTGGAGCTGGATTTGGATGAACTTAGGATCATTCGGGAGGCAGAGCAATTGATAGGCAAGACTTCTGAGCAGGTGGTTATATCCAGAGTGCAGAATTCAGGGAGTAAATGGGTGAACACTAAGAGAGGTAAAGAGAGAAAGAAGTCAGTGCTGGGTCCCCCCCCCCCCCCCCGTGGCCTTTCCCCTCAGCAACAGGTATACCCACTTGGATGTTGCTGAGGGGGATGACCTATCTGGGCAAGGCAGCAGCAGCCAGACCAATAGCACTATGGTCAGCTCTGAGCCTCAGAAGGGTAGAGTGAAGTCAGGCAGAGCAATAGTCATAGGGGGCTCGATAGTCAGGGGGACAGATAGGAGATTCTGCAGCAGCAAAAGAGATGCTAGGATAATGTGTTGCCTCCTGGGTGCAAGGGTCCAGGATGTCTCTGAGTGGTTGCAGAATATTCTCAAAGGGGAGGGTGAGCAGCTGGAGACCGTGGTACATGTTGGTACCAATGACATGGGCAGGAGAGGGGTAGAGGTCCTGCACAGTAAGTTTAGGGATTTAGGAAGGAAGCTGAAGAGCAGGACCTCCAAGCTGGTTCTCTCCAGATTACTCCCAGTGCCACGAGCTAGTGAAGGTCAGAACAGGAAGATAGCGCAGGTGAATGAGTAGCTGAGGAGATGGTGCAGGGGGTGGGGTTTCAAGTTCTTAGATCATTGGAACCTTTTCTGGGAAGGGGTGACCTGTACAAGTGGGACGGGTTGCACCTGAGCTGGAGGGGAACCAATATCCTGGGAGGGGGGTTTGCTAATGCTATTGGGGAGGGTTTAAACTAGATTTACCGTGGGGTGGGAACGGAAGTGAAGAGGCAAAGGATGGGGTGGTTGGTACACAAGTAGAGACAGCTTGTAGGGAGTTTGTGAGGGAGGATGGGCAGGTGATAGAGCAAAGATGCACTCAGCCTGATGGTTTGAGATGTGTCTGTTTCAATACAGGGAGTATCATAAACAAGGCGGATGAACTTAGAGCGTGGATCAATACGTGGATCTATGATGTTATGGCCATTACAGAGACAGGAGTGGCTGCTGACTGTGCTGGGCTTTAGATGTTTTTAAGAGGACAGGGAGGCAGGTAAAAGAGGTGGGGGAGTGACACTGCTGATCAGGGATAGTATCACGGCTGGAGAAAAGGAGGAAGTCATGCAGGGATTGCTTACTGAGTCAGTATGGGTGGAAGTCAGAATCAGGAAGGGGGCAATAACACCACTGGGTGTTTTTTATAGACCCCACCCCCACACACACAATAGTAACAGAGACATCAAGGAACAGATAGGGAGGCAAATTTTGGAATAGTGCAATAATACAGGGTTGTTGTGTTGGGAGATTTTAACTTTCCTGATGTTGACTGGCATCCCCTTGGAGCAAGAGGTTTGGATGGGGTGGAGTTAGATGTGTTCAGGAAAGGTTTTCCTGATGCAATATGTAGCTAAGCCAACTAGAGGAGAAGCTGTACTTGATCTGGTATTGGGAAATGATCCCGGTCAGGTGTCAGATCTCTTGGTGGGAGAGCATTTTGGAGGTAGTGATCACAACTCTATCTCCTTTACTATAGGAGAAGACAATTTGGGAAAACATTTAATTTGGGTAGGGGGAAATGTGATGCTATTAAGCAGGATCCTGGAAACATAAATTGGGAGCAGATGTTCGTGGAATGTTTGCATGGCGTTCTGCATAGGTATGTTCCATTGAGGCAGGGAAAGGATGGGAGGGTTAAGGAACCATGGTGTACAAAGAATTAGAAAATCTAGCTGAATAGAAAAGAAAAGTTTACGAAAGGTTCAAGAAACTAGTTACTGTTAGAGCTCTAGAAAATTACGAGGTTGCCAGGAAGGAGTTCAAGAATGGAATTAGGAGAGCCAGAAGGGGCCATGAGAAGGCCTTGGTGAGCAGGATTAAGGAAAACCCCAAGGCATTCTACAAGTATGTGAAGAGCAAGAGGATAAGCCGTGTGAGAATAGGACCAATCAGGTGCGATTGCGATCGTGGAAATGTGTGCATGGAGTCGGAGGAGGTAGTGGAGGTACTTAATGAATACTTTGCTTCAGGATTCACCAGGGAAAAAGACCTTGGCAATTGTGGGGATGATTTACAGAGGACTCAATCGATTGAGCGTATAGACTTGAAGAAAAAGGATGTGCTGGAGCTTTTGAAAAGTATTAAGTTAGATAACTCATTAGTTCTGGACAAGATATAACCCAGGCTACTGTGAGAAGATTGCTGAGCCTCTGGTGATTAATCTTTGCATCATCAATGGGGACTGGAGAAGTACCGGAGGATTGAAGCATTGCAAATGTTGTTCCCTTGTTCAGGAAAGGGAGTAGAGATAACCCAGGAAATTATAGACCAATGAGTCTTACTTAAGTGGTGGGCAAGTTGTTGGAGAAGATCCTGAGAGGCAGGATTTATGAGCATTTGGAGAGACATAATCTGATAGTCAGCATGGCTTTGTCAAGGGCAGGTCGTGCCTTACGAGATTGATTGAATTCTTTTGAGGATGTAACAACGCACATTGATGAAGGTAGAGCAGTGGATGTAATGCATATGGATTTCATAAAGCATTTGATAAGGTTCCCCATGTGAGGCTCATTCAGAAAGTATGGAGGCATAGGATCCATGGAAACCTTGCTTTGTGGATCCAGAATTGGCTTGTCCTCAGAAGGCAAAGGATGGTTATAGATGGTTCGTGGTCTGCATGGTGGTTGGTGACCAGTGGTGTTCTGCAGGGATCTGTTCTAGGACCACTCCTCTTTGTGGTTTTTATAATTGACCTGGATAAGGAAGTGGAGGGATGGGTTAGTAAATTTGGTGATGACACAAAGGTTGGGGGTGTTGTGGATAGTCTGGAGGGTTGTCAGAAGTTACAGTGGGACGTCGATTGGATGCAGAACTGGGCTGAGAAGTGGCAGATGGACTTCAGCCCGGGTAAGTGTGAAACGGTTTATTTTGGTAGGTCATATTTGAAGACAGAATGTAATATTAATGGTAAGACTCCTGGAAATGTGAAGGATCAGAGAGATCTTGGGGTCTGTGTACATAGGACACTCAAGGCTGCTGTGCAGGTTGACAGTGTTGTTAAGAAAGGTATGGTGTGTTGGCCTTCATCAACCATGGGATTGAGTTCAAGTGTCGTGAGGTAACGTTACAGCTATATAGGACCTAAGTTAGACCCCACTTGGAGTACTGTGTTCAGTTCTGGTCACCTCATTCCAGGAAGGATGTGGATACTAGAGAGAGAGAGTGCAATCGCCTCTGATCTGGCCCGACATTTACATGCCGGGTGGCACCTAATTAATTAGCTTGTTTATTTCGGCTTTTTTTCTTAAAGATGTGTGGGCCACTGCTGCACCCCTGCATGCTTCGCAGCAATGTATTGGTCCGCGGCCCGGAGGTTGGGGACCACTGATCTAATGCATCCCCCCCCCCACCCCGCTCCACTGCTCTCCTTTGATCAATTTGTTTTGTCACTTCCTTGAAGAATTCAATCATGCTCATGAGGCACGACTAGCCTCTCATAAAGGTTATCTTTAATCAGGCTGTGCTTCTGCAAATGCAAGTCAATCCCGTCTCTAAGAATTTTCTCCAATAGTTTGCCCACCATTGATTTAAGAATCACTGGTCTATAATTCCCAGAGTTATCCATATTAATTTCCTTGAATAATGGAATAACATCTTCCACCCTCCATTCTTCTGGTACTACTGTGGCCAGTGAGGACTCAAAAGATCATCAACAGAGATCTGGCAATCCCATAGTAACCTGCGTTATATCCCATTTGACTCATATCCACCTACATTTATCCAACTGTACTTATTTACCTACCACCACCAGGAGGCTCGTTGCATATGCACACCACCCTCTGCATGAAGAAGTTGCTTCTCAGGTCCCCTTGAAAGCTTTCCCGTCTCTCTCTAAACCCATGGGCTCTAGTTTTTTGTTCCCTTTCCATGAGAAAAAAGACTGTGTGCATTAAGCTTATCTGTGGCATTCATGATTTTATACTTATCTGTAAGGTCACCCTTCAATCTCCTACATTCCAAGGATTAAAGTCCTAACCCACTCAACCTCTCTCTCTTCATCAGGCTCTCAAGTCCTGGCAACGTTATTGTAAATCAAGAGCAGGCGTGCATTGTAGACGAAAGCTCCTGTAGAAAGTGTCTGTAGCTTTAAGAATGCTCATTATGTAACGTTTCAAAGGTACATTTAATGTCGGAGAAATGTATACAGTATACATCCTGAAATTCCTTTTCTTTGCAACCATCCACAAAACAGAGGAACGCCCCAAAGAATAAATGACAGTTAAATGTTAGAACCCCAAAGCTTCCCCCAGCTCCCCCTCCCACATGTAAGCAGCGGCAAAGCAATGATCCCCCCTCCCCCACCAGCAAAAAAAAGCATCGGTGCCCCCCACCGAGCACTCAAGCATGCAGCAAAGCATCAATAAAGACACAGACTTGCAGTACCCCAAAGACTACTTGTTCACCCAGTAATTCGACATACCGCGGCCTCTCTTTCTCCCTAATAAGGGAAAAAGGGGTATCTCCATGTCATAGCAAGAGGGGAAACATAACAAACAACTCGCTTATTTACGATGTTACAAGTCTGTTACGTCGTTTCTTTCCGAGCTCTGTGCCCAAAGAACTCGGGTCTCTGGGCACACAGCCAGCAGCCAGCTTGCTGCTTTCAATCTTCTGTCTCCCATGACACACCAATTTCCTGCAGAGGCACCGACCTTGAGACCGCCTGCCTCCAGAGCCACGAAGTCCCAGAACCTGAAGGCACGCTAGTCTTCTAGGCCGCGTCCTTGGTATATCGAATAGCAACCAGTTGTAAGACACCAAGAGCGGGTCCCATTCCCACTATGTATAACTCCAGGTCAGGATCTTCAAAAGAACCCTGAAAGGGAAGAATAGAGATATTAAAGATAAAAACAGAGCTGTTTCCGAAGATGCAAGGGAAGGAGTCGCCGTTAGGCGCCATCAAGCTCCACCCATTGTATAATGTTACATACAATGTCACAAAGTGGATTCTCAACTGTCCATGACCAAGCCTGTAACTGTTTCACTGCAAATGCTTTATACTCAGCAACCTCTTTATTGGATACACCTGTACACCTATTCATTAATACAAATATGTAATAGGCCAATTATGTGGTAGCAACTCAATGCATAGAAGTACACAGACGTGGTCAAGAGGTTCAGTTCTTGTTCAGACTAAACATTCAGAATGGTGAAGAGATGTGATCTAACTGACTTTGACCTTGATATCAGTTTGGGGTGGTTTGAGTATCAAGAGTCTCTAGAATTTACAGAGACTGGTGCAACAAAAAGTAGCTATCCAGAAAGCGTCAGTTCTGTGGGCGAAAATGCCTTGTTAGTGAGAGGGGCCAGAGGAGAAAGGTCAGACTGGTTCAAGCTGACAAGAAGGCAACAGTAACTCAAATAACCACATGTTACGTGCAGAAAAGCATCTCTGAATGCACAGGTCAAACCTTGAAGTGGATGGACTACAGCAGCAGAAGACCATGAAGAAACATTTAGTTGCCACTTTATTAGCTACAGTATGTACATAATAAAGTGGCTACTGAGTCCATGTAGCTTGTTCAGTGCAATGAAGCATTCTTGTTCACGTTCATATTAAGTGATCCAATAGAATGGTGCATCCATTATATTAACCAGTATAAATAAAGGGGTGTTGATGGGTGAATCTCTCTGAACCAGGGTTTGGATCTTCCTGTTCAAGTGTGGTATTGGCAGAGGCCAAAGGTCAAGCTAATGGCTTGCTCCCCTAACTGGTAACAATATGAGATTTGAAAAAAAAAAGTTGACATGTTAAAGCAGACATTAAATATAATAATAGGTGGGAGTTTATAATTTTAAATTGATGGATATGTTTCTTTCTAAGGTGCAGCAAAGTTACAGGCTCACTTTCAAGGACTCTGTGCTCATGATTTCAGTATTATTTGTTAATTTTAAAAAATTTTTTGCACAGTCTGTCTTCTTTTGCACATTGGTTGGTTGTCAGTTTTTGTTTATCTATATTTGCTTCATAAATTCTATTGTATTTCTTTTCCAATAGATGCCTGCAAGAAAACAAATCTCAAGGTAGTATACCAAGCAGCATCTATAGGAAGAGGTGCAGTCGATGTTTCAGGCCAAGACCCTTCGTCAGGACTAACTGAAGGAAGAGTGAGTAAGGGATTTGAAAGCTGGAGGGGGAGGGGGAGATGCAAAATGATAGGAGAAGACAGGAGGGGGAGGGATGGAGCCGAGAGCTGGACAGGTGATAGGCAAAAGGGGATACGAGAGGATCATGGGACAGGAGGTCTGGGAAGAAAGACGGGGGGGGGTGACCCAGAGGATGGGCAAGAGGTATATTCAGAGGGACAGAGGGAGAAAAAGGAGAGTGAGAGAAAGAATGTGTGCATAAAAATGAGTAACAGATGGGGTACGAGGGGGAGGTGGGGCCTTAGCGGAAGTTAGAGAAGTCAATGTTCATGCCATCAGGTTGGAGGCTACCCAGACGGAATATAAGGTGTTGTTCCTCCAACCTGAGTGTGGTTTCATCTTTACAGTAGAGGAGGCCGTGGATAGACATGTCAGAATGGGAATGAGATGTGGAATTAAAATGTGTGGCCACTGGGAGATCCTGCTTTCTCTGGCGGACAGAGCGTAGATGTTCAGCAAAGCATCACAGGTGAAGTGATGCCTGTGAGTTGACTGGGGTGATATACTGCGTCCGGTGCTCCCGATGTGGCCTTTTATATATTGGTGAGACCCGACGCAGACTGGGAGACCGCTTTGCTGAACATCTACGCTCTGTCCGCCAGAGAAAGCAGGATCTCCCAGTGGCCACACATTTTAATTCCACATCCCATTCCCATTCTTCCCATGGCCTCCTCTACTGTAAAGATGAAGCCACACTCAGGTTGGAGGAACAACACCTTATATTCCGTCTGGGTAGCCTCCAACTTGATGGCATGAACATTGACTTCTCTAACTCCGCTAAGGCCCCACCTCCCCCTCGTACCCCATCTGTTACTCATTTTTATGCACACAATCTTTTTCTCACTCTCCTTTTTCTCCCTCTGTCCCTCTGAATATACCTCTTGCCCATCCTCTGGGTCACCCCCCCCCCTTGTCTTTCTTCCCGGACCTCCTGTCCCATGATCCTCTCGTATCCCCTTTTGCCTATCACCTGTCCAGCTCTCGGCTCCATCCCTCCCCCTCCTGTCTTCTCCTATCATTTTGCATCTCCCCCTCCCCCTCCAGCTTTCAAATCCCTTACTCACTCTTCCTTCAGTTAGTCCTGACGAAAGGTCTCGGCCTGAAACGTCGACTGCACCTCTTCCTAGAGATGCTGCCTGGCCTGCTGCGTTCACCAGCAACTTTGATGTATGTTGCTTGAATTTCCAGCATCTGCAGAATTCCTGTTGTTTGCGCTCAAGGTAGTATATGTTGACAGCGGAGTACTTCAATAATAAATTTACTTTGACTTTGATTTTGTCAAACTGGTGGATATGTTTCTTCTAAGAGGTAACAAAGGTTGGGATTAGGTAATGGGTCAGCCTTGATTCTGCTGGAGGTGAGATAGGTTCAAGGGGCTGAATGATGTTTTTCTACCCCCACCCCACACTGCCCCCACTGATTGGATATCTCTCTTTCAGTTTCCCTCAGCCGGGAATACCCAGATCCACATCCCCATTGCCAGTATGGATGGACTATCGACACCAGTGTTGTCATCGCCGGCTCTCCAGAAACCTTAAATGAACTTGGTATTACTCGAAGTTGATGGAGCAGGAGGCAGAATTTGATACTGCCTCATCAAACTGACCTTGGGTACGCTGCGCTGTCAGAATGTATTGAGGAGACGTAGAGTCAGATTCTGTGCATAAATCTCTTCAGGCTGGACTGTTAGAGAAGATGCTTGGCACCATCAGCAAGGAAAATTATTGAAGCTCTGAGGTGGAGTGTGATAGGAGGGTGAAACTCAATCCAGACTCCGTTGCTCGTACAGTGTGCCTGAACCCTTGAATTGCTGCTTCAAAACAAGTTAATTACCTCACTCACAGTAGTTCCACCTTGAGGCAGGAAGTTGTGGGTTCAAGTCCCAGAGGAACAATGAAACCTCATCACTGCAGGGCAGTGCGGAGGGAGTGCCGCACTCTTCAAAGTGCTGTCCTCAGGGTTAGGTATTAACTTGAGCACCACTTACCCTCAAAGACGGAAGAAGACCAGAGGCTCCTGTTGTCCTGAGTCCCTCAATCAATATTATCCAGGATCTTCACTTGGTTGTTTATGAAAGTTTGACATGCACAAACCGGCCACCTCACTTCATAGTTACATGAGTGACTACTAAAGGTACTACTTTGGATGTCATGGATTTTGAGATATTCTGGAAGGGATGTGTGAGGTGCTAAAGAAATGCAAATCTTCCTCTCAGAACCGAGTCAAATGAGCTTTCAGGCTGGAAATCATCATCTGCCAATTGCACTGGTGCTGGTCTCTTGAGGTGAACCAGAATAATCTAATGAGTATGGCACCCAAAGAAGTTCTTGAGCTTCGTGTTGGAATATCAGTTATTAAATAAGTTGGTGATAATCAAAATCAGAATCAATTTAATATCAGTGACCTATGTCATGAAATTTGGTATTTTGCAGCAGTAGTACTGTGCAATACATTAAAAATACTACAAATTACAATAAGAATAATATATTAAAAGATAAATATTTAGTGCAAAAAGAGCAAAAGTAGTGCAGTAGTGTTCATGGGTTGGTTATGGACCATTCAGAAATCTGACGGTGGAGGGAAAGAAGCTGTTCCTAAAATGTTGAGTGTGCTTCATCAGGCTTGTGTGCCTCCTCCCTGATGGTAGTAATGAGAAGAGGACATGTCCTGGGTGATGGGGAGCACGATGAAACTATTGGAATTTTGTGAAAAAACAATCATGACTTGCTAATCTCCGTAAGGTATTGCTGGGGGTGGGGGGGGGGGTTCTCATTCTTTAGATCTTTTCATAATTACGTTAACTGGTTCTTTCTCCAATGCAAAGCTTTACCCCCTGACCTCTGACATTGCAGAATTTGTAATTGAAACCTTTCGGACTGTACCTAGTTTCATATGTATAAGTAGCCCTTAACAATTGAATTTGGGTATTAAACTGTAAGACATGGCACCAGAATTAGGTCATTCGGCCCATTGTATCGCGGCTGATTAATTATCCCGCTCAACTCCATTCTCCTGCCTTCTCCCGGTAACCTTTGACACCCTGACTAATTGAGAAGCTATCAACTTTTGCTTTAAATATACCTAATGATGTGTCCTCCACCTTCGTGAATTCCACTGCTTTCTGATGAAAAAAGTTCCTTCTCATCTCTGTTCTAAAGGGGTCTCCTTGTATTTTGAGGCTATGCCTTCTAGTACTAGACTCCCCCACTATTGGAAATATCCTCTTCATGTCCACTCTATCAAGGCTTGTTGATATTCGATAGGTTTCAATGAGGTTTCCACTTCCTCCTTTTAAACACCGGAGACTACAAGCCCAGAGCCATCAAACGCTCCTCATACATTAATATAATTATAAATGTGACCATATTAAATAGTGGTCAAGAATATCCAGGAGCGATTTAAAAGAAAGTTGTTAATGAGAAATATTAAAAGCATGAACTAGTACTTGGAACCCGTACAGCTGCAGGCCTGTCGGGGTGAGTAGTCTCTTCCTGTGTTCTACCCATTCTGTGATACAAAGTTAGACTGCACCAGTTTTCTAATGTATTGCAACATTAGCAAGCATGAGTAATGTTGTTAGACAATGTGTGCGGAAGATGTGTCTATTTATATAACGGTGGTTTACCAGCAGTGACACCAGTCACTCTAAGGAGTTTGCTTCGCAGTCCCTGTGGTTTTGTGAGAGCAGCCAGCTAAACAATAACAGGCACAAAAGTCGGGGATGGAAAGAGTAATTTGGTCCAATGAGCAGGTTAAAACTGGATTTAATGAAGGTATATTCCAGTTATCATTATGTGGTTAGGATCAGACCTTTACCGTTTAAATGGCATAATGCTGTAAGATGTAGTGACAGGATTAACCCAATCAGCTCTCATCCACCATTTTTTCCAACCCCATTCTTCTGTCTTCTGCCTGTAACCCTCATTCCCTTTACCAACCAAGGACCTATCAATCTCTGCCTTAGATACACCCATTGACTTGGCCTGGGCAGCCTTGTGCAGCAACAAAATCCACAATTTCACCACACACTGGCTGCAGAAATTCCTCCTTGTCTCAGTTCTAAAGGGAGGTCCCTTTTATTCCAAGAATGTGCCTTGTGTAAGGTTAAACGAGCCAGTCAGAATTACCTGGCCCAGAATCCAGTTTTCAACTCAACCATATTGCCTGACAGATGGCTTCAGATAATTATTTGAGGAAAGGGCTTTTCTTCTGATACTTGCTTACTTTAAATTGCTGCATGATAGGAATTTCTGATGCGGGAACAATTCTATCCATTATGTTTGTCTAAGAAGAACTATCAAGACTAATCTTCAATCATGAGCTGGAAGTCATAGAGTCATACAGCATCTGTATTAACACCCTAGCCCACCAGCAACTTGGCCCATAGTTGTCTCTGTTTTGGCAATTCAAGTTGTCATTGAGACAGTTGAAAATTCGGTCAGTGACTGGTTCCACCACTCTCTCAGGCAGTGCAAGCTATGGTTTCTTGTAGGAAACAAAACTAATTCAAGTCATTCTGTTGTAATTGTGTTTATAATCTCATTGATTTAAGCCAAGTGTAGTAGAATATAAAGAAAGATGAAAGTACAGTTTTGGCTAAGTTCTACCAAAATTAATTTGATTAGAGTAATACAACAGTCTCTAAGTCACCATCTCTCTCCATCTCTTTTCTAACTCATTCTAAAAATGCGCAGGAA
Organism: Mobula hypostoma; assembly: GCF_963921235.1. NCBI lineage: Eukaryota > Metazoa > Chordata > Chondrichthyes > Myliobatiformes > Myliobatidae > Mobula > Mobula hypostoma. The sequence goes on from NC_086111.1 coordinate 567,355, forward strand.
GCAGATTTATTGACCAATTTTTAAAGAGATCCCCGAGAGGTGGAGTGAGCATGTAGAACGTAGCACTGTCTCCAAGCCCAGCTCACTCACTTGCATGTTGAGACTCAGTCTCAAGTTGTTGAGCTGCAGAACACCGACAATGTTACAGCACGGTGGCATACCAGGCAGCATGATGCTTTATGGTGTTTGCAATCAGGGTTCAATTCCCGCGCACTCTGTAAGGAGTCAATACATTTTTACTGTCACTGTGTGGGTTTCCTATCACATTGCAAAGATGTATGAGGTTAGAGTTAGTAGGTTGTGGGCATGATAGGTTGGCACTGGAAGCAAGGTGACACAGGCTGCCCACAGCACATCCTTGGATAGTGTTGGTTGTTGATGCAATCAACATATTCCACTGTATGCTTTGATGCACATGTGACAAATAAAGTTAATCTTTAAATCTTTAACTGAGACAAGCTCATTTACTGATATGTCACTATGTTGGAGTCACATTTGGAGAAGTTATTATGGACAGTGGTCTGTGCAACACTGTCCCCTTTTTTAAAGAGTACAGGATTGAAATATATTGTTCAAACAGAGTCAAAGCAATTTTCCTGAACTAGTCATGCACTTTCTAACCTGGTAGTTATCAAAGTTAATGTCCTGAAATAAGAAGAGTACCATTCTGTAACATGGTTGGTTCCTATTTTGAGATCAGCCATGATTTAACTGAATGATAGCATTGACTTCAGGGGTTGAATGGCCTCTAATGTTATAATATATTCTTCTAATAAATCTAGTATGTTGTAAATTGGTGACTAAAGTCATGATGCTATTCTGCTATATAGCTTTTATAACACATGTATATTATTAACAAAAGATAGCCTTTATAAATAGATTTATTTTTTCAATGTTGTGTATGTTCCTGTAATCGGATGGAGTGAATAGATTCTAACAGAACACAAGCTGCTACCTTTGATAATTGATTATTAGTGTTCATCTGACTTATTCCTGTTACAGTGACCCCCTTTTTTAAGTGTCAATGAAATGTATTTTTATAATTGTATAATGATGTATCTTGTAAACATCCTGCGTAAAACCAGTGAGATTAGTTATGATATAACTGAATGGTAGAATGGTTTAAGGGGATGGATGCCCCTCTCGTGGTCCTCTGTTCTGATGCCAGTATTTGACTCCTGATCATTCCTGTGATATTGCAGTGCTTACTGGGGGAGAAACTGGAGCATTTTTCTTCTTTATTGACACCGTGTAGTTATTGTGATCTCTGTTTTCCCCTTTCCCACCATCTATATCACTTTGTTCCCAAAGTTCCACCCATGTAACCACCCAGAGCTGATAGGCTGTCCCGGAGAACCTAATCCACTCCATTTCTCCCCTTGTCACCACCTCCACTCAAAGTACAAGACCAGGAACTGCTCTTTGAGGATCTCACTGAGGTCTGTTGTAAGTTAGTTGACAGGATTGATTGCTCTGTACAGAACATCCCACATTCCAACATTCTCACAAGGAGCAATTTACAGTAGCCAATTATCCTACCAATCCACATAGAATATAGAACAGTACAGTACAGGCCCTTTGGTCCACAATGTTGTGCCAACACTTTTTACCCTACTTTAACGTCTTCTCTCACACATAGCCCTCCATTTTACTTCATCCATGTGCCTATCCGTTAGTCTCGTGAGACCATGGATTTGCGCCTTGGAGGGTTTCCAGGGCGCAGGCCTGGGCAAGGTTGTATGGAAGACCGACAGTTACCCATGCTGCAAGTCTCCCCTCTCCACGTCACCGATGTTGTCCAAGGGAAGGGCAGTAGGGCCGATACAGCTTGGCACCGGTGTCGTCGCAGAGCAATGTGTGGTTAAGTGGTTAAGTGCCTTGCTCAAGGACACAACAAGCTGCCTCAGCTGAGGCTCGAACTAGCAACCTTCAGGTCACTAGACCGACGCCTTAACCACTTGGCCACATGACAACACGTGCCTATATAAGAGCCTCTTAATGCCCCTTGCCCTTGTGTCAAGGAGAATAATAGTAGCTGAACTAATTGACCTTGAGGTTCCCTGTTCTCTGTGACACCCATGTGTATCACTGCACCAGCACATCACTCACCTGCTCACATCAGTCAGTGGCACCTCAACACAGAAGTGACTTGGCATCAGAGGAGATGACAACTCTCTGGTGTGAATTCTAGGTTTAAAAACGACGATACATTCAGAAGTAATTTAGGGGAAGTACCAATGACTCCTTTGGCAATACTCTGGTATCGTTGGAAAAGTATTTACTATGTAAAAAAGTGACTGTCCAATACAAAGAACAAAGAGATTTTCTGTCAACCTTTGGAGTGAAATCCGACCTTTCAAAAATGAACAGAATCAATAACCCACGAGTTTTAAGTGGATTAACAACTCCATTAATAAAATGGGTTGGCACTTTTTTTATTGACAGACATTTAAATCTCTGAACAGCAGCATAATTTATGTTCTTTAGAAGTGATAGTGCTACGTTAAAAGGAGGTATGAGTCTTCAGAGGAAGTGTCAGACTTAGATCAATGGAAGGGGAGCATCCAAGTTCAAGTCTCATTCTGGACGCACAAACACCAAAATCTCGGATGGTGTTCCAAGCACAGAGGAGCTGAACCTTTGGAGGAGCTGTTCCCAGAAGATGAGATGTGAGCTCTCTGCAATCCTTTGTGCTCTGCTAAGGGGCGATGGAATATGTGCCCATATATTTATCCCTTCAGTCACTGATTGTGAATGACGTGGCATTGGGTTGAATTGTGTTTGCCTCTCCTTGGCTGGTTACGGTAATACTTACCTGTGCCCTGTTGGACTCACATCCATGGTGGTTTCCCGAGGCTGTGGTTTGTGACTAGGCGTCAGGTGATGGGACATCATCAGATCACATCACCTTACAACAGTGGTCAGTAGTCAACAATCAGGGTTCAATTTCTGCTGCTGTCTGTAAGTTCTCACCATGACAGTGTAGGTTTCCTCCCGATACATTGCGTTCCTCCCACATTCCAAAATTGTACAGCGTAGTGTTAGTGAGCTGAGGACATGCTGTGTTGGGACCGGAAGCGTGGTGACACTTAGCACAATCCTCACTGATTTGATAATTATTTTTTATTTATTTAGAGATGGAGTGCAGAACAGGCCCCTCCAGCTCAATAAGCCGCACCAACCAGCAACCCACCAGTTTAACCCTAGCCTACTCATGGGACAATTTACAATGACCAATTATCCTACTAACTGGTATGTCTTTGGACTGTGGGTGGAAACCAGAGCACCCAGTGGAAACCCACACACTCATGGAAAGGTCATGCAAACTTATTGAAGGCAGGACTGGAATTGAACTCTGAACTCCAACGCCGCAAGTTGTAGGAGCTCTGCGCTAACTGCTGTGCTACGACGGGCATCCTGATTGAGGCAGGAATCCAGAAAGGAAATGCAGAATTCTGTTTCTGAGCTTGCTGTCTTATCTGCTAAAACCCTTTATAATGTTCCAGTGATTATTCTGCTGCATTCTGAACCAGTATGTTACCATAAAAGTTTATGTAATCGTATAACGTAGATCCTTAAAAGACCCTTTCACAGCCACTTAAATAGCAAAGTAAAAGAATAATTCCATGCAGTGAAATATTTTTCCTCAAAGTCTACAATACTACTAAACTGAGGAAACCTTCACTATCATTTGTACCTCAGGTCACACAACTCACGCAAGCGACACTTTTCATTGTATGCTCCAGTTTGCATGTGAAAAGTACTGCTAATCTTTAGACCAGGTGTCTGTGGTACTCTGGATTTCCGGCAACTGCAAAATTTGTTATGTTTATGATGCCACTCTAACTGACCCCTTCTGACAGAACAAATAATGTCATTTTCTTTTTACAATTTCTAATGTCTCCTGATGATTGGAGACATTTAAATGCACTTAAGGAACATTTGCATAAATGAAGAAACATCAAACATTCTACCATTCATGTAGATTAACTAAATCATTACTAATAATTTTTAAATGCAGTGAAAGGAAACAATCCCCTTTCCTTTTCACATGAAGGGAGCTCGGCTAGGTGCACTGGTTTGGCTTGGAGTTGGTCATTTGTACACGTCTCTCCAGCTCAGTGTGGTACTGAACTGGCAGCTGTGATCCCAGAGCAGATCGAGCCTCCAGCATATTCTGTATCTCCATGATACATTGTGCAGATGCATGCACTCCAGCTACACAGACCCTCTCTAAGGCGCGGCTAGTCGGTTGATAGCACAATGTCAGACTCATTAAAAGCCATTATGCTTTTGTGTCACCTTTTATGTAAGCAAACTCATCTCAGCATTTTCCACATTATTAAAGCACTTCATCAAATGCAAAACATTTGGAATGTTGTAGAAAAGATGTCATAAGGAGTTTGAGGCAGATTTTATTCCTGGAAAAGTTTGCATTCTGTCTGTTCTAAAATATTGTTGTATTGGCTTTCATTAGTTGGGGAATTGAGTTCAAGAACCACATGATGCTGCAGCTCGATAAAGTCCTGGTTAGTCCACACATGGAATATTGTGTTCAGTTCTAGTCGCCTCATTTCCCTGCCTCACACAACATAGAAATGTCACTAAATTTATGCATTGTGTTTAAAGGATTCTCTGGAACCAGTTTAATTTTTTCAAAATGTAAATCAGGCACTGAATTGCATATCTGATCCTATATTTTTAAAAAGAAATCATGTTTGTCTTGTGCCTGTTTGGTATGTTATGATTATAGTAACTTCGGGGTGAAAATCCTCTGAATTAGTTGTCTGTTTCTGAAGTGTAATTTTGTTTTTCTTTTGTCCATTTAACCTACAACTAAAATAAAGTGTATTTTTTGCTACCTTATTGTTTATTTCATGTTTCTATTAAGGTGTTGATTTCATGAGGGAGGGCTGAGCATTGACTTAAACTAGGGACCAGTATCCTAGCGGGAAGGTTTAATAGAGCTGTTAGGGAGGGTCGAAACTAATTTGGCAGAGGGATGGGAACCAGAATGATAGAGCGGAGGAGGGGAAAACAGAAATAAATCTAAGTTAGAGAGCAGTAAAGATGTCAGGAAAGACAAGCAGGTGATGGGGCAGATTTGTAGCCATTGGGATGAGTTGCAGTGCAATCAAAGCAAAAAGTACCAACTAGTGGTTTTAAGGTGTTATACTTAAGTACACACAGCATAAGGAATAAGGTGGATGATCTTGTCGTACAGCTACAGATTGGCAGGTATGATATTATGGCCATCACTGAGACGTGGCTAAAGGATGCATGTCTCTGGGAGCTGAACGTCCAAGGATACACGGTGTATCAGAAGGATAGGAAGGTAGGCAGAGGGGGTGGCGTGGCTTTATTGGTAAGAAATGATATTAAATCATTAGAAAGAGGTGACATATGATCGGAAGGTGCAGAATCTTTATGGGTTGAGCTAAGAAATTGCAGGGGTAAAAGGACCCTGATGGCAGTTATTTATAGGCCTCCTAACAGCTGCAGTGATGTGGACTACAAATTACAACAGGAAATAGAAAAGGCTTGTCAGAAGGGCAGTGTTATGATAATTGTGGGGGATTTTAACATGCGAGTGGATTGGGAAAATCAGGTCAGCACTAGATCTCAAGAGAGAGAATTTGTAGAATGTCTGCGAGATGGCTTTTGAGAACAGCATGTTGTTGAGCCCACTAGGGGATCGGCTGTACTGGATTGGGTATTGTGTAATGAACCGGAGGTGATTAGAGAGATTGAGGTGAAGGAACCCTTAGGAGGCAGTGATCATAAGATGATTGAGTTCACTGTGAAATTTGAGAAAGAGAAGCCGAAATCTGATGTGTCGGTATTTCAGTGGAGTAAAGGAAATTACAGTGGCATGAGAGAGGAACTGACCAAAGTTGACTGGAAAGGGACACTGGTGGGAAAGACAGCAGAGTAGCAGTGGCTGGAGTTTATGCGAGAAGTGAGGAAGGTGCAAGACAGATATAATCCAAAAAAAAAAGTAATTTTTGAATGGAAAAAGGATGGAACCGTGGCTGACAAGAGAAGTCAAAGCCAAAGTTAAAGCAAGGGAGAGGGCATACAAGGAAGCAAAAATTCGTGGGAAGACAGAGGATTGGGAAGTTTTTAAAAGCTTACAGAAAGAAACTAAGAAGGTCATTAAGATGGAAAAGATGAACTATGAAACAAAGCTAGCAAATAATATCAAAGAGGATACTAAAAGCTTTTTCAAGTATATAAAGAGTAAAAGAGAGATGAGAGTAGATATAGGACTGATAGAAAATGATGTTGGAGAAAATGTAATGGGAGATAAGGAGATGACAGAGGAACTGAACGAGTATTTTGTGTCAGTCTTCACTGAGGAAGACATCAGCAGTATACCAGACACTCAAGGGTGGCAGGGAAGAGAAGTGTGCACAGTCACAATTACGACAGAGAAAGTACTCAGGAAGCTGAATAGTCTAAGGGTAGATAAATCTCCCAGACTAGATGGAATGCACCCTCGTGTTCTGAGGAAAGTAGCTGTGGAGGCATTAGCAATGATCTTTCAAAAGTCAACAGATTCTGACATGGTTCCGGAGGACTGGAAGATTGCAAATGTCACTCCGCTATTTAAGAAGGGGGCAAGGAAGCAAAAAGGAAATTATAGACCTGTTAGCTTGACATCGGTGTTTGGGAAGTTGTTGGAATTGATTGTCAAGGATGAGGTTACCGAGTACCTGGAGGCATATGACAAGATAGGCAAAACTCAGCATGGTTTCTTTAAAGGGAAATCCTGTCTGACAAACCTATTGCAATTTTTTGAGGAAATTACAAGTAGGCTAGACAAGGGAGATGCAGTGGATGTTGTATATTTGGATTTTCAGAAGACCTTTGACAAGGTGCCACACATGAGGATGCTTAACAAGATAAGAGCCCATGGAATTATGGGAAAGTTACATACGTGGATAGAGCAACACACATCAAAGTTGCTGGTGAACGCAGCAGGCCAGGCAGCATCTCTAGGAAGAGGTACAGTCGACGTTTCAGGCCGAGACCCTTCGTCAGGACTACCTGAAGGAAGGGTTGTTTACGTGGATAGAGCGTTGGCTGATTGGCAGGAAACAGAGAGTGGGAATAAAGGGATCCTATTCTGGTTGGCTGCCGGTTACCAGTGGTGTTCCACAGGGGTCCGTGTTGGGGCCGCTTCTTTTTACATAGAAACATAGAAAACATAGAAAATAGGTGCAGGAGTAGGCCATTTGGCCCTTCGAGCCTGCAGCGCCATTCAGTACGATCATGGCTGATCATCCAACTCAGAACCCTGTACCAGCCTTCCCTCCATAGCCCCTGATCCCTTTAGCCACAAGGGCCATATCTAACTCCCTCTTAAATACAGCCAATGAACTGGCCTCAACTGTTTCCTGTGGCAGAGGATTCCACAGATTCACCACTCTCTGTGTGAAGAAGTTTTTCCCAATCTCGGTCCTAAAAGGTTTCCCCTTTATCCTCAAACTGTGACCCCTCGTTCTGGACTTCCCCAACATCGGGAACAATCTTCCTGCATCTAGCCTGTCCAATCCCTTTAGGATTTTATATGTTTCAATCAGATACCCCCTCAATCTTCTAAATTCTATCGAGTATAAGCCTAGTTGATCCAGTCTTTCATCATATGAAAGTCCTGCCATCCCAGGAATCAATCTGGTGAACGTTCTTTGTACTCCCTCTATGGCAAGGATGTCTTTCCTCAGATTAGGGGACCAAAACTGCACACAATACTCCAGGTGTGGTCTCACCAAGGCCTTGTTCAACTGCAGTAGTACCTCCCTGCTCCTGTACTCGAATCCTCTCGCTATAAATGCCAGCATACCATTCGCCTTTTTCACCACCTGCTGTACCTGCATGCCCACTTTCAATGACTGGTGTATAATGACACCCAGGTCTCGTTGCACCTCCCCTTTTCCTAATCGGCCACCATTCAGATAATAATCTGTTTTCCTATTTTTGCCACCAAAGTGGATAACTTCACATTTATCCACATTAAATTGCATCTGCCATGAATTTGCCCACTCACTTAACCTATCCAAGTCACCCTACATCCTCTTAGCATCCTCCTCACAGCTAACACTGCCGCCAGGCTTCGTGTCATCCGCAAACTTGGAGATGCTGCATTTAATTCCCTCATCTAAGTCATTAATATATATTGTAAACAACTGGGGTCCCAGCACTGAGCCTTGCGGTACCCCACTAGTTACTGCCTGCCATTCTGAAAAGGTCCCGTTTATTCCCACTCTTTGCTTCCTGTCTGCCAACCAATTCTCTATCTACATCAATACCATACCCACAATACCATGTGCTTTAAGTTTGCACACTAATCTCCTGTGTGGGACCTTGTCAAAAGCCTTTTGAAAATCCAAATATACCACATCCACTGGTTCTCCCCTATCCACTCTACTAGTTACATCCTCAAAAAATTCTATGAGATTCGTCAGACATGATTTTCCTTTCACAAATCCATGCTGACTTTGTCCGATGATTTCACCGCTTTCCAAATGTGCTGTTATCACATCTTTGATAACTGACTCTAGCAGTTTCCCCACCACCGACGTTAGGCTAACCGGTCTATAATTCCCTGGTTTCTCTCTCTCTCCTTTTTTAAAAAGTGGAGTTACGTTAGCCACCCTCCAATCCTCAGGAACTAGTCCAGAATCTAAAGAGTTTTGAAAAATTATCACTAATGCATCCACTATTTCTTGGGCTACTTCCTTAAGCACTCTGAGATGCAGACCATCTGGCCCTGGGGATTTATCTGCCTTCAATCCCTTCAATTTACCCAACACCACTTCCCTACTAGCATGTATTTCGCTCAGTTCCTCCATCTCACTGGACCCTCTGTCCCCTACTATTTCCGGAAGATTATTTATGTCCTCCTTAGTGAAGACAGAACAAAAGTAATTATTCAATTGGTCTGCCATGTCCTTGCTCCCCATAATCAATTCACCTGTTTCTATCTGTAGGGGACCTACATTTGTCTTTACCAGTCTTTTCCTTTTTACATATCTATAAAAGCTTTTACAGTCAGTTTTCATGTTCCCTGCCAGTTTTCTCTCATAATCTTTTTTCCCCTTCCTAATTAAGCCCTTTGTCCTCCTCTGCTGAACTCTGAATTTCTCCCAGTCCTCAGGTGAGCCACTTTTTCTGGCTAATTTGTATGCTTCTTCTTTGGAATTGATACTATCCCTAATTTCCCTTGTCAGCCACGGGTGCACTACCTTCCTTGATTTATTCTTTTGCCAAACTGAAGTGAACAATTGTTGTAGTTCATCCATGCGATCTTTAAATGCTTGCCATTGCATATCCACCGTCAGCCCTTTAAGTGTCATTTGCCAGTCTATCTTAGCTAATTCACATCTCATACCTTCAAAGTTACCCTTCTTTAAGTTCAGAACCTTTGTTTCTGAATTAACTATATCACTCTCCATCTTAATGAAGAATTCCACCATATTATGGTCACTCTTACCCAAGGGGCCTCTCACGACAAGATTGCTAATTAACCCTTCCTCATTGCTGAATACCCAGTCTAGAATAGCCTGCTTTCTAGTTGGGTCCTTGACATGTTGGTTCAAAAAACCATCCCGCATACATTCCAAGAAATCCTCTTCCTCAGCACCCTTACCAATTTGGTTCACCCAATCTACATGTAGATTGAAGTCACCCATTATAACTGCTGTTCCTTTATTGCACATATTTCTAATTTCCTGTTTAATACCATCCCCAACCTCACTACTACTGTTAGGTGGCCTGTACACAATTCCCAACAGCGTTTTCTGCCCCTTAATGTTATGCAGCTCTACCCATATCAATTCCACATCTTCCCGGCTTATGTCCTTCCTTTCTATTGTGTTAATCTCCTCTCTAACCAGCAACGCCACCCCACCTCCTTTTCTTTCATGTCTATCCCTCTGAATATTGAATATCCCTGAATGTTGAGCTCCCATCCTTGGTCACCCTGGAGCCATGTCTCTGTGATCCCAACTATATTATATTCATTAATAACAATCTGCACTTTTAATTCATCCACCTTGTTACAAATGCTCCTTGCATTGACACACAAAGCCTTCAGGCGCGCTTTTACAACTCTCTTAGCCCTTATACAATTATGTTGAAAAGTGGCCCTCTTTGATGCTTGCCCTGGATTTGTCAGCCTGCCACTTTTACTTTTCACCTTACTACTTTTTGCTTCTACCCTCATTTTACACCCCTCTGTCTCTCTGCACTGGTTCCCATCCCCCTGTTGTGAACTAACCTCCTCTTGCCTAGCCTCTTTAATTTGATTCCCACCCCCCAATCATTCTAGTTTAAAGTCACCTCAGTAACCCTTGCTAATCTCCCCGCCAGGATATTGGTCCCCCTAGGATTCAAGTGCAACTCGTCCTTTTTGTACAGGTCACACCTGCACCAAAAGAGGTCCCAATGATCCAAAAACTTGAATCCCTGCCCCCTGCTCCAATCCCTCAGCCACGCATTTATCCTCCACCTCATCGCATTCCTACTCTCACTGTCGCGTGGCACAGGCAGCAATCCCGAGATTACTACCTTTGCGGTCCTTTTTCTCAACTCCCTTCCCAGCTCCCTATATTCTCCTTTCAGGACCTCTTTCTATCTATGTCATTGGTACCTATATGTACCACGACTTCTGGCTCCTCACCCTTCCACTTCAGGATATCTTGGACATGATCAGAAATATGCCAGACCCTGGCACCAGGGAGGCAAACTACCATTCGGGTCTCTGGACTGCGTCCACAGAATCGCCTATCTGATCCCTTTACTATCGAGTCCCCTATCACAACTGCCCTCCTCTTCCTTTCCCTACCCTTCTGAGCTACAGGGCCAGACTCTGTGCCGGAGGCACGGCCACTGTCGCTTCCCCCGGGTAAGCTGTCCCCCCCAACAGTACTCAAACAGGAGTACATCACTGATTTGGATTATGGAATAGATGGCTTTGTGGCGAAGTTTGCTGATGATACAAAGATAAGTGGAGGGGCCGGTAGTGCTGAGGAAACAGAGAGTCTGCAGAGACACTTGGATAGATTGGAAGAATGGGCAAAGAAGTGGCAAATGAAATACAATGTTGGAAAGTGTATGATTATGCACTTTGGCAGAAGAAATAAATGGGCAGACTATTATTTAAATAGGGAGAGAATTCGAAGTTCTCAGATGCAACAGAACTTGGGAGCCCTCGTGCAGGATACCCTTAAGGTTAACCTCCAGGTTGAGTTGGTGGTGAAGAAGGCAAATGCAATGTTGGCATTCATTTCTAGAGGAATAGAGTATAGGAGCAGGGATGTGATGTTGAGGCTCTATAAGGCACTGGTAAGACCTCACTTGGAGTACTGTGGGCAGTTTTGGTCTCCTTATTTAAGAAAGGATGTGCTGACGTTGGAGAGGGTACAGAGAAGATTCACTAGAATGATTCCGGGAATGAGAGGGTTAACATATGAGGAACATTTGTCTGCTCTTGGACAGTATTCCTTGGAGTTTAGAAGAATGAGGCAGGACCTTATAGAAACATTTTGAATGTTGAAAGGCATGGACAGAGTGGATGTGGCAAAATTGTTTCCCATGGTGGGGGAGTCTAGTACGAGAGGACATGACTTAAGAGTGCCTATTCAGAACAGAAATGCGAAGAAATTTTTTTAGTCAGAGGGTGGTGAATCTATGGAATTTGTTGCCACGGACGGCAGTGGAGGCCAAGTCATTGGGTGTATTTAAGGCAGAGATTGATAGGTATCTGAGTAGCCAGGGCATCAAAGGTTTATGGTGAGAAGGTGGGGGAGTGGGACTAAATGGGAGAATGGATCAGCTCATGATAAAATGGCGGAGCAGACTTGATGGGCAGAATGGCCGACTTCTGCTCCTTTGTCTAATGGTCTTGTGGTCTAAACAGGAGGGATTTTCAGTCTCATTCCACCATCAGTGTCTACAGAGTAACTGTTACACATTAATAACGAGGCATCCGTCCAGTTTTGCCAGTAGTCACTTCTGTTCCCACTTTGGTGCCTGTGCTTTCAGCTGCCAAGCCTTTAAACTTCGTATTCTTTCTGTCTTAGAAATCTCACCTCTCTGCGTCTAGGTTTCTCTTCAACCATTTGGTCCTTGAACCAACCTGCACAACCCTATATACAAAATGGTTGGAAATACTCCGCAGGTCATCCAGTACCTATGGAACGAGAAAGAGGATTAATGTTTCAGGTTGAAGACCTTTAGTGTCTGGTTTTAATTCAGTCTCCTCTTGGTACACCTAGAGATGTAGAATCTTCAAACTAGAGCATTAACTCTTGTTTCTCTTTTACTCTTTTTATATCTGAAAAAAAATCCTTTTTACATCTTCTTTTATATTATTGGCTAGCTTAATCCATATTTCATCTTTTCTCTCCTTATTGCTTTTTTAGTTGCCTTCTGTTGGTTTTTAAAAGCTTCCCAAACTACTAACTTCCCACAAATTTTTAGTATATTATGCCCTCTCTTTTGCTTTTATGCTGTCTTTGACTTTATCAGCCGCGATTGCCTCATCCTCTCTTTAGAATACTTATTGATCTTTGGGACCTATCTGTCCTGTGCTTCCATATTGCCCTCAGAAATGCCCGCCATTGCTGTTCTGTCAGCATCCCTGACACTGTCATAGAGCACTGCATCACAGATACAGACCCTTTGGCCTATCTAGTCTATGCCAAGCTTATTCTGCCCAGTCCCATTGACTTGCATCTGGACCATAGCCTGTCGTAGCCCTCCCATCCATGTACTTATTTAAACTTCTAAATGGTGCAATCAAACCCTCATGCCCCATTTCCACTGGCAGCTTGTTCCACAGTGATACCAACCTCTGAGTGAAGCTCTTGCCCGCTCCTGGATTCTCCTTAGCCATATATAACCATATAACAATTGCAGCACGGAAACAGGCCATCTCAGCCCTTCTGGTCCGTGCCGAACTCCTACTCTCACCTAGTCCCACCGACCTGCACTCAGCCCATAACCCTCCATTCCTTTCCTGTCCATATAGCGATCCAATTTAACTTTGAATGACAACATCGAACCTGCCCCTACCACTTCTTCTGGAAGCTCGTTCCACACAGCTACCACTCTCTGAGTAAAGAAGTTCCCCCGTATGTTACCCCTAAACTTTTGCCCTTTAATCCTCAACTCATGTCCTCTTGTTTGAATCTCCCCCACTCTCAATGGAAAAAGCCTATCCACGTCAACTCTATCAATCCCCCTCATAATTTTAAATACCTCTATCAAGACTCCCTTCAACCTTCTACGCTCCAAAGAATAAAGACCCAACTTGTTCGACCTTTCTCTGTAACTTAGGTGATGAAACCCAGATAACATTCTAGTAAATCTTCTTTGTACTCTCTCTATTTTTTTGACATCTTTCCTATAATTCGGTGACCAAAACTGTACACAATACTCCAAATTTGGCCTTACCAATGCCTTGTACAATTTCAACATTGAATCCCAGCTCCTATACTCAATGCTTTGATTTATAAAGGCCAGCATACCAAAAGCTTTCTTCACCACCCTATCCACATGAGATTCCACCTTCAGGGAACTATGCACCATTATTCCTAGATCCCTCTGTTCTACTGCATTCTTCAATGCCCTACCATTTACCATGTATGTCCTATTTTGATTAGTCCTACCAAAATGTAGCACCTCACATTTATCAGCATTAAACTCCATCTGCCATCTTTCAGCCCACTCTTTTAACTGGCCTAAATCTCTCTGCAAGCTTTGAAAACCTACCTCATTATCCACAACTCCACCTATCGTAGTATCATCTGCATACTTACTAATTCAATTTACCACCCCATCATCCAGATCATTAATGTATATGACAAACAACATTGGACCCAGTACAGATCCCTGAGGCACACCGCTAGTCACCAGCCTCCAATCTGACAAACAGTTATGCACTCACTCTCCTTTTGCTATTAATATAACTGTAGAAACCCTTGGGATTTATTTTCACCTTACTTGCCAAAGTAACCTCATATCTTCTTTTAGCTTTTCTAAGTTCTTTCTTAAGATTCTTTTTACATTCTTTATATTCCTCGAGCACCTCATTTACTCCATACTGCCTATATTTATTGTAGATATCTCTCTTTTTCCGAACCAAGTTTCCAATATCCAGTGAAAACCATGGCTCTCTCAAACTTATAACCTTTCCTTTCAACCTAACAGGAACATAAAGATTCTGTACCCTCAAAATTTCACCTTTAAATGACCTCCATTTCTCTATTACATCCTTCCCATAAAACAAATTGTCCCAATCCACTCCTTCTAAATCCTTTCGCATCTCCTCAAAGTTAGCCTTTCTCCAATCAAAAATCTCAACCCTGGGTCCAGACCTATCCTTCTTCATAATTATATTGAAACTAATGGCATTGTGATCACTGGACCCGAAGTGCTCCCCAACACAAACCTCCGTCACCTGACCTATTTCATTCCCTAACAGGAGATCCAACAGTGCCCCTTCTCTAGTTGGTACCTCTATGTATTGCTGCAAAAAACTATCCTGCACACATTTTAAAAACTCCAAACCATCCAGACCTTTTACAGTATTGGCTTTCCAGTCTATATGTGGAAAATTAAAATCTCCCACAATCACAACCTTGTGCTTACTACTAATATCTGTTTACAAATTTGTTTCTCCAATTCTCGCTCCCCATTTGGTGGTCTATAATACACCCCCATAAGTGTTACTACACCTTTCCCATTCCTCAATTCCACCCAGATAGCCTCCCTAGATGAGCCCTCTAATCTATCCTGCCAGAGCACCGCTGTAATATTTTCTCTGACAAGCAATGCAACACCTCCCCCTCTTGTCCATCTGATTCTATCACACCTGAAGCAATTAAATCCAGGAATATTTAGTTGCCAATCACACCCCTCCTGTAACCATGTTTCACTAATAGCTACCACATCATACTTCCAGGTATCAATCCATGCTCTAAGCTCATCCACCTTCCTCATACTGCTCCTAGCATTAAAATAAATGCATTTAAGAAATTTTCCACCTCTTACTCTCTGTTTATCACTAATGGCGCAAACAACTTCACTATTTTCTTCTTCTTCCTTCTTCCCGACATCTGTTCCTACATTCTGGTTCCCCTCCCCCCTCGTATCTAGTTTAAATCCACCGGAACGTCTCTAGCAAATCTACCTGCAAGAATATTTGTCCCCCTCCAGTTCAGATGTAAGCCGTCCCGCCGGAACAGGTCCCACCTTCCCTGGAAAACTGCCCAATTATCTATAAATCTGAAGCCCTGCCTCCTGCACCATGTCTTCAGCCACGTGTTAATCTGTGCTATCTTACTATTTCTAAACCCGCCTGCACATGCACTGGTAGCAATCCTGAGACTGCCATCCTGGAGGTCCTGTCCTTTAACTTGGCGCCTAACTCCCTAAACTCACCTTTCAGGACCTTCTTACTCTTCCTACCCACGTCATTGGTCCCATATGGACCACGACATCCGGCTGCTCACCCTCCCTCTTGAGAATACTGAGAACTCGATCCGAGATATCACAGACCTTGGCACCAGGGAGGCAACAGACCATCCGGGATTCTCGATCTCTCCCACAGAACCTCTTATCTGTCCCCCTAACTATCGAATCCCCTATCACTACTGCTCTCCTCTTTTTCCTCCTTCCCTTCTGAGTTGAGGGTCCCGTCTCGGTGCCAGAGACACAACCACTGCAACTTGTCCCTGGTAGGTCATCCCCATCAACAGTATCCAAAACGATTGTACTTATTATTGGTGGGAACGGCCACAGGGGTGCTATGCTCACTCTGTCTATTCCCCTTCCCTCTCCTGACAGTCACCCAGCTACCTGTCTCCTGACTCTTAGGAGTGACTATCTCCCTGTAACTCCTGTCTATTTCTGCCTCTGCCTCCCGAATGATCCGAAGTTCATCCAGCTCCAGCTCCAGTTCCCTAACTCGGTTTGTCAGGAGCTGCAGCTGGATGCACCTTTCGCAGGTGTAGTCATCAGGGACGATTGTGCTCGCCCTAACTTCCCACATACTGCAAACAGAGCACTCGACTGCCCTAACTGCTGTCTCCATTACTTATTCTTAAGATAATTAGATTTATTAAAGGAACTTACCCGGCCTTACCTCACTTGGAGTGAAGCTCTTCCTCAGCCTCTGCTCGCCGAAGCCTCTGGAGCCAAAGCCTCACTACTCTGTCTCCCTTGACTCTGTCGCCGGCTACTCCGTCGCCCGCTCCGTTAATCTTCTCGCTTTTAAACACTCCCGTTGCCTCACAGTCCGACTTACACTCGCTTGCGCAGTCATGCCCTGTTCAACTGTCGAAGAAATGACCGACTTCCACAAACTTCTCGCTTTTAAACTCTCCCGCTACCTCATGGTTCGACTTACACGCGCTTGGGCAGTCGTGCCCCGTTCAACTGCCAAGTTCATCCAACTCTTATTTCATCCAGCCTCAATGGAAAAAGCCTGTTTACATTTATCTTATCTTTTCTCCTCATAATTTGGTATACTGTACCTCAATCAAATCTCCCCCACACTCCAAGAGTATTGCCTACACAGGAGGGGCAAAGTATCTATTAACCCCGCCAGCCCAGATTATACAATTAGAGTGGTTAGGCAGAGGAAGGACATATATAAAGTAAATGGTATGGAAGCAAGGAATGTTGATGAATAGAGACCTAGAGATCTAAGTTCTGAACTTCCTGAAAGCAGCAATGCAGGTGGAAAAGAGAATACAGCAGGTTTATCCTCATAGATTATGGGGCTGAATGTAAAAGTTGGGGTACAGTATTACATTCCAGCTTTACAAAACACAGATTAGGGTGCACTTAGTGTTTTTGCAGTTCTGTGGAAGACTGTGATTGAGTGCAGAGGATATTGCCCGGATTGGAGGACATTAGTTATGGGAAGTGATTGGATAGGCTGGGCTTGCTTTTCCTGAAGTGAAGGATGACCAAATAGAAAAATATAAGATTGTGACAGGCATGGATAAAAAAAATCTTTTTTATATGGCAGAGCCAGGCTGTCCAAACTAGAAACCAAAGCTTTAAAGTGAAAAGAAGGAGTTGTTAAGGGAATCTTAGGGATATCTGGATTGTATTGCCAGAGGAGATGGTGGAATCAGATACAATAACATCACTAAAGAGGCATTTCAACAGACACCAAAATAGGCAAAATATAGGTGGGCATGGTCCTAATGCAGGTAAATATGATTAGCTTAGATGGGCAAAAAGGTTGATATGAACATGGTGGCCGAAGGGTGTTTTTCCATGCTGTACAAGTCTGTGGCTCTAAGACACATCTTTGGGATGTGGGAGGAAATTGGAGCACCAGTTTCCAAAAGTACAAGCTGAGAGGTGATAGGTGAGACCAAGTGAGCGGGAAGGCGGATGGGTGGGGAGGTGGTATAAAGTGAGAAGCTGACAGGTGATAGGTGGAAGAGATGAAGGGCTGAAAAAGAAGGAATCTAATAGGAAAGGACCCTGGACCATGGAATAGGGTGGAAGAGAATATGTGACCAGAGGGAGGTGATGGGCTGGTGAAGAGAACAAAAGGGGAATGGAAAAAGAGACAAGGAGGGAGGGGGAGAAATTAACAGAAGTTAGAGATATCGGTGTTCATTCCATAAGGTGACCTAGGTGCAATTTAAGGTGTTGCTTCTCCAACCTGACTATGGCCTCAATGTGGCAGTAGAGGAAACCATGGACAGACATGTCAGTATGGGAAAGGGAAGTCAAACTGAAATGGGTAGCAGCTGGGAGTTTTGATTGTATAATTGAAGTTACTGACAGCACGACTGCCTGCAGATCAAAAGATGTTCAATCCTTCAAAATTTTCTGGCTTTATGTCTGCATGTAGATGAGGTGGTTTTATTGCCAAGATCTCTATCCATTTGTAGGAAATGGATTTGCTGATGGTATCTTCAAAAATTTAATACTAATATAAATATCATCTTAAATCTATCACAGTTTGAACAATATACTTCAAAACATGCCTTCTCACACAATCTTCTTTCCATTCTTCAGTTCATTCTTTGTTCAGGTTTTGTTGATAACAAAATTCATGTCCTCATTTTCATAACGTGATCTGCACAGTCACTGGGGCTTTAGAGAAAGTGAATTATTGAACCATTGACCCATGTGCAGTGGGCTATGCAGAAGAAACGTAACGTTGTGGTTAATTTACTCAACTGCTAGCCAGAGTTCCAGACTACTAATCTAAAGTCATGAGTACAAATCTCGCATTGACAGTGGGGAAAATTAAACTAAGTTATTATTTTTTTTAATGTTGGTCTTGCTCGATCATTGTTTAAAAATACATTTTATTTCAGTAACGGGATTCAGTAAAGAAAATCCAGCATCTTTGACTGGTTTTGTTTGGTCCTGGCTCTGTCTGACTCTAGGCCTAAAAATGTGGTTGTCACAAATTTGAGCTGATTTCACAACCTACAAGCTCACTTTCAAGGACTCTACAACATATGTTTTCAGTATTATTTATTTTTTATTTGCACAATTTGTCTTCTTTTGCACATTGACTCTTCACCAGTCATTATTTATGTATAGTTTTCATAAACTCTGTTGTATTTCTTTATTTTCCTGCGAGAAAATGAATCTCAGGGTAGTATCTAGTAACACACATTGCTACATACTGTGATATAAATTTACTTTGATTTTGACTTTTAACGGAATCAATACTGAGGGGCTGACAGTAAATTATTGCATTGCTAGTAATGTTAGGAGGTTGAGGAGATTTGGTATGTCATCAAAGTCTCTTACAAATTTCTACAGATGTATGGCAGAGAGCATTCTGACTGGTTGCATTGCCTGGTATGGAGGCTCCAATGCACAGGAATGCAGGGGGCTGCATAGCCAGCTCCATCATGGGAACAACCTTCCCTACCAATGAGGACACCTTCACGAGGCAGTGCTTCAAGAAGGTGGCATCTAGCATTAAGGATCCTCACCATCCAGAACATGCCCTCTTCTTGTTATTACCATCAGGGAGGAAGTACAGGAGTCTGAAGATCCAGACTCAATGATTCATATACAATTTCTTCCCTTCTGTTATCAGATTACAGAACAGTCCATGAACCCATAAACATTACTTCATTATTCCTTTTTCATTGATTGATTTATTTAGTAAATTGCAGTAGTTTTATATCTTTGCACTGTTCTGCTTCCACAAAATGTAAAATTTCATTTCATATATTACAGTAATAATAAATCTGATTCTGGTTCTAAAATCCTGTGATCGAGCAGATAGTTGTTGGTTGACAAGTAAATTAATTATTGACATGCTGAGTGTACCAGAGGTGGTATTGATTTATCCTGTGTTTTGTGAGAATTTATTAATCTGTGAATGGTTTAAGGATAATTTGGAATAATCCAGGTAATCAACCCTTGATCTTCAATTAATGATTTTGCCACAAGATGCTGTGTAAGTTGTATTCAAAGGGTAAAAAACTCTCACTGAAATTTGGATCATATTGCAACTTGTTATCTCTTGTCAATACTCTCTGCAGCTTAAGCCAGAAATAACGCTCCGCATGAGGGTTGTGAGGCCATCTTAAAACAGAAGCTTTGCACAATCTCTTACGCAACTGGAGATAACGAGACTTTTGCAAGAACTGATCCAAAAGGACCAAGACTATGACGTCCATCTTCTCATCTAGTAGCCGCTGGTGAGCGATGAAAAAAGCCTGTCTCAACTGTCCACTTACAATGCAAGTGTTTGCCAGTATGAAGATTGTTTTCCTACTTTGGTAGATGGCATCATACAAGTTCTCTATCGTTGACTTCCCAGGAGTCCAATCTCTCTCCTCGAGACAAAGGCTGAAACTAGGCTGTCCGTTCTTCTCAAGGTTCATCACGAGCTCATGGTAGACCCAGTCAGCCACAGCTTTGTCACTAGTATCGAAGACTATAAATGCGTCATATTGCAGATTTTCTGAGGGAATTATTGTGCTGCCTTTTAACTTGGCGACACATATATGGAAAGTATACCAAAAATCCCAGCCAAATAATTTATTCAATATTGGCAGGGCTGTGAAGATCACAGTTAGCAGAAAGGACACGACAAAACCTATACTCCCAAGCATTTTCTGACAGGACAAGGGATCTGTTAAAAGAATACTTCGGCCTTCTTGTGATTCTGGGAAACCGCACTTCCAATCAGTAGTGAGATGTGGTAGTGAAATCTTTGTGTCCTTGATGAAATGAATGAGCCAGTCAGCATCACAAGTGCAACTAAAAGGGTTGTTGCCAAGAGCCAGCGTGTTCAACCCTTGCAGAAGTTCAGAAGGAAGACTACTTGCATGCAATTCTTTGATACAATTATGACTTAAGTCAAGATAACGTATTGATTTGACCTCAGAAAAAAACTCAGCAGGAAGGTGGGATATTTTGTTGTTTTGCAAAATGAGTTTGGAGAATGTTTTGGGAAAGTGACATGGATTTGAAGGTAAACCACAGAGCAAATTTTGGCCCAAGTCTAGAATTTCAAGGTTTATCAATTTTGTTAGGTTATCCCAATTGAAAAAGTCAATTTCATTGTTGTTAATGTAAAGTTCTTTCAGACTTTGTGGAAATCTAACCATTACTTCTGGAGGTACTGTCTTCAGAATGTTCCTCGAGATATCCAGAACTGTTAAGTTGTGAAGATTGTGGAAAAAATTCCAGTAAGTATTTGTCCCACTCTCCCACATCACACTCAACAAGTTTCCACTAAAGTCCAACACATTCAAAGTGTTACTGTGGAGTTCACTTGAGACCCGTTTTGCTATATAGTTATTTGCAAGACTTAACCATCTAATAGAGCGCATGTTTTTGATGAATTCGAGACGATGGCCCATCCCTATCATTTCAAAAGTGTAGCTATTGTAACTGAGATCTAAAACTTCGAGTGTTGGGATCTCCGAAAATGCCTCCCTAAAATAGAAATCTATTCTATTGTGAGCAAGGTCCAAATACTTCAGGCTGTTCAGTTTGTTGAATTGTTTGCCATTCAATGCCTGTGTAATGTAATTGCAAGACAATAAAAGGCACTGGATGTTTTCCAGTCCTTCAAAATTCTTCGGCTTTATGTCTGCAATATTATTGAATGACAAGTCAAAGACTTTCCCAAAAGAAGAGCATTTCTCAAAAGAAAAGAAGGAAGATGCTCCTTTTGTTTTCTTTCTCTGAATATTCTCATAGTCACTTCTTCTCTCAGGGATCTGGCCCTCTTTGTGGCTGGTGTCAACAAAGTCTTCATTGTTCCTGCCATTTTTATCTTGACGTGGCCAGGAGTTCTGCGGAGAAAACGACACCCTGTTTTCTGAAAGCCCAATATATTTCAATGACTCTGTATTTGCAAAGAGCTTTAAGTCAATCTTCTCAATGAAATTCATCCGAAAGTTTACAGACTTGATGTTGGGAATACTGAGCAATGGATGTATGTCATTTTTATCCAAAATGTGAAAGAAATATCCGTCTATCTGAAACTTATTCAAAGATATCAGGTTCGCTAAAGAAGGGGGCAAGACAAGGCGTTCAAAAGTTTTCAATGGTTGATAGTTATACTTTAAGTTGAGATCTTGTAGACTGGTCAGGCTGGCAAAAAATGTAGCATTTTGTATTGCATAGGCAAGGTAGTTGTCAGATAGATCCAAGGAGGTTAAGTTTCCAAGTGTCTGGAATAAGGTGTCATTCAAATGCCTAAGAGAGTTGCCCCTAAGCACCAGCTGTTTCAGATTCTTCAGAGCAGTGAAGGCTTCTGCAGATAAGTCAATGGACTTGTTGCCTTCGCAAGGGAAACACGGCTGGGCAGCATGATCACACCTTTGGCAGTTCCACGCCAGAGAAAGGTATTCCAAATGAATGAGATTTTTAAAATCCATTGAAGAGATCTGTGGAATCTTATTCTCAGACAGTATCAATTTTTTCAAGGATCCTGGGAGTCCCCTGGGCACAGTTGTTATGCTGTTGAAACTCAGGTCCAGTGAGTATAGGTGTGGCATGTTCCTAAACATGTCCTCATCAAAGGTAAATGATCCATTGCATGGATTTTGATAGAAGCAGTTTTTACTAAAGTTGAGAAATTCCAGGTTAACCAGATTGGAGACATTAATAAATTGCAAATTATTGAGTGCCAATTCTAAGCCAATAAGGTTTGCAGGCAGTAGTGGGATGCTAGTTAAACTATTTCCAGTTAGGTTAACTACTTTTAAATTATGAAGATGAAGGAAGGCTCTGGACTTGATGGTTAATTTGCATATCTGACCAGGTAAGCGCAGGTTCCCTGGGCAGCAGTTCATACTCAGGTCAATCACCTGGAGGTTTCGGACACCTGAGAAGGCTTGGTTATTGACTTCTTGTAGCAAATTCATATTCAGCAGTAGGATGGTGGCATTTTCTGATCTGATTATTGGCACTGAGGTTAAATGCCTCTTGCTGCAGTCTATCTGTTTGGAAGTCCTATTTCCATCGCAAGGCATGAAGGCTGGAAAATGACACCAGGCAAGATGGTGATTGAAAAGGACAATCAAGAGGATGGTTTCTCCCACGCATTTCTTCCAAACAGCCTATTACAAAGAAAAATTGAAAGTGTAATCATATTCCATCAGAAACATCAAAGCTCTAGACAAAGTAAGTAAAACCAGAGGGCAAATTTATTGGTAAAAGAATTTTAATTACAGAAGTGAGTATGGCCAATCTGAAATTTGTTGCTTAAGTGGTTGTGTTTTTCCCCTAAAAGGGGAATCTCAAACAAGAGCACATGGTTACTAGTTTGGGGTATAATATTTAAAGGTGAGCTCCATAGGAACCATTCCTCACAGAGGTTAGTGTATCACTGGAATTCTGCACCCATTTGTCTTGTGGAGGCTGGATCATTTGAAGTTAATACATTTTTTGAAAAATTGAGGTCTATGGAGAATTGCCATTGAAGAAGAGATGAGGTTTGGGACATATCAATTGTGATCATATTGAATGGCAAAGTAGGTTTGAGGGGCCAAGTGGCATTCTGCTTTCTTATATTCTTGCTTGTAACAAGAATATCTTCTTGGGTTATTTCTTCAGCGGTTTGAATGGGGCACGTCTGCGCAGGTGCGTGGAGGTCAGCCGGTAAGAACAGCGGGAAGAGTTTAAAAAGAAGACAGACTAAGGAGCTGGTGGTAGACCTGAGGAGAGCTAAGGTACCGGTGACCCCTGTTTCCATCCAGGGGATCAGTGTGGACATGGTGGAGGATTACAAATACCTGGGGATACGAATTGACAATAAACTGGACTGGTCTAAGAACACTGAGGCTGTCTACAAGAAGGGCCAGAGCCGTCTCTATTTCCTGAGGAGACTGAGGTCCTTTACCATCTGCCGGACGATGCTGAGGATGTTCTACGAGTCTGTGGCAGCCAGTGCTATCATGTTTGCTGTTGTGTGCTGGGGCAGCAGGCTGAGGGTAGCAGACACCAACAGAATCAACAAACTCATTTGTAAGGCCAGTGATGTTGTGGGGATGGAACTGGACTCTCTGACGGTGGTGTCTGAAAAGAGGATGCTGTCCAAGTTGCATGCCATCTTGGACAATGTCTCCCATCCACTACATAATGTACTGGTTGGGCACAGGAGTACATTCAGCCAGAGAGTCATTCCTCCGAGATGCAACACAGAGCGTCATAGGAAGTCATTCCTGCCTGTGGCCATCAAACTTTACAACTCCTCCCTTGGAGGGTCAGACACCCTGAGCCAATAGGCTGGTCCTGGATTTATTTCATAATTCACTGGCATAAATTATATATTGCTATTTAACTATTTATGGTTCTATTACTATTTATTATTTATGGAGCAACTGTAACGAAAACCAATTTCCCCTGGAATTAATAAAGTATGACTATGACTTTACAGAGCAGTCATCAGAGGAGCGGGCAACGGAGTAGTGGGAGACAGAGTAGGAAGGCTTTGGCTCAACGGTGCCTAGGCAATAACGGGTCGAGGCGAGGTAAGTTACTTGTGTAGAATACAGACAAGAGGTATGTGTATGAGGCCGGTTTTCTGTGCTCGATGTCAGAAGTGGGAGGTCCTGGAGACTCCCAGCTCCCGGACGGCCACATCTGCACCAGGTGCATCGAGCTGCAGCTCCTTAGGGACCGAGTTAGGGAACTGGAGATGCATTTTGAAGACCTTCGTCTGATCAGGGAGAGTGAGGAGGTGATAGAGAGGAGCTATAGGCAGGGAGTCACTCTGGGGCCTCAGGAGAAAGGTAAGTGGGTAACAGTCAGGAGAGAGAAAGGCAGGAGTCAGATACTAGAGAGTACCCCTGTGGTTGTCCCCCTTAACTCCTGTTTGAGTACTGTTGGGGGGGGGGGGAACGGCCTACCTGGGGGAAGCAACAGTGGCACAGAGTCTGGCCCTGTGGCTCAGAAGGGTAGGGAAAAGAAGAGGATGGCAGCAGTGATAGGGGACTCTATAATTCGGGGGTCAGACAGGCGATTCTGTGGACGCAGGAAAGAAACGTGGATGGTAGATTGCCTCCCAGGTTCCAGGATCTGGGATGTTTCTGATCGCGTCTTGAAGAGGGAAGGAGAACAGCCAGAGGTCATGGTACATATTGGTACCAACGACATAGGTAGGAAAAGAGAAGAGGTCCTGAAAACAGACGACAGGGAGTTAGGAAGGAAGTTGAGAAGCAGGACCACAAAGTAGTAATCTCAGGATTACTGCCTGTGCCACGTAACAGTTAATATAGGAATAGAATGAGGTGGAGGATAAATGTGCGACTGAGGGATTGGAGCAGGGGGCAGGGATTCAGATTTCTGGATCATTGGGACCTCTTCTGGGGCAGGTGTGACCTGTACTAAAAGGGTGGGTTGCACCTGAATCTGAGGGGGACCAATATCCTGGCAGGGAGGTTTGCAAAGGTCATTGGGGAAAGTTCAAACTCAAATTGCTGGGGGGGTGGGAACCGAACTAAAGTGACGGGGGAAAGGGAGGTTGGCTCACAAATAGAGAAAGCTTGGAGACAGTGCGAAAGGGAGGATAGGCAGGTGATAGAGAAGGGACACACTCAGACCGATGGTTTGAGATGTGTATTTTAATGCGAGGAGTATTATGAACAAAGTGGATGAGCTTAGAGCGTGGATCAGCACTTGGAGCTATGATGTTGTGGCCATTACAGAGACTTGGATGGTACAGGGGCAGGAATGGCTACTTCAAGTGCCAGACTTTAGATGTTTCAGAAAGGACAGGGAGGGAGGCAAAAGAGGCGTGGCACTATTGATCAGAGATAGGGTCACGGCTGCAGAAAAGGAGGAAGTCATGGAGGGGTTGTCTACTGAGTTACTGTGGTGAAAGTTAAGAATAGGAAGGGGTCAATAACTCTACTGGGTGTTTTTTATAGACCACCCAGTAGTAACAGGGACATTGAGGAGCAGATAGGGAGACAGATTCTGGAAAGGAGTAATAATAACAGGGTTGTATTGGTGGGAGATTTTAATTTCCCAAATATTGATTGGCATTTCCCTAGAGTGAGGGGTTTAGATGGGGTGGAGTTTGTTAGATGTGTTCAGGAAGGTTTTTTGACACAATATGTAGATAAGCCTACAAGAGGAGAGGCTGTACTTGATCTGGTATTGGGAAATGAACCTGGTCAGGTGTCAGATCTCACAGTAAGAGAGCATTTTGGAGATAGTGATCACAATTCTATCACCTTTACCATAGCATTGGAGAGGGATAGGAACAGACAAGTTAGGGAAATGTTTAATTGGAGCAAGGGGAAATATGAGGCTATCAGGCAGGAACTTGGAATCATAAATTGGGAACAGATGTTCTCAGGGAAACGTATGGAAGAAATGTGGCAGATGTCCAGGGGATATTTGCGTGGGATTCTGCATAGGTACGTTCCAATGAGACAGGGAAAGGATGGTAGGGTACAGGAACCGTGGTGTACAAAGGCTGTTGTAAATCTAGTCGAGAAGAAAAGAAGAGATTACAAAAGGTTCAAAAAACTATGTAATGATAGAGATCTAGAAGATTATAAGGCTAGCAGGAATAAGCTTAAGAATGAAATTAGGAGAGTCAGAAGAGGCCATGAGAAGGCCTTGGAAAGAAGGATTAAGGTAAACCCAAAGACGTTGTACAAGTACGTGAAGAGCAAGAGGATAAGATGTGAGAGAATAGGACCAATCAAGTATGACAGTGATAAATTGTGTATGGAACCAAAGGAGATGGCAGAGGTACTTAATGAATACTTTGCTTCAGTATTCACTACAGAAAAGGATCTTCGTGATTGGAGGGATGACTTACAGTGGACTGAAAAGCTTGAGCATGTAGATATTAAGGAAGAGGATGTGCTGGAGCTTTTGGAAAGCATCAAGTTGGATAAGTCACTGGGACCAGATGAGATGTACCCCAGGCTACTGTGGGAGGCGAGGGAGGAGATTGCTGAGCCTTTGGCGATGATCTTTGCATCATCAATGAGGACAGGAGAGGTTCTGGAGGATTGGAGGGCTGTGGATGTTGTTCCCTTATTCAAGAAAGGGAATAGAGATAGCCCAGGAAATTATAGATCAGTGAATCTTACTTCAGTGTTTGGTAAGTTGATAGAGAAGATCCTGAGAGACAGGATTTATGAACATTTGGAGAGGCATAATATGATTAGGAATAGTCAGCATGGCTTTGTCAAAGGCAGGTCGTGCCTTACGAGCCTGACTGAGTTTTTTGAGGATGTGACTAAACACATCGATGAAGGTAGAGCAGTAGATGTAGTGTATATGGATTTCAGCAAGGCATTTGATAAGGTACCCAATGCAAGGCTTATTGAGAAAGTAAGGAGGCATGGGATCCAAGGGGACATTGTGGATCCAGAACTGGCTTGCCCACAGAAGGCAAAGAGTGGTTGTAGACGGGTCATATTCTGCATCAAGGTTGGTGACCAGTGGTGTGCCTCAGGGTTCTGGGACCCCTACTCTTTGTGATTTTTATAAGTAACCTGGATGAGGGAGTGGAGGGATGGGTTAGTAAATTTGCTGATGACACAATGGTTGGGGGTGTTGTGGATAGTGTGGAGGGCTGTCAGAGGTTACAGCGGGACATCAATAGGATGCAAAACTGGGCTGAAAAGTGGCAGATGGAGTTCAACCCAGATAAGTGTGAGGTGGTTCATTTTGGTAGGTCAAATATGATGGCAGAATATAGTATTAATGGTGTGACTCTTGGCAGTGTGGAGGATCAGAGGGATCTTGGGGTCCGAGTCCATAGGACATTCAAAGCTGCTACGCAGGTTGACTGTGTGGTTAAGAAGGCATTTGGTGCATTGGCCTTCATCAATTGTGGGATTGAGTTTAAGAGCTGAGAGGTAATATTACAGCTATATAGGACCCTGGTCAGACCCCACTTGGAATACTGTGCTCAGTTCTGGTCGCCTCACTACAGGAAGGATGTGGAAACCATAGAAAGAGTGCAGAGGAGATTTACAAGGACGTTGCCTGGATTGGGGAGCATGCCTTATGAGAATAGGTTGAGTGAATTCGGCCTTTTCTCCTTGGAGCGACGGAGGATGAGAGGTGACCTGATTGAAGTGTACAAGATAATGAGAGGCATTGATCGTGTGGATAGTCAGAGGCTTCTTCCCAGGGCTTAAATGACTACCATGTGAGGGCGTAGTTTTAAGGTTCTTGGAAGGAGGTACAGAGGAAATGTCAGGGGTATGTTTTTTATACAAGAGTGGTGTGTGCGTGGAATGGGCTGCCAGTGCCGGTGGTGGAGGCAGAAACAATAGGGCCTAATAAGAGACTCCTGGATAGGTACATGGAGCTTAGAAAAATAGAGGGCTATGGGTAAGCCTAGGTAGTTCTAAGGTAAGGACATGTTCGGCACAGCTTTGTGGGCCGAAGGGCCTGTATTGTGCTGTAGGTTTTCTATGTAACATAACATTCCTCACAAAGGATACCCATTTGGCTGAATGCTCCTGAGTATTGATGTGGGTTTTTAGGCAAGGATAACCAGATCTATTTTCTTGTTTTCCTTTAAGATAATACTACACTCAGCCTATGCGATTTATGCAGAGAACAATCTGTAATGTTTTTCTGTTCCTATTCGTGCAGCATATCATAGCCCCCTCTTCTTCTAAGTAGAGTTAGATACAGTGCCTATAAAAAGTATTCACACCGCACCCCCCCCCCCTTGGAAATCTTCATATTTTATTGTTTTACAACATTTTGGCTTTTTTGACACTGGTCAACAGAAAAAGACTTGATTGTGTCAAAATGAAAACAGTCTCTACAAAGTGACTGGAATTCGTTACAAATTTATAGGCATCTGTTAGTCTCGTGAGACCATGGATTTGCGCCTTGGAGGGTTTCCAGGGTGCAGGCCTGGGCAAGGTTGTATGGAAGACCAGCAGTTGCTCTTGCTGCAAGTCTCCCCTCTCCACGCCACCGATGTTGTCCAAGGGAAGGGCATTAGGATCCATACAGCTTGGCACCGGTGTCATCGCAGAACAATGTGTGGTTAAGTGCCTTGCTCAAGGACACACACGCTGCCTCAGCCAAGGCTCGAACTAGCGACCTTCAGATCACTAGACAAACACCTTAACCACTTGGCCACGTGCCAACACAAATTACAAGTATAAAACACAAAATAATTGATTGCATAAGTGTTCACCCACTTCAACATAGTATTTTGTAGAGGCACCTTTGACAACATTACAGCCTTGAGTCTGTGTGGATAGGTCTCTATCAGCTTTGCACATCTGGACACTGCAATTTTCCCCCCATTCTTCTTTACAAAACTGCTCAATTTCTGTCAGATTGCATGGGGATTGTGAATGAACATCTGTTGTCAAGTCCAGCCACAAATTCTCAATTGGATTGAAGTCTGGACTCCAGGACGTTGGTTGTTTTCTGTGTATTTTGGGCTTCATGCTTGGGGTCATTGTCTTGCTGGAAGACAAATCTTCTTCGAAGTTGCAGTTCTCTTGCAGACTACATCTGGTTTTCCTCCAGGATTTCTCTGTACTTTGCTGCATTCATTTTACTCTCTACCTTCAGAAGCCTTCTGGGCCGGCTACAGTGAGGCAACCCCGTAGCATGATGCAGCCACCACAATACTTCACAGTAGGAATGGTGTGTTTTTGATGATGTGCTGTTTGGCTCACACCAATCATTGTTTGATGGCCAAGAAGCTCAATTTTGGTTTCATCAGGCCATGGAACCTTTTTCCAGCTGACTTCTGGCAAGCTCTAGCTGAGATTTCATGTGAGTTTTTTCAAAAGTGGCTTTCTCTTTGCCACTCTCCCGTGAAGTTGTGACCGGTGAAGGACCCGGGCAACAGTTGTTGTATGTGCAGTGTCTCCCATCTCAGCCACTGAAGCTTGTAACTCCTCCAGAGTTGTCATAGGTCTCTTGGTGGCCTCCCTCACTAATCCCCTTCTTGCACAGTCACTCAGTTTTTGAGGACGGCCTGCTCTAGGCAGATTTACAGCTGTGTCATATTCTTTCCATTTCTTGATGACTGACTTAACTGTACTCCAGGGGATACTCAGTGACCTGGAAATTTTCTTTTATCCATCTCCTGCCTTGTGCTTTTCAATAGCCTTTTCACAGAGCTGTTTGAAGTGTTCTTTTGTCTTCATGGTGTAGTTTTTGCCAGCATACTAACTCACCAGCAATTGGATCTTCCAGATACAGGTGTATTTTTACTACACTCAATTGAAACACCTTGACTGCACACAGGTCTCCAGAAACAGATCTCCATTTAACTAATTATGTAACTTCTAAAACCAATTGGCTGCACCAGTGATGATTTGGTATGCCATATTAAAGGGTGGTGAATAATGCAATCAATTATTTTCTGTTTTATATTTGTAATGAATTTAGATCACTTTGTAGAGATCTGTTTTCACTTTGACACGAGAGTCCTTTTCTGTTGATCAGGCTCAAAAAAGCCAAATTAAATCCACAGTGATTCAATGTTGAAAAACAATAGAGCATGAAAACTTCTGGGGGGGGGGGCGGGCGGGGGCAGTGGTTGAATACTTTTTGTAGGCACTGTAGATAGATTAGCTTTATTTATCGCATATACATCAAAACATACCATGAAAGGCATCCTAATACATCAAACCTAATCAGTGAGGTTTGTACTGGCCAGTCCACAAGTGTCACCAAGTGTCACATGTCCGCAAATCACTAACCCTAACCATAAATCTTGGGATATAGGAGGAAACTAGATCACCTAGAGGAAATTCATGGAGAGAATGTGCAACCTCGTGACAGTCAGCAGCAGGAACCAAACTCTGATTGATTTTATAGCCGTCACTGTAAAATGATTGCATTAATCACTATATTAACATTCTGGCCCTTCTAAATGCGGCTCCCCAACAATGCCATGTGAAAGCAGAGGTCTGTGCACACTCATGTGACACCACCTCTACCTGGGTTAACTTTTCTATTCCCATTAATCCATTGGATGGTTTGTATTGAAACAGCAGAAACTTGCCCTAACTAAATGGGAAGTCATTGTCTTTGGTCACTAGAAACTACGTACACTAAGGGAGTCACATCAATGTATTTATATGTGGTTAACAAGGCATACGGTGCATTGCCCTTCATCAATCATGGGTTTGAGTTTAGGAGCTGAGAGGTAATGTTACAGTTATATAGGACCCTGGTCAGACCCCACTTAGAGTACTGTGTTCAGTTCTGGTCACCTCACTACAGGAAGGATGTGGAAACTATAGAAAGGGTGCAGAGGAGATTTACAAGGATGTTGCCTGGATTGGGGAGCGTGCCCTATAAGAATAGGTTGAGTGAACTTGGCCTTTTCTCCCTGGAGCGTGGAGGATGACAGGTGAACTGATAGAAGTGTATAAGATAATGAGAGGCATTGATCATGTAGATAGTCAGAGGCTTTTTCCCAGGGCTGAAAAGGCTAGCACAAGAGGGCACAGTTTTAAGGTGCTTGGAAGTAGGTACAGAGGAGATGTCAGGGGTAAGTTGTTTACACAGAGGGTGGTGAGTGCGTGGAATGGGCTGCCGGTGATGGTGGTGGAGGTGGGTACGATAGGGTCTTTTAAGAGACTCCTGGACAGGTACAAGGAGCTCAGAAAAATAGAGGGCTATGGCTAACCCTAGGTAATTTCTAAAGTAAGGACACATTCAGCACAGCATTGTGGGCTGAAGGGCCTGTATTGTGCTGTAGGTTTTCTATGTTACTATGTTTCTTTTTTAAAAATCATCATATGAACAGGCAGTCATAATCTTATGAAGGGAAATCATGTTGGGCAAATTTATTAGAGGTCTTAGAGATTTATTAGAGATCAGGTTGAAGAAAGGAGAACCAGTAGATGTTTTGTATTTGGAATTCCAAATGGACAGCTTACTGTCACTAAACTGTTGAAAGGACCCCTTATACAATCTGATGGACTCTTGGCCTCACAATCTACCTTGTTGTGATCTTGCACTTATCGTTTACCTGCACTGAGCTAATACACTTTTACACTGTGTGTTACCATATTCTCTAGCTTAATGCGTCAGTTAATGATTTGTTCTGTATAAACAGTACGCAAGACAAGCTGTACACTGCATCTTCAAAGTTCACAGTAAAATTTATTATCAAAGTACATACATGTCACCACACACAACCCTGAGATTCTTTTCCTGCAGGCAGACTCAGCAAATCTATAGAACAGTAACTGTAAACAGGATCAATGGGCAACGCACTGTGCAAATGTAGATATAAATAAATAGCAATAAATAACAAGCATGAAATAACAAGATAAAGAATCCTTAAAGTGAAACCATCAGTTGTGGGAACACCAGAAGTAGAATGAGTGTAGTTATCCTCTTGTTCAAGAGCCTGATGGTTGAGGCTTAGTAACTGTTCTTGAACCTGCTGGTGCGAGTCCTGAGGTATTTGTACCCTCTACCTGATGGCAGCAGTGAGAAAAGAGCATTGCCTGGGTGGTGAGGATCTCTGATGATGGATGCTACTTTTCTACAGCAACGTTTCATTTAGATGTGCTCAGTGTTTGGGAAGATTTTACCCGTGATATACTAGCCGAATCCACTTCTTTTTGTAGGATTTTCCGCTCAAAGGCTTTGGTGTTCCCATACCAGGCCACAACGTAACCAGTCAGCACACTTCTGTAGAAGTTTGCCAAGGTTTTCGATGACATGCCGTATCTCTGCAGACTCCTGAGGAAGTAGAGAACTGTTGTGCTTTCTTTGCAATTATGTTTATATGGTGGATCCAGGACAGGTTCTCTGAGATAGTGACACCCAGGAATTTAAAGTTGCTGACCCTCTCCATCTCTGATGATTGCTGGCTCATGGACCTCTGATTTCCCTCTAGTAAAGTCTACAATCAGTTCCTTGATCTTATTGACATTGAGTGAGAGGTTGCTGTTATTTCACCACTCAGCCAAGTTTTCAACTCCCCCTGTGTATGTTGATTCATCACCACCTTTGACACGGCCCACAACAGTGGTGTCATCAGCAAACTTGTATACGGTGTTGGAGCTGTACTTAGTCACACAGTCACAGGTGTAAAGTGAGTAGGGCAGGGGGCTAAGCACACATCCCTGTGGTGCTCCCATGCTGATGGAGATTGTGGGGGTGACCCTTTGCCAATCCAACCAGAGAGGGGTCTACAAAGGGGAAAATGGGAGTCCAATTGCACCGCAAGGATGTATTGAGGCCCAGGTCCTGGAGTTTGCTGATTAATTTTGAGAGGATGATAGTATTAAATGCTGTGCTGTAATTGATAAAGAACATTCTGATGTGTGCATCTTGGCTGTCCAGATGTTGCAGGGTTGTGTGGAGAGCCAATGTGATGGGATCTGCTGTAGAGCCTGTTGCTTCTTTTGGTTAATCGGAGCGGATCCAAGGCACCATTCAGACAGGAGTTGATATGCTTTCATGCCAGCCTCTCAATACACTTCGTCGCTGTGGCACTGGGCAATAGTCATTGAGTCATGTTACCTTGCTCTTCTTGGGCACCTGTATGATTGAAGCCTGCTTTAAGCAGCTGGGTACCACACACTGCCAGGGCAAGAGATTGAAGATATCTGTGAATACCTCAGCCAGTTGGTCAGCACAGGTCTTCAGTACTTGGCCAGGTATTCTATCTGGACTGGGTGCTTTCCTTGGGTTCACTCTCTTGAAGGCAGCCCACATAACATCTTCAGATACTGAGACCAAAGGATCATCAGGAGACATAGCGTGTGTGATGGTCCCTCCCTGTTCTGGCAGTCAAAGTGAGTCTAGAAGGCATTGAACTCATCTGGAAGCCAAGCTCTGCTGTCCCCTATGTCACAAGATTTAACTTTGAAGGAGGCTATGGCATTCAAACCCTACCACTGCTGTCGAATATCCCTCACTGACTCCAGTCTAGTCCGGAATCTCCACTTCACCCGTGAGATGGCTTTCCAGAGATCATACCTGCACCTGTTGCTCCATTTTTGATCTCCAGACTTAAATACCTCTGATCTGGCTCTCAGCAAATTCCAGATTTCATTGTTCATCAAGGACTTTTGATAAACCCTGAATGATTTTCTGGGGACACATTCATCCACAGCTGTTTTAATAAAGTCTGTTATGACCTTCGTGTAGTCATTCAGATTCTCAGTTGAGACCTTGAACACGACCCAGACCACTGACTCGAGGCAATACTGTAACCGTTCCTCTGCCTCCTGCAACCCCCCTCTTAGTTATCTTGATTTCTGGAGCCTTTCTTTTAGGCTCTGTCTGTATGCAAGTAGTAGGAGTACATCTAAATGATCTGACTTGCCAAAATGTGTTCTTGGGAAGAAGCGATAGGCATTCCTTATCATGGAGTAGCAATAGTCTAGTGTGTTGGGACCTCTGGTGTAACAGGTTACGTGCTGGTGATAATTGGGCAAAGTTTTCTTCAAACGGGCCTTGTTAAAGTCACCGACTATAATTTGAAATGTGTCAGGATGGCTGTTTCTTGCTTACAGACAGCATTGTGCAGTTACGTGAGGGCTTGCTTATAATTGGCCACTGGTGGTAAATTGTGCAGTCAGGATTATGGATGTGAACTCCCAAGGCAAACAGAATGGTTTACATTTAATGTTCTTAGTCAGGGGCACAAGAAGTCGACATAACCTCAACATCCGTGCACCAACAAGAATTGACTTAAAAACACAAACCTTTTTCCTTATCACTGCATCTGGCGTGTTTGCTGTTAACCAAGTTTCAATGCAACAAACAACTGAGATCTGCCTCTGATACTGCAGCTTTGCCCTGAGCTCATCAAACTTATTTTCCAACGACAGCACAATCGCCAACAAGATGCTGGATAGAGGAGGCTTCTTCCCTCTGAGCTTCAGCCTGGTTTGAATTCTGCCTATCCTGCCACACTCTCAGCCATGGCGTTGACCCTTAAAGGCTCTGCATTTAACTGCTCCACAGCTCATGACTTCTGCCCCACGTTTAACCATCAAATGTAAGATCCAAAGATCATTGATGTAATTTCGTGGTCCATTGTTGAGGAAATTTATATGCTAGAGGCTACAGGAAAAGTAATTCCAAAGGAGTATATTAAAGGAGAAAGCTGGTACAATTTTCCGCAGCCCGCAGAGAGTCGCCAATGTACGCTGGCACTATCGTGGTACATGTGACAATAATAAGCCAGTTCCAATATCAATTACAATGACAAACTAATAGTATGCTGTCTCACAGCTCCTGTGACCCAAGTTTGATCCGAATCTCAGCTACTCTCTGTGTGGTATTTGCCTGTTCTCCCTGTAATCCTGAGTAATTTGGTTTTCTCCCACTTTCAAAGACATAGATTCATGTGGAGTTGAGGGGAATGTGAGAGAGAATAATTACTAGTGAGCCTTTTTAATTCAGTTCTCTAATAATAAAA
This sequence comes from Mobula hypostoma, assembly GCF_963921235.1. NCBI lineage: Eukaryota > Metazoa > Chordata > Chondrichthyes > Myliobatiformes > Myliobatidae > Mobula > Mobula hypostoma. The sequence goes on from NC_086111.1 coordinate 602,243, forward strand.
AAATGATGATTGGCAACATTTTTTCATGACTTCAGGATTTCCCAGACACTTAGGAAAGAAGTACTTCTGGTGTGGTTCTGTGATAATTCCAGGAGTACAGCTGCTTTGCATGGCAAGTGCACAAAAATGGGACTATAAAATGTGGAATATAGAATAATACAGGCCCTTTGGTCCACAATGTTGTGTCAACATTTTAACTTATTCCAAGATCAATCTAACCCTTCCCTCCTACATAGCCCTCTAATTTTCTTTCATCTGTGTACCTATCTAAGAGTCTCTTAATGTCCCTAATGTTGTCATGGTCCGGTCTGTGAAGCCCACATTCCGGTTCACGGTCCAGTCCATCGTTCCCTATTCCAGGTTTACTGGTTTTCCCTTGTTCTGTTGGGTGCTCTAATTGAGGCACATGATTCTCATTTTGGGCTGGCTACGTAAACAGCTACTGGGTTCAGTTTCAGTTGCTGGACTGTTCCCTTCCCTTCCCTTCCTTCTGAAGCCTTTGCCTGCGTCCTCGCCTGTATCGCTGTCAAGTTCTACCGCTGGAGCAAGGCTCGTGCCTTGCTGTGTCTACATAAGGAACTGTCTTTCATTGTTTGGAACTGTCTCTTTGTGTCCTTGCCTTCGCTAGGTAGGTCTGTCCATTTGCCACTACCTTGAGTTGAGAACTGTCTCTGTGTCCACGCCTTCACTAGGTAGGTCCGGCCATTTGCCACTACCATGTGTTGGAAACCATCTCTTTGTGCCCTCGCCTCTGCTGGGTATGTCTGGCCATTTGCCGCTACCTTGAGTGGAGACCTGTCTCTCAGTGTTCTGGCCCTACGTTCTGCTCCCTAGGAGGGGTCCTGGCTCTGTGTTCCATGTTCCTGTCCTCCCTCGACCAAGTCAAGGCTTCGTGTTCTCATCCAGTTCTGGTGCCTCGTCCCGCCCTGGAGTCCCATGTCCCGCCGCCACGTCCAGTTCTGTTGCCTTGCCACGTCTTGTCCTCGCCTAGATCCGGAGTCCGAGCCCGAGTCAAGACCCAGGTTCCGGGTCCCTGTCCAGTCTCTGGCTCATAGTCCTTATCCAGGTTCCAAGTTCCTAGTTCCTTGTCCTGGTTCTGCTTTCCTAGTCAAGTCCTAGCCCCGACCCTGCATCCTGGTCTCGTCCAGGTCCTGTGTTATGTCCAACGTCGCTTCTTCCTCACTTCCCTTGCTTGCTTGACATGCCTACTCCTGTTCCTGGTACTTCAGTGTCTGTGTCTTGCATTCGGGTCCGCTCCCAGCGCCCCCCCCCCCCACCGACAAATGTATCTGACTCTACCACCACCCCTGGCAGGGTATTTCATGCACCCATCACTCCCAGTGTAAAAAACCTACTTCTGACATTCCCCCATATTTAGTCATTGCCATCCTGAGAAAAGGTGCTGGCTGTCCACTCTATCTATGCCTCTTATCATAAGACCATAAGTTAAAGGAGAAGAATTAGGCCATTTGGCCCATCAAGTCTGCTCCACCATTTCATCATGGCTGATCCATTTTCCCTCTCAGCCCCGATCTCCTGCCTGCTCCCCATATCCCTTCATGCTCTGACTAATCAAGAATCTATCAATCTCTGCCTTAAATATGGCCATCTCTGAAACTTGGCTAAAGGATGGCTGCCATTGGGAGTTGAACATCCTAGGATATACAGTGTATTGGAAAGATAGGTTAATAAGCAGAGGGGGTGGTGTGGCCCTGTGTATAAGAAATAATATTAAATCATTAGAAAAGGATGACATAGGATTGGAAGGTGTAGAGTCTCTATAGGTTGAGTTAAGAAATGGCAAGAGTAAAAGGACCCTAATGGCGGTTGTATACAGGCCTCCAAACAGCAGCCCGGATGTGGATTACAAATTACAGCAGGAGATAGAAAAGACATGTCAGAAGGGCAATGTCATGATAATCATTGGGGATTTTAACATGAAAGTGGACAGGCCAGTACGGAACCTCAAGAGAGAGAATTTGTAGAACATTTAACGGATGGCTTTTTAGAACAGTGTGTTGTTGAACCAACTAGGGGATCAGCTGTGCTGAATTGGGTGTTGTGCAATGATCCAGAGGTGATAAGAGAGCTTAAGGTTAAGGAACCCTTGGGGAACAGTGACCACAATATGATCGAGTTCACTTTGAAATTTGAGAAGGAGAAACTAAATTCCAATGGGTCAGTATTTCAGTGGAAATAAGGAAATTTATGAGAGGGGAACTGGCCAAAGTTGACTGGAAAGGAACACTGGCAGGAAGGACAGCAGAGCAGCAGTGGTTGAAGTTTCTGTGAAAACTGAGGGAAGTGCAAGACAGATATATTCCAAATAATAATAAATTTTTGAATGGAAGAAGGACACTACTGTGGCTGACAAGTGAAATCAGAGCCAAAGTAAGAGCAAAAGAGAGGGCATACAAGGAATGAATGAATGAATGGAATATCTTTATTGTCATTGCACAGCACAATTTGTCATGCACCAATACAGCGAAAATGAGTTTGCAACTCTCGTACTCAATGCCAGAGGGAAGCTAAAGATAGTGGGAAGATAGAGGATTGGGAAGCTTTTAAAAACTTGCAGAAGGAAACTAAGAAGGTCATTAGGAAGGAAAAGATGAATTATGAAAGGAAGCTGGCGACTAATATCAAAGAAGATACTAAAAACTTTTTTAAAAAATATAAAGAGTAAAAGAGAGTTGAGGGTAGCTATAGGACCAATAGAAAATGACGCTGGAGATATTGTAATGAGAGATGCAGAGATGGCAGAGGAACTGAATGCGTATTTTGCATCAGTCTTCACGGTGGAAGACATCTGCTGTAGACCAGACATTTATGAGTGTCAGGGAAGTGAAGTATGTGCAGTGAAAATTACAACTGAGGAGGTGCTCAGGAAGCTAACTGGTCTGAGGGGGTATACACCTCCTGGACTTGATGGAATGTACCCTCAGGTTCTGAAGGAAGTAGTTAGAGAGATTGCAGAGGCATTAACAATGATCTTTCAAGAATCGATAGATTCTGGCATTGTACCAAATGACTGGAAAATTGCAAATGCTACTCTGCTATTTAAGAAGGGTGGGAGGCAGCAGAAAGGAAACTATAGACCTGTTAGCCTGACATCAGTGGTTGGGATGTTGTTGGAATTGATTATTATGGATGAGATTACAGGGTACCTGGAGGCACATGACAAGACAGGCCAAAGCCAGCATGGCTTCCTGAAAGGAAAATCCTGCCTGACTACACAACTGCAAACTTTTGAGGAAATTACAAGCAGGGTAGACAAAGGAGATGCAGTAGATGAGGGGTACTTGAATTTTTAGAAGGCCTTTGACAAGGTGCCGCACATGAGGCTGCTTAGCAAGATAAGATCCCGTGGAATTACAGGGGAGTTACAGCAGGGTTGGAGCATTGGCTGATTGGCAGAAAACAGTGGGAATGAAGGAATCCTATTCTGGCTGGCTGCTGGTTACCAGTGGAGTTCCACAGGAGTCGGTGTTGGGACCGCTGCTTTTTATGATGTATGTCAATGATTTGGACAATGGGATTAATGGATTTGTGGCTAAATTTGCTGATGATACAAAGACAGGTGTAGGAGTGGGTAGTGTTGAGGAAACAGGGAGCCTGCAGAGAGACTTAGATAATTTAGGGGAATGGGCAAAGAAGTGGCAAACAATGTTGGAAAGTGTATGGTCATGCACTTTGGTGGAAGAAATAAACGGGCAGACTATTACTTCAACGGGGAGAGAATTCAAAATGCAGAGATGAAAAGGGACTTGGGGAGTCCTTGTGCACGATACCCTAAAGGTTAACCTCCAGGTTGAGTCTGTGGTGAAGAAGGCGAATGCAATGTTGGCATTCATTTCCAGAGGTACAAAATATAAGTAGGGATCTGATGTTGAGGTTCTACAAGGCCCTCGTGAGACTACATTTGGAGTATTGTGTGCAGATTTGGGCTCCTTATTTTAGAAAGGATATACTGAGATTGGAGAGGGTTCAGAGAAGATTCACAAGAATGATTTTAGGAATGAAAGGGTTACCATATGAGGGATGTCTGGCAGCTCTTGGGCTGTATTCCCTGGAGATCAGAAGAATGAGGGGGAGATCTCATTAGAAACATTCCAAATGTTAAAATGCCTGAACAGATTAGATATGGCAAAGTTATTTCCCATGGTAGGGGAATCTAGGACAATAGGGCACGACTTCAGGATTGAAGGATGTCCATTTAGAACAGAGATGCAGAGAAATTACTTTAGTCAGAGGGTGGTAAATCTGTAGAATTTGTTGCCACGAGTGCTGTGGAGGCCAAGTCATTGGCTGCATTTAAAGCAGGGATAGATAGGTTTTTGATTAGCCAGGGCATCAAAGGGTATGGTGATGACTGGAAGAATTGGATCAGCCCATGATTGAATGGTGGAGCAGACTCGATGGGCCGAATGGCCTACTTCTCCTATATCTTATGATCTTAACATAAAAAGTAGCGGTACCAACACTGACCCCTGCAGAACACCACTAGCCACTGACAGCTGAGCAGAAAAGGCTCCCTTTATTCCCACTCTTTGCCTTCTGACAATCAGCCAATGCTTTATCCATGCGGCACCTTCTCAAAGTCCTTCTGAAAATCCAAGTACATAATATCCACCAATTCTCCTTTGCCTATCCTGCTTGTTATTTCCTCAAACAATTCTTACAAATGTATCAGACAAGATTTTCCCTCAAGGAAACTATGCTGAATTGGGCCTATTTTATCATGTGCCTCCAAGTACCCTGAGACCTCAGTCTTAACAATTGACTCCAACATTTTCCTAACCACTGAGGTCAGGCTAACTGGCCTATAATTTCCTTTCTTCTGCCTCCCTTCCTTCTTGAAGAGTGGAGTGACATTTGCAATTTTTCCATCTTCCGGAGCCATTCCAGAATCTAATCATTCTTGAAAGATTATTACCAATGCCTCCACAATCTCCCTAGCCACCTCTTTCAAAACCTGGGGTGCAGTTTGTCTTTTCCAGGTGATTTATCTACCTTCAGATCTTTCAGCTTTGTGAGGAACTTCTAGTAATAGCAATTGCACTCATGTCTGACCCCTGACACTCTGGAACCTCCACCTTACTGATAGTGTCTTCCAAATTGAGAAGAATGCAAAATACTTATTTAGTTTGTCTGCCATTTCCTTGTTCCCCATTACTACTATCATTTTCCAGTGGTCCAATGTCTACTCTCGTCTCTTTTACTCTTATAGTGAGTAGCCCAAGAAATAGTGGATGCATTAGTGATAATTTTTCAAAACTCATTAGATTCTGGACTAGTTCCTGAGGATTGGAGGGTGGCTAATGTAACCCCACTTTTTAAAAAAGGCGGGAGAGAGAAACCGGGGAATTATAGACCGGTTAGCCTAACGTCGGTGGTGGGGAAACTGCTGGAGTCAGTTATCAAAGATGTGATAACAGCACATTTGGAAAGCGGTGAAATCATCGGACAAAGTCAGCATGGATTTGTGAAAGGAAAATCATGTCTGACGAATCTCATAGAATTTTTTGAGGATGTAACTAGTAGAGTGGATAGGGGAGAACCAGTGGATGTGGTATATTTGGATTTTCAAAAGGCTTTTGATAAGGTCCCACACAGGAGATTAGTGTGCAAACTTAAAGCACACGGTATTGGGGGTAAGGTATTGATGTGGATAGAGAATTGGTTAGCAGACAGGAAGCAAAGAGTGGGAATAAACGGGACCTTTCCAGAATGGCAGGCAGTGACTAGTGGGGTACCGCAAGGCTCAGTGCTGGGACCCCAGTTGTTTACAATATATATTAATGACTTGGATGAGGGAATTAAATGCAGCATCTCCAAGTTTGCGGATGACACGAAGCTGGGCGGCAGTGTTAGCTGTGAGGAGGATGCTAAGAGGATGCAGGGTGACTTGGATAGGTTGGGTGAGTGGGCAAACTCATGGCAGATGCAATTTAATGTGGATAAATGTGAAGTTATCCACTTTGGTGGCAAAAATAGGAAAACAGATTATTATCAGTTTATTAACAGATTATAAAGGGGAGGTGCAACGAGACCTGGGTGTCATTATACACCAGTCATTGAAAGTGGGCATGCAGGTACAGCAGGCGGTGAAAAAGGTGAATGGTATGCTGGCACTTATAGCGAGAGGATTCGAGTACAGGAGCAGGGAGGTACTACTGCAGTTGTACAAGGCCTTGGTGAGACCACACCTGGAGTATTGTGTGCAGTTTTGGTCCCCTAATCTGAGGAAAGACATCCTTGCCATAGAGGGAGTACAAAGAACGTTCACCAGATTGATTCCTGGGATGGCAGGACTTTCATATGAAGAAAGACTGGATGAACTGGGCTTGTACTCGTTGGAATTTAGAAGATTGAGGGGGGATCTGATTGAAACGTATAAAATCCTAAAGGGATTGGACAGGCTAGATGCAGGAAGATTGTTCCCGATGTTGGGGAAGTCCAGAACGAGGGGTCACAGTTTGAGGATAAAGGGGAAGCCTTTTAGGACTGAGATTAGGAAAAACTTCTTCACACAGAGAGTGGTGAATCTGTGGAATTCTCTGGCCTACTCCTGCACCTATTTTCTATGTTTCTATGTTTCTATGTTTATATATCTGGAAGAAAATAACTTTTGGTATCCTCTTTGATATTATTGGTTAGCTGACCTTCATACTTCATCTTTTCCCTCTCTCTGACTTTTTTAATTGCCTTCTGTTGGTTTTTAAAAGATTTCCAATCCTCTAACTTCCCACTAATTTTTGGTCTATGTGTCATCTCTTTGGCTTTTATGTTGTTTTTGACTTCCCTTATCAGCCATGGTTGCACATCCTGCCTTTAGAAGACTTCTCCTTTGGGGTGTATCTACCCTGTGCCTTGCGAATTGCTCCCAGAAACTCTAGCTATTGCCGATCTCCCATCATCCCTGCTAATGCCCCCTTCCAGCTCCTCTCTCATGGCTCTGTAATTCCCTTTACTCCACTGTAATACTGATACATCTGACTTTAGCTTTTACGTCTAAAATTGTCGGGTGAATTCTATCATATTATTACCTGGCTGGGGAAGATGGTGACAGCAAACAACGTGACCAAGGGTGACATCCTAACAATGGCTTACAAAACTTACTTCTTTCACTTCTTTTTCTTTCAAATATGTTCTGCTACTGTTGGAGCCTATGAGCTACATTTTGGTGGCGTGTTTATGGGCTGATTGAGTGAACTGGTGCTTAACTCTCTAGGAGGGGGATGGGTTCCATGTGGTTTTGAGCGAAGTGTGTGGCCTGGAGGCCAAGATCAACTCCATTTCTCGCTGATCTCACTGAGTGGGTGTTCAGTGCTGTCTATCAGCCTCTCGCTCAATGCTGCCGAGGAAGGTGCCTGGATTCAAATTGTCTCTCTCCCTCTCACTTGATGCTGCTGGAGTACTGGGTCTTGGGCAATTTTAATTGATGCAGTTTGTGGATTGGACTCTGTAGGTCATGTTATGATATATTTCTGCTTTTTGGTCACTTGTTTTTGTTGCTATTTTGTGCAATTTTGGTCAGGGCAGACTGGCTCTCTGGCCTAAAGTGAACCCTGCCCACAAAAATATTTGTCCTACACACAAACAAAGACTGATAAACTACCAATGTGCAGAAGAACTGTGCATATACAAAACAAATAACTAATTCAATAACAGATCCTTGAAAGTGAGTCCATGGACTGTTGAATTGTTTCAGGGTTATCCATGCTGGTTCAGGAGCCTGGTGACTGAAAGGAAATGAACCTGGTGGTGTGGCAACTATTGGATCCTGTTGTTTTTGCAATCCAGGTTCTTCAGAAATCGAGAAGGAGGCATAGAGCTTGTTGCTTACCATTGTCTTACACATTACAAGAACAAAAGAAACAAAATTCAAAGGAAAAGAACAAAGAGAGATTGGTCTCATCTTCTTACACCAGACCCCTGACAGTGCATATGCTATTGAAAACCTATTGCTTATATAAACCAATAAGATAGCCCCTATTCAAGTAATGTGATGCCCATCACTGGAACTAGGAAGTTTCCAGAAAAATAGGGCAACTGCAACCATCAAAAAACTCACTGATCAATTACATGTATATAACTAATTATACACATAAACAAACAAGCAGAAGGAAGTTAAACTACAAGGAAAGTAGCAATTGTACAGTCCACTCCAACACACGTGACCATCTATCTTGTCAGTACTGCTCAGAATGATCTCATCTGTCATTCTTCTAATCCCCATGACTTGCCTGAAGCCCTGTACCAGGATTCAATCTAGTGACCTCTGTTGCAACAGAGAATTATGTGGAAAACTAAAGACATCTAGTAAGTGGCAGTTCAGTGGGCGAAAACACCTTGTTAATGAGAGAGGTCAAAGGAGGATGGCCAGATTGGTTCAAGCTGACAGGAGAGTGACAGTAACTCAAAGAACCATGCGTGACAACTGTGGTGTGCAGAACAGCATCTCTGAACGCACAACACATCGAACATTGAAGTGGATGGGCTACAGCAGCAGGAGACCATGAATATACACTCAGTGGCCACTTTATAGGTACAAGAGGTCCCTAATAACATGGCCTCTGAGTGAATGTGTATTTGCCGTAATGCAGTTTGCATTCCTATTTGTTAGCTCCAGCTGCAGAATGTTTTTATTTATTGCCTCAATCAAATGCCCCTCTGTATTTCAAGCACATGACCTTCCAGTCCTTCTGTCCATCAACTAGATTCAGACAGTTCAAAGAATATTATGTTGCTGCGCTCTTACAAATTCAAATCACCATCAAAGAGCTTGCAACATCCAGACCTTGCCCCCTTCATGCCATTTTCGATAGGAACCTTAGGGTCAGGAACAGTTATTTTCTTATAATCTGAATCATTATGGTAACTTTATCCACCACCACTCTGAACTGATTCTAAGAACTACAGACTCACTTTCAAGGGTTTACAACTCATATTCTCAGCACAGTTTGTCTTATTTTGCAGACCAGTTTATTGCCAGTCTTTATTTATGTATAGATTTTCATTAAATTCTATTGTTTCTTTTTTCCCTGTAAATGCCTGCAAGAAAATTATTCTCAAGGTAGAATATAGTAACATATAAAGTATATACTTAGATATTAAAGGTACTTTGAACTTTGAATAATCCTACATTTTCCCTCAGCTCACACCCTCCTTTATTCCCCTCCACTGAACCTGTTGTTGCATGGCAGAGAGATGTGAGCTGAGGGAGAGGTTGAGAATGGCGAGCTGAAGGATTGCATGGAATCATGCAGAGTGCTAAAAGCGATTGCAACCTGCAGACACCACAGTGCAGCTGAGAAGGAGAGAAAACCAGAAAACGAGCCAATCCTAAACAACTACCAGGGGCCAGTAATGCAAGAATTCTGCTATCATTGAAAAGGTATTTTCTCAGTTTTGGAGTCTTTGACACCAGCTAAGAGAGGGACCTGCTACGTTGGTAAAATCTTGAGACTACTTACCATCACGCAAGTGACTTTGCAGATGTTGAATTATCAGTAGCGGAGCCGCTTCAGAATTAAAGCTCAGGTTCTGTTTCTCTTGATCTTGATGCTGAAGCTGCCTGTAAAACCTCAGTGAAAATGAACACTAATAGTGGTTGGTCTCTCTAGTTTCATTTCTCCTCTGCCTTAGATATAGCCAGACCGTTGTCTTTACCAATCTGATATCCTGAGCAATTTCCTTTTTAAGAAAGTTGGCTGATATTCTGAGGCATCATTCAAATATGGTCCAAAACATCAGAATTCAGTGGTCTCTACCTTAATCTGTGAGTTGGGATTGGAAATGCCCATTGCTGTAATATTATTGTCAAGTTATTTTGTTTAGCATAAACTTTTAAAGTACATAAATTCTAGAAAGAGATGGTTTGATAATGTCAGAGGGAACAACTTACTGATATATTCTGCTTGCAAGGAGATATGGTAATATGGTTATTAAATTACTGAGCTGACATCCAGAACCTTGAGTTCAAATGAAACCCTGGTAGGTGGGGAAATTTATAATTCAAATTAAACACGTGCAATAAGGATCTAATATTAGGTGTGTTGAGTGTAAAAATCCAGATCAGTTGCTGTTCAAAAGATCAAAGGTTTAAAGTAAATTTATTGTCAAAGGACATATACTACCCAGAGATTCATTTTCTTGTGGGCATTCAGAGCAAATACAAAGAAACATGAAGACTCATTGAAAAACTACACACAACCAAAGATGCACAAGCAACCCGTGTGCACAAGAAAACAAACAGTGCAATTACAAAAAAAGGAAGTAATAATAATAAATATTATTAGAGGGGAGGCATGTGTGGTGTCTGATTATGTCTCCTGCTTTGCTGTGGAGCTATCGATGGAGGGGAGGCTGGTTTACATGGCATGCAGAGCTTTGTCCACAACTCTCTGCTTTGTCTTGCTGTCACACAGTGGAGCTGCCATTCAAACAGATAGGATGCTTTCTGTGGTACATCGATAAAAGTTGTAAGGGTCAGTGGGGGTATACCAAACTTCTTTATCTTCCTGGGGAAGTAGTGAGCTTTCTTGGTTGTGGCATCTCAGTGACTGGACAAGGATAAGATACTGGTGATGTTCAGTCTTCGGAACTTGATGATCTCAACTTCAACCCTGTCGATGTAGACAGTAGCATGTTCACCTCCCACCTTTCTGAAGTCAATGATCGGCCATTTTGTTTTGCTGACGTTGAGGAATAGGTTGTTGTCCTGATACCACGCTGCTAAGCCCTCTGTCTCTTTCCTCTACTCCACAGCATTGTTATTTGGGATATGGCCCAATATGGTGGCATCATCAGCAAACCTGTAGATAGAGTTCGAGCAGAACCTGGCCACGCAGTCATGAGTGTACAGGCAGTTGTGTAGGGGGCTGTGGACACAACCTTGTGGTGCACCAGAATAATTAAAGGTGAGGTGGATTCGGGATTGGCTGTTCCATACATCTTCCTGGCTTCTTTTCTGGGCAGTTGAGTAGATTATCAGCCTGAGGAGTGATGATATTCTTCTAAATAGTGTTGGTGCTATGACTGAGGAAATGGATAAGATTTGATGGTAGGTTGGACAACTAGTTTGTAGGAAGTATTAAGATTGTATTTTGTAGGATGTGCTGGTATTAGAGAGGATCCAGGGGAAGTTCACAAGAATTACCCTGCAAATGAAGGCAGCTAACCTCGATGAGTATGCCTCAGCTGTCACGGACTTTATTTGGAAATGCACGGAGGACTGTGTGTCTCGCAAGATGATCTGGGTATTCCCTAACCAGAAACCTTGGATGAATTATGAGGTCAAGTCCCTTTTAAAGGCTAGAGCTGCGGCCTTTAGGTCCGGGGTTACCAGTCGCTACACGGAATCCAGGCGTGAACTCCAGAAAGCCATTAAGGGCGCCAAGAGACAATATCAGGCCAAGTTGGAAGCCCAGGCTAACCAAAGGGATGCCAGTAGACTATGGCAGGGTCTAAATGAGATCACGGTGCAAGGAAAAGGCTGGGAATATCAATAACTGTGGCGCTTCTCTTCCTGACGAACTTAACGTATTCTATGCAAGATTCGAACAGAAGAGGAGTGTCTCGCTCCCTCTGGATGAACCGGACCTGGTGGCATCGAGATTCATCGTCACCAAGGAGGATGTTAGAAGGGCCTTCTTGAAGATAAATCCAAGGAAGGCAACGGGCTCAGATGGCGTCCCAGGACGGGTTCTCTGGGCCTGAGCAAGTGAGCTAGCTGGAGTGTTTGCTGATATTTTCAACTGCTCCTTGCTTCAGTCTAAGATCCCCTCGTGTTTTAAGAAGGCAACGATAATCCCAGTGCCGAAGAAGAGCAAGGTGGCACGCCTGAATGACTATCGAGCTGTGGTTCTGACATCAATTGCTATGAAGTGCTTTGAGAGATTGGTTTTGGCACACATCAACCACAGCCTACCGGTCAACCTCGACGCTTTGCAATTCGCCTACCGGAGCAACGGGTCAACGGCAGATGCCATCTCTCTGGCCCTACATTCCTCCTTAGAACACCTGGAGAATAAAGACGCATATGTAAGGCTCCTTTTCATTGGCTACAGCTCTGCCTTTAATACCATCATTCCAAATAAACTGATTCCTAGAACCTGGGCCTTAGCACTCAGATCTGCAGCTGGATCTTCAACTTCCTCACAGACAGGACCCAGGCTGTAAAAATAGGGGACAAGCTCTCCTCTACAATCACTCTGAGCACTGGTGCCCCACAGGCTGTGTACTCAGCCCCCTGCTGTATTCACTATACACCCATGATTGTGTAACCAGGTTTCCATCGAACTCAATATATAAGTTTGCTGATGACACAACAATTGTAGGCCGTATCTCGGGTAATGATGAGTTTGAGTACAGAGAGGAAATTAAGAACCTGGTGGCATGTTGCAAAGACAATAACCTATCCCTCAACGTCAGCAAGACGAAGGAATTGGTTGTTGACTTCAGAAGGAGCAACAATCTTGCGCACGACCCAATTTACATCGGTGGTGCGCAAGTGGAACAGGTCAAAAGCTTTAAATTCCTCGGGGTCAATATCACAAATGACCTGACTTGGTCCAACCAAGCAGCATTCACTGCCAAGAAGGCCCACCAGCGCCTTTACTTCCTGAGAAAGCTGAAGAAATTTGGTGTGTTGTCCTGTCCAAGACCGAAAGAAGTTGCAGAAGATCGTGAACACGGCGCAGCACATCACACGAACCAATCTTCCGTCCTAGGACTCACTTTACACCGCACGCTGTCGGAGCAGTGCTGCCAGGATAATCAAGGACACGACCTACCCAGCCAACACACTTTTCGTCCCTCTTCCCTCCGGGAGAAGGCTCAGGAGCTTGAAGACTCATATGGCCAGATTTGGGAACAGCTTCTTTCCAACTGTGATAAGATTGCTGAACGGATCCTGACCCGGATCTGGGCCGTATCCTCCAAATATCCGGACCTGCCTCTCGGTTTTTTTGCACTATCATACTTTCCATTTTTCTATTTTCTATTTATGATTTATAAATTAAATTTTTAATATTTACTAATTTTAACTATTTTAAATATTTTTTAAAGTTTAATATTTGTAATCAAGGGAGTGAGAAGCGCAGAATCAAATATCGCTGTGATGATTGTACGTTCTAGTACCAATTGTTTGGCGACAATAAAGTATAAAGTATACAACTAATGTCTGAGGAGCGTTTGATGGCTCTGGCCTGTATCACTCTGAAGTTTTAAAGAATGAGGTGGGGTTGGGGGATGTCATTGAAATCTACTGAATAGCTTAGGTAGAGTTGTGGTAGAAAGGATGTTTCCATTAGTGGGTGAGTCTAGGACCAGAGGGCACAGTCTCAGAATATAAGGACATCCCTTTAGAATAGAGGAATTTCTTTAGCTAGGGGGTGGTGAATCTGTGGAATTCACTGCCACAGATGGTTGTGGAGGCTACGTTATTGGGTATATTTAAAGTGGAGGTTGATAGATTCTTGATTAGTCAGAGTGTCAAAGGTTACTGATCGTGTCCAAGATATCCTGAAGTGGGAGGGTGAGGAGCCGGAGGTCGTGGTACATATAGGAACCAATGACATAGGTAAGAAAAGGGATGAGGTCCTGAAAGGAGAATATAGGGAGCTGGGAAGGGAGTTGAGAAAAAGGACCGCAAAGGTAGTAATCTCGGGATTACTGCTTGTGCCACGCGACAGTGAGAGTAGGAATGCGATGAGGTGGAGGATAAATGCGTGGCTGAGGGATTGGAGCAGGAGGCAGGGAATCAAGTTTTTGGATCATTGGGACCTCTTTTGGCGCAGGCGTGACCTGTACAAAAAGGACGGGTTACACTTGAATCCTAGGGGGACCAATATCCTGGCGGGGAGATTAGCGAGGGTTACTGAGGTGACTTTAAACTAGAATGGTTGGGGGGTGGGAATCAAATTAAAGAGGCTAGGCGTGAGGAGGTTAGTTCACATCAGAGGGATGGGAACCAGTGCAGAGAGACAGAGGGGTGTAAAATGAGGGTAGAAGCAAAAAGTACTAAGGAGAAAAGTGAAAGTGGCAGGCCGACAAATCCAGGACAAGCATTAAAAAGGGCCACTTTTCAACATAATTGTATAAGGGCTAAGAGAGTTGTAAAAGAGCGCCTGAAGGCTTTGTGTGTCAATGTAAGGAGCATTCGTAATAAGGTGGATGAATTGAAAGTGCAGATTGTTATTAATGATTATGATATAGTTGGGATCACAGAGACATGGCTCCAGGGTGACCAAGGATGGGAGCTCAACGTTCAGGGATATTCAATATTCAGGAGGGATAGACATGAAGGAAGGGGAGGTGGGGTGGCGTTGCTGGTTAAAGATGAGATTAACGCAATAGAAAGGAAGGACATAAGCCGGGAAGATGTGGAATCGATATGGGTAGAGCTGCGTAACACTAAGGGGCAGAAGACGCTGGTGGGAATTGTGTACAGGCCACCTAACAGTAGTAGTGAGGTCGGAGATGGTATTAAACAGGAAATTAGAAATGTGTGCAATAAAGGAACAGCAGTTATAATGGGTGACTTCAATCTACATGTAGATTGGGTGAACCAAATTGGTAAAGGTGCTGAGGAAGAGGATTTCTTGGAATGTATGCGGGATGGTTTTTGAACCAACATGTCGAGGAACCAACTAGAGAGCAGGCTAGTCTGGACTGGGTTTTGAGCAATGAGGAAGGGTTAATTAGCAATCTTGTCGTGAGAGGCCCCTTGGGTAAGAGTGACCATAATATGGTGGAATTCTTCATTAAGATGGAGAGTGACATAGTTAATTCAGAAACAAAGGTTCTGAACTTAAAGAGGGGTAACTTTGAAGTATGAGACGTGAATTAGCTGAGATAGACTGGCAAATGACACTTAAAGGATTGATGGTGGATATGCAATGGCAAGCATTTAAAGATTGCATGGATGAACTACAACAATTGTTCATCCCAGTTTGGCAAAAGAATAAATCAAGGAAGGTAGTGCACCCGTGGCTGACAAGAGAAATTAGGGATAGTATCAATTCCAAAGAAGAAGCATACAAATTAGCCAGAGAAAGTGGCTCACCTGAGGACTGGGAGAAATTCAGAGTTCAGCAGAGGAGGACAAAGGGCTTAATTAGGAAGGGGAAAAAAGATTATGAGAGAAAACTGGCAGGGAACATAAAAACTGACTGTAAAAGCTTTTATAGATATGTAAAAAGGAAAAGACTGGTAAAGACAAATGTAGGTCCCCTACAGATAGAAACAGGTGAATTGATTATGGGGAGCAAGGACATGGCAGACCAATTGAATAATTACTTTGGTTCTGTCTTCACTAAGGAGGACATAAATAATCTTCCAGAAATAGTAGGGGACAGAGGGTCCAGTGAGATGGAGGAATTGAACGAAATACATGTTAGTAGGGAAGAGGTGTTAGGTAAATTGAAGGGATTGAAGGCAGATAAATCCCCAGGGCCAGATGGTCTGCATCCTAGAGTGCTTAAGGAAGTAGCCCAAGAAATAGTGGATGCATTAGTGATAATTTTTCAAAACTTGTTAGATTCTGCACTAGTTCCTGAGGATTGGAGGGTGGCTAATGTAACCCCACTTTTTAAAAAAGGAGGGAGAGAGAAACTGGGGAATTATAGACCGGTTAGCCTCACGTCGGTGGTGGGAAAACTGCTAGAGTCAGTTACCAAAGATGTGATAACAGCACATTTGGAAAGCGGTGAAATCATCAGACAAAGTCAGCATGGATTTGTGAAAGGAAAATCATGTCCGACGAATCTCATAGAATTTTTTGAGGATGTAACTAGTAGAGTGGATAGGGGAGAACCAGTGGATGTGGTATATTTGGATTTTCAAAAGGCTTTTGACAAGGTCCCACACAGGAGATTATTGTGCAAACTTAAAGCACACAGTATTGGGGGTAAGGTATTGATGTGGATGGAGAATTGGTTAGCAGACAGGAAGCAAAGAGTGGGAATAAACGGAACCTTTTCAGAATGGCAGGCGGTGACTAGTGGGGTACCGCAAGGCTCAGTGCTGGGACCCCAGTTGTTTACAATATATATTAATGACTTGGATGAGGGAATTAAATGCAGCATCTCCAAGTTTGCGGATGACACGAAGCTGGGTGGCAGTGTTAACTGTGAGGAGGATGCTGAGAGGATGCAGAGTGACTTGGATAGGTTGGGTGAGTGGGCAAACTCATGGCAGATGCAATTTAATGTGGATAAATGTGAAGTTATCCACTTTGGTGGCAAAAATAGGAAAACAGATTATTATCTGAATGGTGGCCGATTAGGAAAAGGGGAGGTGCAACGAGACCTGGGTGTCATTATACACCAGTCATTGAAAGTGGGCATGCAGGTACAGCAGGCGGTGAAAAAGGCGAATGGTATGCTGGCATTTATAGTGAGAGGATTCGAGTACAGGAGCAGGGAGGTACTACTGCAGTTGTACAAGACCTTGGTGAGACCACACCTGGAGTATTGTGTGCAGTTTTGGTCCCCTAATCTGAGGAAAGACATCCTTGCCATAGAGGGAGTACAAAGAACGTTCACCAGATTGATTCCTGGGATGGCAGGACTTTCATATGAAGAAAGACTGGATGAACTGGGCTTGTACTCGTTGGAATTTAGAAGATTGAGGGGGGATCTGATTGAAACGTATAAAATCCTAAAGGGATTGAACAGGCTAGATGCAGGAAGGTTGTTCCCGATGTTGGGGAAGTGCAGAACAAGGGGCCACAGTTTGAGGATAAAGGGGAAGCCTTTTAGGACCGAGATTAGGAAAAACGTCTTCACACAGAGAGTTGTGAATCTGTGGAATTCTCTGCCACAGGAAACAGTTGAGGCCAGTTCATTGGCTATATTTAAGAGGGAGTTAGATGTGGCCCTTGTGGATAAAGGAATCAGGGGGTATGGAGGGAAGGCTGGTACGGGGTTCTGAGTTGGATGATCAGCCATGATCATACTGAATGGCGGTGCAGGCTCGAAGGGCCGAATGGCCTACTCCTGCACCTATTTTCTATGTTTCTATGTTACGTGGAGATGATAAATTAACCATGAGGGAATGGTGGAGGAGACGTGATGGCTTAATTCTGCTCCCATGTCTTATGGACTTACGACATTTTGTGTTTTTAAGGAGATGAGAAATGGTGGGGCAACAATGAAGTGGATTGGGGAAGTAAAAACTTTCAAGTTTAGTGAATTTTGAAAGCAAAATATTGAGTAAAGTTGTGGTCAGGCTGGATTTTTAGGCTACGAACAATAATGGTATGTGTGCTATTCACAAAAGTGGAAAATAATGGGGAAGCAAGTCACAAAGGCAGTTGGACTGGTAGACAGTGGGTGTGTTGTATGGCACATTAGGCTAGTAGCTAAAGGTTAAATGCGGTGACAAGGGAAAGTTTTAAGATAGAAGTCTGGCAGGAAATGAGAGAATAAAAATGGAAAAAAAACATAGTGAGTGGGAAACTGTTAAAGAAAACATTAAGCAGGAATGAAAATTCAGAGGAAAGTAATAAGTATGTATCCAGGCTAGGATGAAAAATAAGTGACTCTATCCTTTATCCAGAAAAAAGTTCTTAACAAAACCTAAGGGCTAAAAGTTTTAGAAAAATTATATTTATATTTCTCCTTTTGGAACTTCAGAGCATTACACTTTGCAGCAAATAAATGTTATAAAAAGCCAGGCAACACACATCAAAGTTGCTGGTGAACGCAGCAGGCCAGGCAGCATCTCTAGGAAGAGATACAGTGGACGTTTCAGGCCGAGACTCTTCGTCAGGACTAACTGAAGGAAGAGCTAGTAAGAGATTTGAAAGTGGGAGGGGGAGGGGGAGATCCGAAATGATAAGAGAAGACAGGAGGGAGAGGGATGGAGCCAAGAGCTGGACAGGTGATTGGCAAAGGGGATATGAGAGGATCATGGGACAGGAGGTCCGTGGAGAAGGAAAAGGGGGAGGGGGGGAACGTTGACTGTACCTCTTCCTAGAGATGCTGCTTGGCCTGCTGTGTTCACCAGCAACTTTGATGTGTGTTGCTTGAATTTCCAGCATCTGCAGAATTCCTCGTGTTTACGGTTATAAAAAGCCATGTCATTCTTTTAATATGGGAATCATAGGACCCATATGAGCACAGCAGAGAGAGAAATTTGTTAATTAATATGTCTCTCAGAAAGAGTGAAAGATTAAAGATGAAGGATTGGTTTTATTTGTCACATGTACATGAAAACACTGAAGGGTTCAGTGAAATGTGTCATTGTGTCAAGTCACCATGCTCCAGGCAGCAACATAGCCTGCCCACAACTTATCAGCTCTAACCTGTACATCTTTGGACTGTGTGAGGAAACCACAGCACCTACAGGAAACCCACATGGTCATGGGAAGAACGTACAAACTCCTTACAGAGAGTGGCAGGAATCAAACCCCGATCATTGATCTCTCGTTGTGTAAAGTGTTTGTCTAACTACTATGCTACAGTTAGTGATATTGACCTAGGACTCTGGAGATCCTTTATCCCCATCTGGGAGGGCACAGGGAGTTTTGGTCCCATCAAGATGATTGGGTCTCTGATTGTGCCATTGTTTCCATGCTGATCTTCATTACATAAGGTAGCAACCTCTGTTCCATGCTCACAATTTTATTTATTTTCTAATTTAGAGATACAGCACAGAACAGACCCTACCAGTCCAATGAGCCATGCTGCTCAGCAACCTACCCAACAGTATTTAACAGTAGCCTAATCAGAGGACAATTTACATTGACCAATTAACCTGCAATGGTTTTCTCCCACAGTCCAAAGATGTACTATTTACTATAGTTGATTAAATGGTCATTGTAAATTGTCCCCTGTGATTAGGCGACTGTTAAATAGGTGGATTGTTTTGGACTGTGGGAGGATACTGGAACACCCAGAGGAAACGCATGGGGAAAACATACAAACTCCTTACAGTGCCAGAATTGAACACCAAAATCCAGATCAACCCGAACTTTCATAATGTTGCACTAACTGTTATGGTACCATGACATGATCATCTCCAAGGGTTGGATAAAAACTTCACCTCTTGAACATTGGCAAACGCTATCAATTGAACGCTGGTGGACATTGAAAGCTATAAATCTTTGAGAGTTGATACTGTATTTCCATGTTACATAGAAGCAGGCCATTCAGCCCACTGAAACTATGCTATTCCTCACTCATTTCTTCCGTAACTGATTCTCCTCACAATACCACCAACTTACCCCCCTCCCACCACAGATTCTATCACCTACCTATGCACTAGAGGTATATATATCAATAAAGTACTTACAATTATTATTATCATTATCCACTTGGGACCAATAAAGTACTTATTGTCATTATTATTATTATCATTGAGTTACAGCAGCCAATTAATCTAGGAACCATAAGACCATAAGACAAAGGAGCAGAAGTCGGTCATTCGGCCCATGGAGTCTGCTCCGCCATTTTATCATGAGCTGATCCATTCTCCCATTTAGTCCCACTCCCCCACCTTCTCACCATAACCTTTGATGCCCTGGTTACTCAGATACCTATCAATCTCTGCCTTAAATACACCCAATGACTTGGCCTCCACTGCCACCCGTAGCAACAAATTCCATAGATTCACCACCCTCTGGCTAAAAAAATTTCTTCGCATCTCTGTTCTGAATGGGCGCCCTTCAATCCTTAAGTCATGCCCTCTCGTACTAGACTCCCCCATCATGGGAAACAACTTTGCCACATCCACTCTGTCCATGCCTTTCAACATTTGAAATGTTTCTATGAGGTCCCCCCTCATTCTTCTAAACTCCAAGGAATACAGTCCAAGAGCGGACAAACGTTCCTCATATGTTAACCCTCTCATTCCTGGAATCATTCTAGTGAATCTTCTCTGAACCCTCTCCAACGTCAGCACATCCTTTCCTAAACAAGGAGCCCAAAACTGCCCACAGTACTCCAGTACCTTACAGAGCCTCAACATCACATCCCTGCTCCTATACTCTATTCCTCTAGAAATGAATGCCAACATTGCATTCAACCTGGAGGTTAACCTTAAGGGTATCCTGCACGAGGACTCCCAAGTCCCGTTGCATCTCAGAACTTTGAATTCTCTCCCCATTTAAATAATAGTCTGCCCGTTTGTTTCTTCTGCCAAAGTGCATAACCATACACTTTCCAACATTGTACTTCATTTGCCATTTCTTTGCCCATTCTTCTAATCTATCCAAGTCTCTCTGCAGACTCTCTGTTTCCTCAGCATTACTGGCCCCTCCACCTATCTTCGTATCGTCAGCAAACTGAGCCACAAAGCCATCTATTCCATATGGTCCTTGTGTTAGATATGGCCCTTGTGGCTATGGGGGTCAAGGGGTATGGAGGGAAGGCTGGGGCGGGGTTCTGTGTTGGATGATCAGCCATGATCATAATAAATGGCGGTGCAGGCTCGAAGGGCCGAATGGCCTACTCCTGCACCTATTTTCTATGTTTCTATGTTTCTATAATCCAAATCGTTGATGTACAATGTAAAAAGAAGCGGCCCCAACACTGATCCCTGTGGAACACCACTGGTAACCGGCAGCCAACCAGAATAGGATCCCTTTATTCCCACTCTCTGTTTCCTGCCAATCAGCCAATGCTCTATCCACATATGTAACTTTCCTGTAATTCCATGGGCTCTTATCTTGTTAAGCAGCATCATGTGTGGCACCTTCTCAAAGGCCTTCTGAAAATCCAAATATACAATATCCACTGCATCTCCCTTGTCTAGCCTACTTGTAATTTCCTCAAAAAATTGCAGTAGTTCTGCCTATCTTGTCATATGCCTCCAGGTATTCCGTAACCTCATCCTTGACAATCGACTCCAACAACTTCCCAACCACCGATGTCAAGCTAACAGGTCTATAATTTCCTTTTTGCTTCCTTGCCCCCTTCTTAAATAGCGGAGTGACATTTGCAATCTTCCAGTCCTCCGGAACCATGCCAGAATCTATCGACTTTTGAAAGATCATCGCTAATGCCTCCGCAATCTCCACAGATACTTCCTTCAGAACACGAGGGTGCATTCCACCTGGTCTGGGAGATTTATCTACCCTTCGACTATTCAGCTTCCTGAGTACTTTCTCTGTTGTAATTGTGACTGCGCACACTTCTCTTCCCTGCCATCCTTGAGTGTCTGGTATCCTGCTGTCTTCCTCAGTGAAGACTGATGCAAAATACTTGTTCAGTTCCTCTGCCATCTCCTTATCTCTTATTACAATTTCTCCAGCATCATTTTCTATCGGTCCTATATCTACTCTCACCTGTCTTTTACTCTTTATATACTTGAAAAAGCTTTTAGATTATGAAGACACGTAGTCCTCTTTTATTGTCATTTAGTAATGCATGCATTAAGAAATGATACAATATTTCCTCCGGTGTGATATCACAAAACACAGACAGACCAAGACTGAAAAAACTGACAAAACCACATATTTATAACATATAGTTACAACAGTGCAACAATATCATAACTTGATGAAGAAGTCCATGAGCACAGTAAAGTTCAAAGTCTCTCAAATGTCCCACATTTCACGCAGATGGGAGAAGGAAGAACTCTGCCTGCCATGCCGACCACGGTCCGACTCTGAGTCATCCGAAAACTTCGAGCTCTGATCAGCTCTCTGACACCGAGTACTGAGCGCCATCTCTGTCCGAACGATTCAACCTCCATCTCGGTCGCCAACAGCAGGCAAAGCCGGGAATTTTGAGGCCTACCCTCCAAAAGATTCCCGACCGCGCAGTAACGAAGCATTGAACGAGCATTTCAGAAATTTCTCCAAATGTTCCTCTGTGCTTTCACGTCCATTCTCCATCAAATCAGAATTGTCCACTCTTTGATATTATTTGCTAGCTTCCTTTCATAGTTCATCTTTTCCTTCTTAATGACCTTCTTAGTTTCCTTTTGTAAGCTTTTAAAAACTTCCCAATCCTCTGTCTTCCCACTAATTTGCTTCCTTGTATGCCCTCTCCTTTGCTTTAACTTTGGCTTTGACTTCTCTTGTCAGCCACGGTTGCATCCTTTTTCCATTCGAAAATTTCTTTTTTGGAATATATCTGTCTTGCACCTTCCTCACTTCTCGCATAAACTCCAGCCACTGCTGCTTTGCCGTCCTTCCCGCCAGTGTCCCTTTCCAGTCAACTTTGGCCAGTTCCTCTCTCATGCCACTGTAATTTCCTTTACTCCACTGAAATACCGACACATCAGATTTCGGCTTCTCTTTCTCAAATTTCACAGTGAACTCAATCGTGTTATGATCACTGACTCCTAAGGGTTCCTTCACCTCAATCTCTCTAATCACCTCCGGTTCATTACACAATACTGAATCCAGTACAGCCGATCCCCTAGTGGGCTCAACAACAAGCTGTTCTAAAAAGCCATCTCACAGACATTCTACAAATTCTCTCTCTTGAGATCCAGTGCTGACCTGATTTTCCCAATCCACTTGCATGTTAAAATCCCCCACAATTATCATAACACTGCCCTTCTGACAAGCCTTTTCTATTTCCTGTTGTAATTTGTAGTCCACATCCCTGCAGCTGTTTGGAGGCCTGTATATAGCTGCCATCAGGGCCCTTTTACCCCTGCTATTCCTTAGCTCAACCCATAAAGATTCTGCACCTTCCGATCCTATATCACCTCTTTCTAATGATTTAATATCATTTCTTACCAATAAAGCCATGCCTCCCCCTCTGCCTACCTTCCTATCCTTCCAATACATCGTGTATCCTTGGACGTTCAGCTCCCAGAGACATGCATCCTTTAGCCACGTCTCAGTGATGGCCACAATATCATACCTGCCAATCTGTAGCTGTACAACAAGATCATCCACCTTATTCCTTATGCTGTGTGCATTTAAGTATAACACCTTCAGTCCAGTATTTGGTACTTTTTGCTTTGATTTCACTGCAACTTTATTGCACTGCAACTCATCCCAATGGCTGCAAATTTGCCCCATCACCTGCTTGTCCTTGCTGACATCTTTACTGCTCTCTATCTTAGATTTATTTCTGTTTTCCCCTTCCTCCGCTCTATCATTCTGGTTCCCATCCCCCCGCCAAATTATTTTAAATCCTCCCTAACAGCTCTATTAAACTTTCCCGCCGGGATATTAGTCCCCTTCAGGTTCAGGTGTAACCCGTCCTTTTTGAACAGGTCATACTTCCCCCAGAAGAGATCCCAATTATCCAAGAATCTGAAGCCCTGCCCCCTGCACCAGTCTCTCAGCCACGCATTCATCTGCCTGATCCCACTATTCTTGCCCTCGCTAGCACGTGGCACAGGTAGCAATCCTGAGATTACTACCCTGGAGGTCCTGCTTCTCAGCTTCCTTCCTAACTCCCGGAAATCTCTCTTCAGGACCTCCTCCCTTTTCCTATCTATGTCAGAGGTACCAACATGCACCAAGACAACTGGCTGCTCGCCCTCTCCCTTCAGAATATTCTGGACTCGATCCGAGACATCCCGTACCCTGGCACCTGGGAGGCAACACACCATGTGGGTATCTCTGTCAGGCTCACAGAATCTCCTGTCTGTTCCCCTGACTATGGAATCCCCTACGACTACCACATTCCTCTTCTCCCTCCTTCTCTCCTGCACAACAGCGCCAGGCTCAGTGCCAGAGACCCAGTCACAGTGGGCGTCCCCTGTCAGGTCATAGAAACATAGAAACATAGAAACATAGTCATCCCCCTCAACAGCATCCAAAATGAGATACTTGTTGCTGAGGGGGGCAGCCACAGGGGTGCTCTCCACTATCTGGGCATTTTCCTTCCCTCTCCTGACAGTCACCCAGTTTTCTGACCCCTGTATCCTAGGGATGACTACCTCCCTGTAGCTCCTGCCTATCACCTCTTCACTTTCCCTGATAAGCAGCACGCCTTTGGGACATGAAAGGAATTGAAGTATTCAGGGTCACATGGAAAACATCCGTACTTCACAGGATCGACCCTGAATCACTGGAGCTATGAGATAGCAGCTCTCCTGGTCACTGTATCATCTCTGGGAGTAATTTGATAAATAATAATGCCTGATGGATGTATATTTCCCTTGGCTTGTTCAAGAAGGATGGGGATGAGGAGAAATTTCTTCAGACAGAGGGTATAAAATTCAAATCAAGTCAAGTCGCTTTTTATTGTCATTTTGACCATAAACTGCTGGTACAGTACACAGTAAAAACGAAACAATCTTCCTCCAGGACCCTGGTGCTCTATGAAACAACACAAAACTACACTAGACTACGTGAGACAGCACAAGGCTACACTAGACTATGTAAGACAACACAAAAACTACACTAGACTATAGATCTACACAGGGCTACATAAAGTGCACAAAACAGTGCAGGGCAGTACATTAAATAATAAACAAGACAATAGGCACAGTAGAGGACAAATTACAATATAATAATAAATGATGCAGTGGTCAGTCTAGATTCTGGGTATTAAGGAGTCTGATGGCTCGGGGGAAGAAACTGTTGCACAGTCTGGTCATGAGAGCCCGAATGCTTTGGTACCTTTTTCCAGATGGCAGGAGGGAGAAGAGTTTGTATGAGGGTTGCGAGGGGTCCTTCACAATGCTGTTTGCTTTACGGGTGCAGCATGTAGTGTAAATGTCTGTAATGGCGGGAAGAGAGACCCTGATGATCTTCTCAACTGACCTCACTATCCGCTGCAGGGTCCTGCAATCCGAGAGGGTGCAATTTCTGAACCAGGTAGTAATGCAACTGTTCAGGATGCTCTCAATACAACCTCTGTAGAGTGTGGTGAGGATGGGGGGTGGGAGATGGACTTTTCTCAGCCTTCACAGAAAGCAGAGATGCTGCTGGGCTTTCTTTGCTACAGAGCTGGTGTTGAGGGACCAGGTGAGATTCTCCGCCAGGTGATCACCAAGAAATTTGGTGCTCTTAACAATTTCAACGGAGGAGCTGTCAATGTTCAGCGGAGAGTGGTTGCTCCGTGCTCTCCTGAGGTCAACAACCATCTCTTTTGTTTTGTTCACATTCAGAGACAGGTTGTTGGCTCTGCACCAGTCTGTTAGCCGCTGCACCTCCTCTCTGTATGCTGACTCATCGTTCTTGCTGATGAGACCTACCATGGTCGTACTAGAGTTCTCCATTATGTATTGTTGTGGAGAACCAATCATTGAGTTCAGAAGTTCATCGTTTCCTAAATGTTGAAAGAATAAAAGAATATGGAGATAACACAGAAAAAATGGTGTTGAGGTAGATGTTCAGTCATGATCTTGAACCTCAAGGTATTACAGAGAATTTTGTGGCTGTCTGTGGCAAGAGAAATCTCAGGGTTGTATACTTTGATAATAAATGTACTTTGAATCTTTGACTCTACAGCAGGGACATAGGGCATTCAGCCTATCCGGTCCATCCTACTGTTTACATTCCCACTGGACCTTCATTACCACTACCCTGCCTCTTTCCTTAACCCTATCAATAGCTCCTTCTACTTCATCCTCTCTCATAAGGAAAGACCTTTAACAGTGTGGATGAGCAGGTGAATCTTAGGGTCCAAGTTCATAGCTCCCTGAAAGTGTCTACACAGATGGTTAAGGACACATATGGCATCCTTGCCTTTATAAGGCCATAAGATATAGGAGTAGAATTCGGCCATTTGGCCAATCGAGTCTGTTCTGCCATTTCATCGTGGCTGATCCAAATTTCCTCTCAGCCCCAATCTCCTTCCTCCTCCCTATATCCCTTCATGTCCTGTTCAATCAAGAATCTATCAACCTCTGACTTAAATATACATAAAGATTCAGCCTCCACAGCTGCCTGTGACAAAGACTTCCACAAATTGACCATTCTCTGGCTAAAGAAATTTCTCCTCATCTCTGTTCTAAAAGCATGCCCCTCTATTCTGAGGTTGTGTCCTATGGTCTCCCACCACAGGAAACATCCTTTTCTCATCCACTCTATCAGGGCCTTTCACTATTCAATAGGTTTCAATACAGTCAGCCCTCATTCTTCTGAATTCCAGTGAAAACAGGCTCAGAGCCATCAAACACACTTCATATGAGAAGCCATTTAATCCTGGAATCATTTTCGTGAACCCCCTATCAACCCTCTCCAGTTTCAGCACATTCTTTCTAAGATAAGGGGCCCACAACTGCTCACAATACTCCAAATGAGGCCTCACCAGTGTTTTATTAAATTGAAAATACACGTGGACTAAGATGTTAACTGTCCTGTGCTATCACCAGTGGGATCATCAGTTGATCTGCCACCTGTCTTCAGGAGTTTCAGCCCGCTTATGATCAAGGCTCCCTCGAGGTGGTGGGCCAGCAGTGCTAAAGCACCACCTCCCACTGGTGAGCTTAAAAACTTGGCATCTGCCTCTATCAGAGTTGTTGGTCACTTCCATCCAACAGATAGTCTGCTCTTCAGGTGTCTATGCAACTACTGAAGGGTTTGCAAGATATGTATACACTGTCTGACTATCTGCCCCTCTGGACATACTTGGTCCATACCCATGCTGATCCTGTCTCTGCTGCCTCAGCTACAGCCCTGCTGATTGACTTGATCTTTCTTCTAGTGAAGCCAAGGTCACGCAGCCACTTCTGGAGAGTGAACGCAATAAACCCACGGCAACCTACTTCAAATGGATAGCATGAGACCTTCCACCCTCTGTCTCTGCACTCTGATCTTAATTCTGCATACTTGGTTAACTTGCGCTCATGGGCTTCATCGATGTTGTCTTCCCAGGGGACTGTGAGTTCACCAATAACCACTTCTCTACTGGTGTCAGACCATACGATTATATCTGGACGCAACGTTGTGAAAGCTATTTGCTCCGGGAAACTGCCTTTCCCATCCAGGTCAGCCTCGACACACCAATCATTGGCTGAAGAAAGTATGCTTGATCGTGAGTCTGCGCTGTACACCCTTGACTTGGAGCCTTCTTTCACAAATGATATGCGATGTTCTGAGCAGCATGGGGCATGAGATAAGTTGTGCCGCAGTACTCTCTGCTCAACCGCTTCTGTTACAACTTTGAGAACGTTGTTATGTCTCCAAGTGTACATGCCGCTGGAAAGATTGACTCTGCATGCACTCAAAATATGTTGAAGTGTTCCCTTCTCACCACAAGCAGCACACCTGTCTGTCTTACCTTCATACCAGGTGCTGAGGTTGGCAGGTGTTGGGAGCAGATCGTACGCTGCTCTGCATAGAAAAGAAATGCGGAGCGGTTCCATCTGCCACAGAACATTCCAAGATAGGTGTCGTTGTTCAACACTTTCCCACCAGGTCCAAGCCCCTTGTTTGGTCAGGCCAGCTGTTTCAGCTAACCTCTTCTCCTCTTCTACCTCTCGTATTTCTTGTGTTACATCACGGCGCTCCTTACCTGTAGAAGATGACCGCCACTTGTGGGTTGTCCACCCAAGTCCCTGGTGGCCTAGCTGGATAGACCCAACCGTCTCCTTGTGCTTCAATCTAGACTCTGCCTCATCAACTGCTACACGGGCTGACCACTTCCTGCCTGATCTCACATCCGGCTGGGTGTTCTTGATGACAGGGTCTTTTGAGTCTCAAAGCATCAAGAATGATCTTACCTTGGCTACCTTGACCTCCTCAACAAGGGATTGCACTGGGATGGTAAGCTTTGTCTGGCTACTGTGGATTGCGACATTGGTGAGGCTGCTCGGTACTCCAAGCCACTTCTTCACATACTTGTTGATCTTCCGTTCCATTGCTTCAACATGGGACATTGCCACTTCATAGACAGTTAGTGACCACATTATCCGTGGCATCAGTCCGTACTGCAAGCACAACTTCAACTTGCCAGGCAAGCCACACTCGTCAACAGACGTCAGACCTCTACTGATCTGTTCTCCTGTCTCTTGAACTCTCTTGGTGTCTCTCAGCTCCTCTGTGTAACATCGCCCGAGGCTCTTAACTGGTTGGTCCTGAATGGATGGAATCTCCTCTCCACAAAGGGGGAAATGACAGTCAACCAGCTTTCCTCTCCTCAGAACAAGGCTCCTTGACTTCTTGGTCTTGAACTTCATTCTTCCCCAATCCATTAGCTTCTCGAGTCTAGATAGTACATTTTCCACTGCCTCCATGCTAGGACCGAAAAGGGTGAGATTGTCCATGAACGCTCGTATTGGTGGTAACTCCCCTCCGCCATCAAGTGCGACACTGGTCCCACTGATTCTGCAGCCCTCCCAATGACCTCCATGGCTAACACAAAAAGGATGGGTGAAATCGCACATCCCGTTGGGATTCCAACATCCAAGCTCTGCCACCTAGTTGTAAACTGCTGAGTGGAAAACCTCATCCAGAAATCGTTGTAGAACTGCATAACAAAGTTCCTCACCTTAGCAGGAATCCATAAGAATTCCATCGCAAACTCAATCAGGACATGGGGAACAGAACCATACACATTTGCCAGATCAAGCCAAACTACAGCCAGATTTCTTCTCAACCTTTTTGACTCCTGGATGGTATGCCATATCACACTGGAGTGTTCAAGGCATCCCGGGAAGCCTGGTATTCCTGCCTTCTGCACAGATGTATTTCCCAATCCATTCTCCATCATAAATGAAGATATTCTTTCTGCCAGAATGCCAAACATAATCTTTCCCTCTACATTCAGCAGTGAAATTGGTCAGAACTGATTCAATGGAGAAGAATTCTCTTCCTTCGGGATGTATACTCCTTCAGCCTCACTCCATGACAAAGGAGCAACACCTTGTCTCCACACCACCTTTAACAATCTCCACAAGTATTTCCTCAGCTCTTCACACTTCTTGAACACCTTATACAGCACTCTATTAGGTCCTGGCACTGAGCCTGACCTTGCCTTTCTGATGAACTGTTCGACTTCTGCCAGTTTGGGTTCTGACAGATCGAACTTCACTCCTGGCTCGGTAGGCTTCACAAGCCCTGAAATGTCAAGCAAAGGGGCCTCCCGCCGTTCGTTAGAGTAAGTGCTTGCCAGCTGATCCTCAAGTTCTTGTTGAGAGATGTTAAGCTGCCCGCTCTTACTTTGTTCAAACAATTTCTTTGTGAACTGGTGAGGGTTGTCAAAGAACGACTTTCTTGCCTTCTCTCTCTTCTTTCTCTTTTTACATTGTGACTCTGCACGATGGAGTGATGCTAACTTTATTCAAAAATGCTGTCAGAGATCAGCAAGCCCTGGCTTGTCACCCTCACTTACTACCTTCCACCTCTGTCTCAATGATCTAAGCTCTCTCCTCAACCTACTGATCTCCTTCTGGCGCCTGCTTGGTGTCTGTGTAGGCTTTGCTTTCTTCAACTCAACTAAGCCAAATCTGTACTTTCCAACATCGTAAATCATATCACCCATCACTTCCAACTTCCTCTTTGATGTTCCCCGAGAGTGTTCTCCAACATTATACTGATATCCTCATCAAATACACGCCAAGCCTTCTCATCTGCCATTGCTGGCCACTTGCCCTTCCTCTTCTTCTCTACCTCCATACCACCGCCATCATGCGAAGAATCTACCTGGGTACTGTGGTCTGAAACGTGACCTGGGTTATCTCTCGTCTGACCTGGAGTATGATGACTCTCTCCAGAGTGAATCGCTGTGGCTTGTGAATCAGTGGTTGAAAAGGCCACATCATCTGTGCTTGGTGAAGTAATCTCATCTTCATCCTCTGGGATGGAGTAGTACTTCAACTTTGGTGGACTCGCAAACTTTTAATGCCGGAAAACGCTCTCCCACACTAACACATTGGACTCTCAACATTATATCCTTGCTTTTATATTCTAGTCCTTGTGAAATGAATGCTAAAATGCTCACCACAGACATAACCTGCAAATTAACCTTTAGGAAATCCTGCACAAGGACTGCCGAGTCTCTTTGCACCTCACTTTTTTGTATTTTCTCTCCATTTAGAAAATAGTCAACCCTTTCATTTCTTCTACCAAAGTGTATGACCGTAAACTTTCGGAAACCGTATTCTCTCTGCCATTTTTTTGCCCATTCTCCTAATCTGTCCGTCCTTCTGTAGCTTCTCTACTTCTTCAAAACTACCTGCCCCTCCACCTATCTTCATATCATCTGCAAACTTTGCATCATCCAAATCATTGACATTTATTGTAAAAAGAATCAGTCCCAACACAGACCCCCCGGGTACACCAGGAAAGGCTGCCTTTATTCCCACTCTTTGCCTCCTGCCAATCAGCCACTGCTTTATCCGTGCTAGAATCTTCCCCGTAATACTATGGGCTAGTAGCTTGCTAATCAGGCTCATGTGTGGCACCTTGTCAGAGGCCTGCTGGAAAGCCAAGTGCACAACATAATTAGTCAAGGCATTGAGATCAAAAGTCAGGAAGTTATGTTGCACTTTTATAAAACTCTAGTTAGGCTGCATCTGGAGTATTGTACATAGTTCTGATTGCCCCATTATAACAAAGATGTTGAGGCTTTGGAAAACGGTAGATCAGGTTTACCGGGGTGCTGCCCAGATTAGAGTACATGTGCTATAACAAGATAAACTTGAGTTGTTTCTTCTGGAGCGGCAGAGGGTGAGGGGGGGAGGATCTGATAGAGGTTATAAGATTATGAGATACATAGATAGAAGAGACAGACAGTATCTTTCTCCCTGGGCTGAAAT
Organism: Mobula hypostoma; assembly: GCF_963921235.1. Lineage (NCBI taxonomy): Eukaryota > Metazoa > Chordata > Chondrichthyes > Myliobatiformes > Myliobatidae > Mobula > Mobula hypostoma. The sequence goes on from NC_086111.1 coordinate 632,876, forward strand.
TTCCAATACTGGAGAGTATATGTTTAAGGTCAGAGGGGGTAATTTGAAAGGAGGTGTAAAGGGCAAGTTTTTTTTTGCAGTGGTGAGTGTCTGGAATGCCTGGGGTCCTGGTAGAGGCAGATGGATTAGGAACTTCTAAGAGATGTTCAGATAGGCACATGAGTGTGAGGGAAATGAAAGGATATGGGCACTGTGTAAGCAGAAGAGATCCATTCAGGTGGCCATTTTATTAATAATTTAATTGGTTTGGCACAACATTGTGGGCCAAAGAGCCTGTTTCTGTCCTGTACTGTTCTGTGTTCTGTGTTCTGTAGACATGAATCTAGGCCCTGTGCCTTCACCTTGCTTATTAAACCTCTTAATTGCAAATATCTTTTCAGCTCAATCCTCTTAGTTATGTTATAAAGAACAAAGAGCAACCTGTCTATTGAATAACTGCATAAAACCATTGATTTTTTTTAGCATCATTCAAATCAGTCTTCCTGAAACCACTGTTGTTCTTAGGTATCTCTCCTGTAACATGAAGATTTTGGTTAATAGAACATAGAACAGTGGGATATTGGGATCATATCTATAGATATCTCAAAGTTGCCATGCAGGTTGATAGGGTTGTTAAAGAAGCTTATGGCGTGTTGCTCTAAAACCACTATTATACCATACTTGAAGTATTGTTTTCAGTTCTGGTTGCTTCATTATAGGAAGAAAGTGGAAGCTGCGAAGAAGATTTACCAGGGTGCCACCCGGATTAGAGGGCATGTCTTGTGAGGATGGGTTAAGCCAACGAGGGCCTTTGTCTTTGAAGTGAAGGAGGATGCGAGGTGATTTGAAGTGTACAAGAGGATCAGAGGCATAGTTCAGGTGGATAGTGAAGACTTTTTCGCAGGGTGAAAATGGTTAATATGAGTGGGAACAATTTTCAGGTGTTTTGAAGAAAGTACAGGGGCATGCTAGAGGTTGTGAGAGAGTGAAGGTGTGTGGAATTCCCTGCCAGGGGTGGTAGAAGAGACAGATACTTCAGGGCATTTAATAAACTTTAGATAAGCACAGGGGTGACTGAAAAATGGAGGGCTATGTGGGAGGTGTTATGTTTTATAAATCTGAAAGATAAAGCCAATTGCAAGAAAAAGACGGGAGCCCAGGAGAATGTATCTTAGTTTTGTTTTTACTTCAGCAAGGTATACACATATGACATATGCCATTCACTACTTTTACATGTAACCCTTAATGGATTATTTATATGAACAAGAATGCTTAATCAAGCAATATACTTACAAGCAACACACACAAAATGCTGGTGGAACTCAGCAGGCCAGGCAGCATCTATGGAAAAGAGTACAGTTGACGTTTCGGGCCGAAACCCTTCGGCAGGACTGGAGAAAAAAAGATGAGGAGTAGATTTGAAAGTAGGGGTGAGGGGAGAGAGAAACACAAACTGATAGGTGAAACTGGTTGGTAAAGAGCTGGGAAGGTGATTGGTGAAAGAGATAAAGGGCTGGAGAAGGGTGGAGTCTAATAGGAGAGAACAGAAGCCCATGGAAGAAAGAAAAGGGGGGCGGAGGAGCACCAGAGGGTGGTGATGGGCAGGCAAGGAGATAAAGTAAGAGAGGGAAAAGGGGATGGTTAATGGTGAAGGTGGGGGGCATCAATACCAGAAGTTCGAGAAGTCAATGTTAATGTCATCAGGTTAGAGGCTACCCAGACGGAATATAAGGTGTTGTCCCCCAACCTGAGTGTGGCCTCATCGCAACAGTAGAGGAGGGCAAGGATAGATATGTCAGAATGGGAATGGGAAGTGGAATTAAAATGGGTGGCCACTGGGAGATCCCGTTTTTTTTTTGACGTAGGTGCTTGGCCCAATCTATGTCAGGTCTCACTGCTATGCAAGAGGCCACTCTGGGAGCATCAGACACAGTATATGACCCCAACGGACTCATAGGTGAACTGTTGCCTCACCTGGAAGGATTGTTTGGCACCCTGAATGGTAGTGAGGGAGCCACACGCAAGTTGGAGGAACTACACCTTATATTCCATCTGGGGTAGCCTCCAACCTGCTGGGATGAACGTGGCCTGCTGAGGTTCTCCAACATTTTGTGTGTCGCTTGGATTTGCAGCATCTGCAGATTTTCTCTTGTTTGTGATTCAATATATTTAAAACATCACTGAAATATTAAATACACAACAGAAGGAAAGGGTTAGATTGATCTTAGAGTAGGTTATGGGCCATAGGAACTGTACTGTAGTGTTCCATGTTCTGTGCTCTAGGTTAGGACAGAAACAGGCTCTTTGGCCTAGAATTACCCTACTGCATAGCCCTCTATTTTTCGAAGCTACATGTACCTATCTTAGGGTCTCTTAAAAGACCCTACTGTATCCGCCTCCACCACCGTCACTGATGCTGCAATACATGCACCCACCACTCTCTGTGTGAAAAACTTACCCCTGACATCCCTCTTGTACCTACTTCCAAGCACCTTAAAACTATGCCCCCTCGTGTTAGCCATTTCAGGCCTGGGAAAAAGCCTCTGGCTATCCACACGATCAATGCCTCTCATCATCTTGTACACCTGTATCGGGTCACCCCTCATCCGCTGTCACTCTGTGGAGCTAATGAATTTGGTAATTTGGGGTCCACGGTATCTAGTTGAGTTGAAGAGCTGGAGGAGTTACAGGAATGGGAAGAGATGAGGTCAGAAGGAATTGAGAAATTCAATGCATTCCAATTTCAGATACTACTTTTACAAGCCAAGCAACATCTTGTTGGAAGTGATTAAGTGAGTGCAACCTTGGACCATCCAGGTTTGAGATTCCCACTGGTTGCAAAAGTCACTCATTTTTTCCCCACCAATTCAGGCTCAATGTTCCTGCCTGTGGCCCGTTCACACACGTAAAGGGAACTTACAGAGGTTTAAAGCCAGCTTGTCAGAAAACTTGAATACTTGAGAATAGGGAAATTCTTAAATAAAGCAGAATGTTTCACACTATTGATAGTAACCGTTCATAGTTTCGTTTCAACTTTTGAGTCTGGGGAAGTCATGTTTAATCTTGCAATAGTGGATTTTTAAAATGGTTGTCAGCACACTGCAATAGAATAGACTTCTTTGATGTTCATCATTACAAAACCACTAGAAGTCAACGAGAATGTCCATTTTAAGGGAATTTATAATTTCATCTTTCTCCACCTTCCACAAAGTCTGTGAGTACCTCTTAACTGCTGATTATAAGAGACTATCAAACTAGTGTGATAAGATGGATTCGACCTACCTTGTCATGACTTTGTAGTTCGTTGTCTGCCTGCACTGCACTTTCTTAGCTGACACACTTTGTTATTGTCTCAATGCATTTGATTTGTATGAACAATATGCAAGCAAGTTTTTCCACTGTACTTTGGTATATATGACAATAATAAATCAATTCCATTGAAGGGGTCTATAGTAAAAGGAACGGTGAAGTTGACATATATATCTGGTAGTTTCACTGGATAATGATTTTGTTTCAATATTGCACAAATAAAAGTTGATTCGTCCAATTGTGAAATGTGGTAACAACCACTTCTATGTTGTTTAGAACATAAGGGCATATAAAACAGGAATAGGCTACTTGGACTCTTTAACCTACTCACCCATTCAATTAAATCATGGCAGATTTTTTAGGTCAACACCACTTCCTCATCCAGTTCCCAAAATGATTGATTCTTTAATATCCAGAAGCATAATGAAATCTGTATTGAAAGTCTTTAATCACAATCTGTGGCACTGAGTAGGTTCAAGGTTCAAGTTTTCTTTTCACAAGCACATCAAAACATACAATGAAATGCTTCATTTATGTTAGCAACTAACACACTGCAGGTGCACACAGCGTAGCCCACAAGTGTTGGCACAACATAGCTCGGCAGAACAACACAAAACACAACAAGCAACGAAACAACAATAGCAAAACCAAAACCAGCCCCATTCCTCACTCCCACCCATGTCCTTCAACCACAGGACAGGCTATCTTCTTCAGCCTCCAGCCTCTAGCTTCCAAACGGATTTGAACTTGGATTCAGGCCCACAGACATTGGGTTTCAACTTCCCTAGCAGACTCACAGAGATGAGTAGAATTGGCTCCAGCCAACTGGCCTCAACTTCTGGACTTCCGATTTGATCCTTGGGCCTTGATCCTCATCATCAATCCTAGGACATGCTGATCACTAACCAATAAGCCTCAAACTCCAGACTTGATGATGACGAGGCCCTGAAAACCAGGTGCTGAACTTCTGTCTCACTGATTTGCAAACCCAAGGGTCATTGGAACTCGCTTCTCCCGCTCACATGGACCTCAGACTCCATTCTCTGGCAGCACAACATCTGACCATGGATGTACATGTCCGCATCACTGACCTTCAAACATGCAGCAGGTTCTTATATTCAGACCTGACCTCTAATTCCTCTACATTCCTTTCCCTAAATCCTAACCTAAACTGACCACTAACTTTCCACTCTGTCCCCAAAACCATTGTTACAAACCTAAAAACAATTAAAAAAAAGCTAAATCTGAGCTGAGAGATCCCAAATATTCGTCACTCTATGAGTAAGGGAAATAGACGTGTTGCTGTCCCTCTGTGTTATTTATAATAAGGAGCAATTACTGTGGCAAAACAGGGCTGAACTAGGTTTAGTGTGCTCAATTTTCAAAAATGGTAAGGCATATTTTGTTCCCATCATACCACACTGCCACTGATGGTGTGAGTGAGTGGGTTGAGCAAATCTTCAAAAAGGCCTAGATGGAATAAAGTTCTCACTCCCTTCTTTCTTCCCCCAATGCTGGCTCAGTTATTATTAGTGGAAAATCCCCTACTTGCTGACCTGTTGATTTGATCGTATCAGTCTTACACTTTACCATTCTTGCTCCCTGTTTCCAGACTTCAACTGAGTGTCCATAAGACAACCAGACCTGTCCAGATGTTCTGTCCTAGGGAAATGTCAATAGTTTAGGTCAAATGTAAAATATACTGTAAATGGCAACACCCTCAGGAGCACTCATGTACAAAAGCATCTTGGGATGTAAGTCATAGCTTCCTGAAAGTGGTCAGCCAGGAAGATAGGGTGGTTGAGACGGTGTGTGGCATACTTGCCTTCATTGGTCAGGACAGTAAATTTAAGAAAAAGGAAGCCATATTTATCAAACTTCCGGTAATTTCTCCCCCTCCCTTTTCTTTCATTACCCATTCCCCATCCTGGCTCCCCTCGTAGGCCTTCTCTTCTCCACACCTGCTCATCACCTCTCCCTGGTGCTCCCCTCCTCCCCTTTCTTGGTTCACTCCCCTCCCCTATCAGATTCTTTCTTCTGCAGCCCTTCACCACTTCCACCTATCCCCTCCCAGCTCCTTACTTCATGACCCCCACCCACTCATTTTCCCCATTACCTGGCTTTACCTATCACCTGCCAACTTACACTGCATTCCCCTGCCCACCTTCTTATTCTGGCTTCTATCCCCTTCCCTTACAAGATGAAGGGTCGTGGCCTGAAACTTTGACTGTTTATTCCTTTCCATAAATGTTGCCCGACCTGCTGAGTTGTTGCTTTCATGTTAAAACTTTGGTTAGGCTGCACTTCAAGTGTTATGTGCATTTCTGGTCACCCCATTACCGGAAGGATGTGGAGGCTTTGGAGAGGGCGCAGAAAAGGTTTGCCTAGAACAAGAGAAATTCTGCAGATACTGGAAATCTGAGCAACACACACAAAATGCTGGAGGAACTCAGCAGGCCAGGCAGCAGCTATGGAAAAGAGTACAGTCAATGCAGATATGAGTTCAGTGGGGCAGGAGCAAGCTGAAACAATGGGTCTACCTGGACAAGCAGGTATGTGGATTTTGGATAGAAGGTCGACTGTATTTCTTTCCATAGATGCCACCAGGTTTACCTGGATGCTGTCAGGATTAGAGGGCATGTGCTACAAGGAGAGATTGGACAAACCAGGGACTTTTCTATGGAGCATCAGGGGCTAAGGGGAGATGTGATACAAAATTATAAAATTACCATAGGCATAGAGAGGGTAGACAGCCAAAATAATTTTTCCCGAGGGTGAAACATTGAATTGCAGAGAAAATAATTTAAAGGGGATATTACTGTGTTTTCACAGAGAGTGGCAGATGCTGAGAATGTCTGCCATGGGGATGTTGTAAGCAGGTTCAGGCACAAAAAGGGCATTTAAAAGGTTTTCACATACAGAGAGGCCATTATGGATGTTGCATCCTAGCTGTTATGTGGGACTGTCTTAGGGACTCCAGCTCCTTACTCCTGGAGCTTTCCCCACAAGCCGGTATAGCCGCAAGGCAGCAGAGGTTTGATATCATAGCTTCCTTTCTCCCAAATGAACTGCCAACAACGGCTGATGAGCTCCATCTGCCTGAAGTGACTGGTTTGAAGGAGCCGGTGACCCACCTTTGCCCCTTCTCCTGTCAGTAGAAATGGTTCCACCAGGCTCAGTAGCTAAGCCGCACATGAAGGCCAGGAGCTGGACTTGGTTGTCAGAGGCTATTTGAGATGCATATCACTGGGGGCTTTTAATAGGTAGTGGGAGTTAATCCCCCCCCCACCCCCTGGCTATGAAAACCAAAAGGAACTGTTTTATACATAGACATGTGAATATGTAGGGAGTGGAGGGATATAGACCATGTGTAGGCAGAAAACATTTAGTTTAATTTGGAGCACTGCCACAAGAAAGTAGCATTCATCATCAAGGACTGTCATTATCCAGGCCGTGCTCTCTCCTCACTGCTGCCATTGGGAAGGAGGTACAGGAGCCTCAGGTCCCACACCACCAGCTTTAGGAACTGGCATGAACACAAAATATGGACTCAGTTTCAAGGACTCTAGAACCCATGTTCTCAGTATTTATTTATTTATTTACTTACTTACCGCTTGTTTATTTATTTATCTATCTGTTTATTATTATTATGATTTGTTTTTATATTTGCACTGTTTGTCTTTTGTTCATTGGTTGCTGGTGAGTCTGTCTGTTTTCATTGACTCTATGGTATTTCTTTGCTCTACTGTGAATGCCTGCAATAAAATGAATCTCAGGGTAGTATATGGTGACACATACGTACTTTAATAATAAATACACTTTGAACTTTGATTTGTGTTTGGCATGGCCATTGTGGGCTGACAAGCCCGTTGCTGTGTGGTTCAATGCCCTATGCTGTATGTTTAAAAAAGGATTGTAACAAAACCATAGACAGGCAGGGAATAGAAGGATACAGGTCATGTACAGACAGAATAAATTTAGTTCGAGATCACAGGCAGTGCAGACATCATGGTCCAAGGGATTATTCCTGTGCTGTATTATTCTAGGTTCTATGTTCTATCCGAGACATTCAGTGTGCTTGTGGTTTTCTGGAGAAATAGACCACCATACGGGACTTTTAACCTACAATAATCAAGATAGAATAAGATTTTTGGCTGTTGATGCTTTGCTATGTGGGAACTGACTGAAATTGCCAGCTGTGTTTTCAATTAATGTGGCTGCACTTGCAGAAGCATCTCGTTGGCTTGATGAAGCATTAGTGTGAACATGGACTGTGTGGGCTGTGTAACCTATGCAGAATATAACATGTATTTGGTTTATAAAATCTCTTGATTTTCAATTCTGTTACAGGAAAAGATTTACCAGATTGCAGAGTAATATAGTATGCAACAGGCCCTTTGGCCCAACTCATCCATGCTCATCTAATCTAGTCCCATATGCCCACTTTTGCCTCAAGCCTTCGCTATCTATGTACCTGAACTTTCAAATGTTGTAATTGTTCCTACTTCACCACTTTCTCTGGCAGTTCAATCCATATACTGTGTGTGAAAAAGGTGGACAGAGGAAAAGATTCAAGGATGTGCTCAAGGACTTCTTGATAAAATGTGGCAGCATAAGACCATAAGACATAGGAGAAAAAATTAGGCCCTTTTGGCCCATCGAGTCTGCTCCATCATTCAATCATGGCTGATTCTTTTTTCCATTTCCTCAGCCCCACTCCTCAACCTTCTCCCCGTAACCTTTGATGTTATGGCCAATCGAGAACCTCTCAATCTCTGCCTTAAATACACCCAATGATCTGGCCTCCGCAGCTGCCTATGGTAACAAGTTCCACAAATTCACCAACTTCTGGCTAAGGAAATTTCTCATATAGTCATAGTCATAGTCATACTTTATTGATCCCGGGGGAAATTAGTTTTCATTACAGTTGCACCATAAATAATTAATAGTAATAAAACCATAAATAATTGAATAGTAATATGTAAGTTATGCCAGGAAATAAGTCCAGGACCAGCCTATTGGCTCAGGGTGTCTGACCCTCCAAGGGAGGAGTTGTAAAGTTTGATGGCCACAGGCAAGAATGACTTCTTATGACGCTCTGTGCTGCATCTCGGTGGAATGAGTCTCTGGCTGAATGTACTCCTGTGCCCAACCAGTACATTATGTAGTGGATGGGAGACATTCTCCAAGATGGCATGCAACTTGTACAGCATCCTCTTTTCAGACACCACCGTCAGAGAGTCCAGTTCCATCCCACAACATCACTGGCCTTACAAATGAGTTTGTTATTTGTTATATCTGTTTTAAATGATGCCCCTCTATCCTGAGGTTGTGCCCTCTTGTCCTAGACTCCCCCACCATGGGAAACATCCTTTCCACATCTACTCTGTCTAGGCCTTTCAACATTCAAAAGGTTTCAATAAGATTCTCACTCATCCTTCTAAATTCCAGCTAGTACAGACCCAGCGCCATCAAATGTACCTCGTATGATAACCATTTCATTCCTGGAATCGTCCTTGTGAACCTCCTCTGGACCCTCTCCAATGCCAGCACATCAGCGCTGGACCAATCGATTAGAAGAGAGAAAGAGCTTCACAGAGATCAGGGAGAAAAGTTTATAAAAGGAGCGTTTCACAGGGCTTGGCACATTAGCGGCAGACCAATCGATTCGAAGAGAGAGAGAGCTTCGCACAGGTGGGGGAGAAATGCGCAGACACAGTAGCTCACCATGGTGCAAGGACGTTGAGAAAGCTCTGAAATAAAAGAAAGGCACGTCTAGTGGAGAGGTCATTCAAAGAGCGGCTGTTGGAGTGGTGGAAGTCAGAGTAGTGGTCTTTGTCTCATCAGGGCTTCGGTGAGGACAGGCCTAGGATTTTCCCCCTCTAACAAGAATAGTGGGTATGACTGTGAGGCCTGTTTTCTGTTCTGGATGTCAGACGTGAGATGGCTGGGAGACTTCCAGCCTCCCTGATGGCCACATCTGCTCCATGTGCATCGAACTGCAGCTCTTTAGAGACCGAGTTAGGGAACTGGAGCTTCAGCTCAATGACCTTCAGCTTGTTAGGGAGAGTGAGGAGGTGACAGACAGGAGCTACAGGCAGGTAGTCACACCGGAGACATGGAGACAGATAAGTGGGTGACCATCTGGAGAGGGAAGGGAGGGTGTCAGATAGTGGACAGCACCCCTGTGACTGTCCTCTTAGCAATAAGTACTCCATTTTGAGTGCTGTTGGGGAAGGACGGCCTACCTGGGGGAAGCAAAAGTGGCTGTGTCTCTGGCACTGAGTCTGGCCCTGTGGCTCAGAAGGGTAGGGAATGGAACAGGATAGCAGTGGTAATGGGGGTCTCTATAGTTAGGGGGACAGATAAGCGATTCTTTGGGCACAAAAAAGAAACAAAGATGGTAGTTTGCCACCCAGGTGCCAGGGTTTGTGATGTTTCTGAGCGTATCCACAATATCCTGAAATGGGAGGGGGACCAATGACATAGGTAGAAGAATGGTGGAGGTCCTGAAAGCAGAATACAGGGAGTTAGGAAGGAAGCTGGGAAGCAGGACCTCAAAGGTAGTTGTAACACCCTGAGAAAGGTTTCACTGCTAATGAAATGGTTTCTCTGTAGAAGCACTGTTTGGGTTATGACTAGAGATAATGGGGGCTTTGGAATGTGCGCTGTCAATGGCGGGGGGGTTGTTTTTTCTTTCTTGTGTGCCTGAGAGCAAGGTATTCGCAGTCTTTTGTTGGCGGAAGATGGAGGGAGAAGATCCAGAATGGAGAGGTCGTAGACTGAAGGACAGAGTGGATTGGAATGGGGCCAGAGTCGACACTGCCTGGGGGAAATCGATGGAGGACTAACAGACGGGAAACTGTGAGTTCCAACGTGCGCATCAGACTGTTTCATTAAAATGGGCCCTTTTCTCTTTGTTTCTTCACTAACCCTCTAGTCAAATTAAGAATTATAAAGCTAAATTGTTTAATTGCATATGGTGTACTGTTTGTTGTTTCGTGGTAATGATTTGTAACAGGGGAACACTTCAGGCAGCATCCACAGGAACAAGAGGATTCACATGTTTGGCGGGGCCAGAGACTGTCTTCCTCAGACTAACGCCGCCGTCGGAACCTGAGGGGCACAATTGTGAGGGTATCGTTCTGGGATTGATTTCATTGGATGCTGTGTGATTGTCCTGAGCATTGAACCAGTGGGTTGTGTGTGTAAGCCTGTGCTGGTATGGATACTGCCGGGGTTGAGCGATGATGTGCATCCACGGTGTTACTGGAAACAAATGCATGCATGTTGAGTGGGGGAGATATTCGTAATCCTGATGAATTGAATCCTGATGAAGATTTTATAGATATGTGAAAAGAAAAAGATTAGTTAGGATAAATGTAGGTCCCCTACAGACAGAAACAGGTGAATTGATTATGGGGAGCAAGAACATGGCAGATCAATTGAATAGTTACTTTGGTTCTGTCTTCACTAAGGAGGACATAAATAATCTTCCAGAAATAGTAGGGGGCAGAGGGTCCAGTGAGATGGAGGAACTGAGCGAAATACATGTTAGTAGGGAAGTGGTGTTGGGTAAATTGAAGGGATTAAAGGCAGATAAATCCCCAGGGCCAGATGGTCTGCATCCCAGAGTGCTTAAGGAAGTAGCCCAAGAAATAGTGGATGCATTAGTGATAATTTTTCAAAACTCGTTAGATTCTGGACTAGTTCCTGAGGATTGGAGGGTGGCTAATGTAACCCCACTTTTTAAAAAAGGAGGGAGAGAGAAACCGGGTAATTATAGACCGGTTAGCCTAACGTCGGTGGTGGGGAAACTGCTCGAGTCAGTTATCAAAGATGTGATAACAGCACATTTGGAAAGCGGTGAAATCATCGGACAAAGTCAGCATGGATTTGTGAAAGGAAAATCATGTCTGATGAATCTCATAGAATTTTTTGAGGATGTAACTAGTAGAGTGGATAGGGGAGAACCAGTGGATGTAGTATATCTGGATTTTCAAAAGGCTTTTGACAAGGTCCCACACAGGAGATTAGTGTGCAATCTTAAAGCACACGTTATTGGGGGTAAGGTATTGATGTGGATAGAGAATTGGTTAGCAGACAGGAAGCAAAGAGTGGGAATAAACGGGACCTTTTCAGAATGGCAGGCAGTGACTAGTGGGGTACCGCAAGGCTCAGTGCTGAGACCCCAGTTGTTTACAATATATATTAATGACTTAGATGAGGGAGTTAAATGCAGCATCTCCAAGTTTGCGGATGACACGAAGCTGGGTGGCAGTGTTAGCTGTGAGGAGGATGCTAAGAGGATGCAGGGTGACTTGGATAGGTTGGGTGAGTCGGCAACTTCATGGCAGATGCAATTTAATGTGGATAAATGTGAGGTTATCCACTTTGGTGGCAAAAACAGGAAAACAAATTATTATCTGAATGGTGGCCGATTAGGAAAAGGGGAGGTGCAACGAGACCTGGGTGTCATTATACACCAGTCATTGAAAGTGGGCATGCAGGTACAGCAGGCGGTGAAAAAGGCGAATGGTATGCTGGCATTCATAGCAAGAGGATTCGAGTACTGGAGCAGGGAGGTACTACTGCAGTTGTACAAGGCCTTGGTGAGACCACACCTGGAGTATTGTGTGCAGTTTTGGTCCCCTAATCTGAGGAAAGAAATTCTTGCCATAGAGGGAGTACAAAGAAGGTTCACCAGATTGATTCCTGGGATGGCAGGACTTTCATATGAAGAAAGACTGGATGAACTGGGCTTGTACTCGTTGGAATTTAGAAGATTGAGGGGGGATCTGATTGAAACGTATAAAATCCTAAAGGGATTGGACAGGCTAGATGCAGGAAGATTGTTCCCGATGTTGGGGAAGTCCAGAACAAGGGGCCACAGTTTGAGGATAAAGGGGAAGCCTTTTAGGACCGAGTTTAGGAAAAACTTCTTCACACAGAGAGTGGTGAATCTGTGGAATTCTCTGCCACAGGAAACAGTTGAGGCCAGTTCATTGGCTATATTTAAGAGGGAGTTAGATATGGCCCTTGTGGCTACGGGGATCAGGGGGTATGGAGGGAAGGCTGGGGCGGGGTTCTGAGTTGGATGATCAGCCATGATCATACTGAATGGCGGTGCAGGCTCAAAGGGCCAAATGGCCTACTCCTGCACCTATTTTCTATGTTTCTATGTTTCTAAGGTTTCAAAGGTACATTTAATGTCAGAGAAATGTATACATCCTGAAATGCTTTTTCTTCGCAACCCGAGAAAACAGAGGAGTGTCCCTAAAGAATGAACGACAGTTAACTGTTCGAACCCCAAAGCCCGCCCCCCCAGCTCCCCTCCCTCCCGCACATAAGCGACAGCAAGCAGCGATCCCTCCTCCCCCAGCGGCAAAAAAAAGCATCAGCACCCGCCACCGAGCACTCAACTGTGAGCAAAGTAACAGCAAAAATACAGACTTACAGTTACCTCAAAGACTTTGCGTTTCACCCGGTATATGACATACCACAGGTTCTCTCTCCCTAATAAGGGAGGAAAAGGTGTCTCCATTTCACAGCGAGAGGGGAGACATAACAAACAACTCTCTGGTTTACGATGTTAAAAGTCTGTTGTGTTGCTTTTTCCGAGCTCTGTGCCCAAAGATCTCGGGTCTCTGGGCACACAGCCTTAGATCCTCCATCTCCGACGACACACCGATCTCCTGCTCAGACACTGACCTTCAATCCGCCCGTCTCCAGAGCCACGAGATCTCAGTGAGCTCAGCGTTTCGGCTGCGTCCTTGGCGTACCGAATAACGGCCAGTCGTGAAACCCTGAGAGCGGGTCCCATCCCTGCAAAGAACTATAGTCAGCGTGTAACTCCAGGTCAGGGTCTTCAAAAGAACCTTGAAAGGGAAAAATAGAGATATTAAAGATAGAAATAGAGCTGTTTCCAAAGATGCAAGCAAAGCAGTAGCCGTTAGGTGCCATTAATCCTCCTAAGCTGCTCCTCCTAATTTGACTTTTAAGTACTATTAAAGCTATAAGAAAGTTACGATCGTGGGGCAGAGATTTGATAAAATGATGGACACATACTTTGTTTTATCTCAGACTGGAGCTGACCTAACGGTATTGAGAGTGCCTGGTACAACTGGGGCCCCAGGAGTTGGGGGTGGGGGGGTGGGGGTATGGACTGTACGTATTTTCCGGGGGGGAGGAAAGTGTAGGTGAGTGGGCTGAATCGTAAGTCAAGTCTTCTGAAGCTGGGGCGGAGACTTCAAAGAGAGGGTTCTCTCGTTTCTGCTTAGCGAGGGGAAGGAATGGTCTGATTTGGAATGTCGAATGAGTCCCTGTCCAGCAGGGAAGAGTGAGAGTTCTGAGTTAGTATCTGCCCTTACCTCTGGCAAATAAATGCAGAAAATGCTGAGGTCCAAAGTCCCAGCTATTGTGGGTTCCGCCTATTCTCAGGAACGAAGCCCACCCCTACAGTGGGGGAGGGGTATGAGACTTGGGCGGAGGAGACCTCCTTGTTGTCAGATGAGTGGCAGTGCTCTGATGAGAGAGACTGGTTGAGAGTTTGAGGGGGCGGGCTGCTGACGTTGTGAGAGCCGTTAGGTCCCGGTACCCCCTGCTGATTACATGGGAGCACTGGAAAATGCATTTGGCACAACAGGAAATCCAATGAAGCTCATGATGGGGTTTCAGAACATCCATCAGGGGAAGGGGGAGAAGCTTTCTGCCGACATCTTTCAGCTACAGAAGCAACTAAATTGCTTGAGGCACGGAGGGGCCATTCAGGTGGTGAGGTGGATCAGTTAAGAGTGGGCCAGATAGCAAAGGGTACAAGTCCCAGGACCTGATCACTTGGGGGTCTCTGACTGTCTCGTAAGACGCGTCTCCCCCCACCCCGTTTGTTGAGCTGATCAGAGAAGTATGAGAGGAGGAGAATGTGTCGGAGGCGCGGGAGGCCTCCGTCAGCAGGGGAGTGGTCAGGACTGGCCCCCTGCGGTGAAGTGACCACCGATAGCCTGCCCCAGCGAGTGGTAGAGGAGGATGTGGCAGAGTTGAGAACTGAGATGTCTCAGTTGTTACCAGCGGGTGTGACCAGCACCTCCCCTCCCATACGATGGAACTGACTGGGGGCGGATCCTCCAAGAGAACGGACTATGCGCAGGGCTGCTAGCAGCCGGTGTCACGCAAGAAGGGGAGCAGCTGGTATTGTCTGTTATAACTGTGGTGAAGAGGGACACTTCCGGTGAGAGTGTGAACGATGTGAAAACCTTCGGAGAGTGAGCCCCTGGGTATCTAAGCAGAGAGAGTGAGAGAGTCGTTGGGACAACTTAAAAGAGACCCAGTGAGGGGATGGCCTGGTGTATCGGGGAGGGTTCAATCCCAGCAATATATCGAGGAACAGCCTAAAGCAAAGAACCATATTCCTGAAGGCTTAGTGGGGCCAAGCTCCTGCGTGTTGCTACAGATAGAGGGTATTTATGCTAGAGCCATGTTCGACACAGGGTCGCAGGTCACTTTGCTGTATCATTTGTTTTACAAACGCTATTTGAAACATTTATCATTGATGCCATTCAGTGCAGTAGAGATCTGCGGTCTTAGTGCAGGTGATTATCCGTATGGTGGTTATTTGTCAGTGAAGCTGGAGTTTTTGGAGGCCGATGTGGGAGTAGCTAAGGCCTTTGATACATTAGCGATAGTTTGTCCAGACCCCGTTGAGAAGGCGACATTTCAATTCTTGTGGGGACCAACACTCCCATTGTGAGGAGGCTCATGGGAGCCTGCAAGGAGAGAGCTGCAGAGAGCTTCCTGAGAACATTGTCCATTCACCCGGTGTTTCGAGCTGCTTTTGAGGAAGTGCGTGGCTGCCTTGGGCTGGAGAATGAGTTTAGACAAGGGACTGTGTGATTCACCCAGTCCAGGGAACTGGACTGTTACGGCCCAGGGAAATAGCAAGAGTAATGGGAAATCCCAAAATTTCCCAGAATGCCCGAGGGCAAGGCCCTGTTGGTGGATGCTGCGGAAGATCATGAAAAGGAGTCGGGAGTGCCTGCTGGGGTGCTGGTGAGGCCCGAACTGCAGAAGCCCTCGGTTGTACAGGTGAACAGGATGGCAGTGAGTGTCAGGAACACTACAAAGAGGGAAGGCACCTTCAAGTGGGGGATGCCCCTGGAAGATTTCTTCCCGGTGACGGTAATATCTAGGGCCCTGTGAGACACACCAGGGAGAAACTATTGGAAAAAGGGGGAAAGTTGACCACGGAGTCATTCAACTTCAGAGACTCCCTGGTACCTGCAGGTTGGAAGAGGAGGCTGGTAGAGAAGATGTTGAAGCTGGAAGGTATCTTTTCCACTGACGAGTTTGATGTGAGTTGTTCCAAGAGCACACGTCACACTATCCGGGTGACTGAGGACACCCGGTTCAGAGGGGGTTGTGGCAACTGGCCCCTGAAGAGGTGGAAGACGTTCAGCAGTATTTGTGGAAGTTGAAGGAAGCTGTGATCATCACCGAGTCCAGAAGCCCCTATGCGTCCCCAATAGTACTGGCCAGAAAGAGGAATGGGAAGGTACGGATGTGTGTGAACTATAGGACTCTGAATAGATGTACTGTCCCTGACCAGTATACGGTCCTGAGGATCGAAGACGCGCTGGCCTGTCTGATTGGTGCGGAGTGATTCAGTGTGCTGGACTTGAGGAGTGGATATTACCAGATCCCCACGAGTGAGGCTGACGAAGAGAAAATGGCATTTATATGTCCCCTGGGATTCTTCCAGTTTGAAAGGATGCCCCAGGGGATATCGGGAGCCCCTACAAACTTCCAGCATGTCACGGAGAAAACGGTGGGGGATATGAACTTGCTTGAGGTGTTGGTGTACCTGGATGACCTCATAGTGTTTGGGTCCACCTTGGAAGAACATGAAGAGAGGCCGCTGAAGGTGCTGGGCCACCTGATAACTGAAGGGTTAGAACTTTCCCTGGACAAGTGCCAGTTCTGCAAGACATCTGTTAGCACAGTCTCATGTGATGGAGTAGGTACTGATCTGTCTAAGATAGAGGCGGTAACCACCTGGCCAAGGCCTCAGATTGTGAGCACTCTGCGCTCGTTCATCGGGTTCTGTGGTTACTATCAGAGTCTGTGAAAGGCTACACGAAAATGAGTCACCCTTTAAATCAGCTTCTGTGTGGTTATCCTCCCTTGGGAAAGAAAGAGAGGAGGACAAATGGAGAGGAGGGTAGAGAGTATCTTAGCCCTTTGGAGCCTTTTGGACCGAGGTGGGGTGCGAAATGTGAAGAGGCCTTTCAGTCGCTGAAGAAGATGCTGACCCAGGAGCCTGTGTTGGCTTTTGCAGACCCCGATTGCCATATGTACTGCATACAGATGCCAGCAGAGAGGGCTTGGGAGGGGGTTGTCGTGTATCAGGATCAGGGCACCAGGTTGTCGCCTTCTGAGAAGAACTATCCCATGCACAAGCTGGAGCTTCTCATGTTGAAATGGGCTGTGGTGGATAAGCTGAATGATTGCCTCCATGGAACCAAGTTTGAGGTGAGGATGGACAACAATCCTCTAACTTATATCCTGCCCTTGGCGAAACTGGATGTCACAGGCCATCGGTGGTTGTCTGCCTATGATTTCAGCCTGAAGAACCAGTTGGGAAGCAGGAACATTGATGCTGATGCTTTGTTCCGACAGGCGTATGAAGGGCTGGACAGGGACGAACAGTGAGACAGCATTCCTGCCTCGGGAGTGAAAGCCACGTGCCAGTTTGCCATCACGGTGAAGGCAGAGGGAAGGCGAGGGCAGGATCGAGCGGCAGATCAACTGGGAGTTTCTGATGACACCATTTCACAAGTTTACTGTAATCTGACTGCTCTGAAGACAAACCAGTTACCGGAATTGAGTCCTGGGGAACTGGCAGCTACTCGGCGAGATGACCTGAGCATTGGTACCATTTGGTCAGCGGTTGAAAAGGGAGACAGGGCCCAAGCGGAGAAGACAAAACACTGTGGTGCCTCCATTACTGAGAGGGTACTCCATAACCTCATCCTTAACAACTGACTCCAACATCTTCCGACCACGGAGGTCAGGATCGCTGGCCCATGGCTCTCCAAGTGACGCAGGTGCACTTGAGATGGTATTGAGAAACTCTTGTCAGTGGATCAGAAGCACTCAGAGTGACACTGCATAAAGGCAAGAGAACTCTCCGTCTCTGCCATCTGACCAGACATCTGACATGTCCATCTGTGGGAACATCTACAGATTCCATATTAGCCTCATTAACCACTTCAGAATCCACAAAAACAGGGTGGAAGTAACTAATGCTCAAACCTGAGAGACTGCCTAAGAGAAAGAAGAAGTGAGAGATGAACACTGGTCTGTTTGCTTACCAATGTTGAATTCAGGTGTTTAAATCCAAGGTTCTTTCAGAAATCAGGAAAGAGGCACAAAACCTATTGCCTCATAATCATCTTATTAAGAGTGGAAAGTTGAACCGGCGGTGATTAGGAAAGGCTAAGATTAAAAAACTAAGAGGATTAACATGGCGCCTGCTTTGTGATTAGCTATTTAATACCACAGAGGTAAGAAAAATTCCATTAACCAATCAGAAAGCACTTATTCAATACTGCCATATCACATTAACCAATGAGAAAGCACTAATTCACTTAATGCAGAACAATTAAGTTTCCAGATATTTTCAGAATTATACTTTGTATAGCCACTAGAGGCACATTAAACTGTTATACATTTAAGAACTACTTAAAATAAAAGCAGAAAATTAATTGTTGGACAACAAAGCAAATATCAATTAAACTGTCTAATCTAAGAATTAAACAGTCAGATCCAACACCAAGATAAACTTTTTCTTAATGAATCATACAGCCCATTTAGTTGACTGGGAGCTAGAAGTTTGCATATTAATAATAACTAAATAATTCCTGTCTTGTATTTTGAGATAAGGAGTGTAATGTTATTGTCCTTTATTGTTTCTCATATCCAAATTCCTGTGCTGCATCAGTAAAATGCAGGCTTCCAAAATAAGCATCTTGATGAAAATTGAAATTGTCTTGATTGAGCTTATGGAGAAAGCTGTTCTGCTTTATATGATAAAATCTTTAAAACAGACCTGCTATTATTTTATAATCTGTGTTTAACAAAGAAATAGGCCTATATGAAGCTGCACTGCCCAACAACTCCCGATAACCCCAACAAACTAATCAGAAGACAATTTACAATGACCAATTAACCTACCTGGTATGTCTTTGGACTGTGGGAGAAAATCCCACACATTCCATGAAGAGGACATACAGACGGCACTGGATTAAATTCCAAACTCCAATGCCCCGAGCTGTAAAAGCATTGTGCTAACCACTACATTACCGAGGCACCCACAAGATGAGGAGGTATTTCATCAGCAAATGGATGGTGAATCTTTGGCCATAGAGAGCTATTGAGGCCAAGAAATTGACCTGTCCTTCTGTGATGTGTGGTATGGTTTACTTAATATTTGGATTATACTCCATTCATTATTGTCAACGAGGCCATAAGATATGGGAGAAGAATTAGGCCTTTTGGCTCACCAAGTTTACTTGGCCATTTAGTCATAGCCTATTCTTTTTCAGTCCCTATGAAAGGTCTCGGCCTGAAATATTGACTCCTTATTCCTCTTCATAGGTGTTACCTAAGCTGCTGAGATCCTTCACTATTTTGTGTTTGTTACTCTGGATTTCCAGCATCTGCAGAATTTTTTGTGTTAATGATCCTTTTTCAATCCATTCACCTGCCTTTCCCTGTAACCTTTGTCACTCAAGCAGCTATCAATCTTTGCCTTAAATACAGTCAACACCATTCCAGTTAAAAAGGTCAACTAGACAAGGTTGCCCATTATCACCTGCTTTATTTGTATTAGCGATAGAACCATTGGCAGAACTAATTAGAATTGATTCAGATATTAAGGGTTTTAGAGTTAATCAGGAGAAATATAAGATTAATTTATTTGCTGATGATGTTTTAATTTGTTTAACAAACCCACTGTATTTGTTACGTAAACTATCTTCCAGATTGGAAGAATATGGAAACATATCAGGGTATAAAATAAATTGTGATAAAAGTGAAATCTTACCTCTTACTAAAGGGGATTATAGTCAATGTTGATTAGCAACCTAATTTAGATGGCCGATAAATGGTATAAAGTATTTGGGTATAAGACTTGATAATGATATAAAGAATTTATATAAACTTAATTATTTACCACTATTGAAAAAAATTCAAGAAGATCTTGACAAATGGATGATATTACCAATAACATCAGTGGGTAGAATCAATGCTGTAAAAATGAATATATTTGCTAGATTACAGCATTTATTTCAAACACTACCAGTACAACTGCCACAGAAATTTTTTCAGAAGTTAAATAAATGTGTGAGGAAATTTCTTTGGACAGGTAAGATGTCAAGAATACCATTGGAAAAATTGACATGGAAATTTGAGTTAGGAGGGTTACAACTTCCAAATTTTAAGAATTATTATAAAGCAAATCAACTTAGATTTATTGCATCTTCTTTTGACGAACGAAAACCGGCATGGATTAGAATAGAATTACAGGTGTCCCCCGCTTTTCGAACGTTCGCTTTACGAAACATCACTGTTACGAAAGACCTACATTAGTACCCTGTTTTCGCTTTCAGAAGGTGTTTTCACTGCTACGAAAAAAATTCAGTGCGCGATAAAAAATTCAGCGCGCGAAAAATATCAGCGCGCGACCCGAGCAGCTGCTCTCCCCGGATTCAGAATGGCATTCTCGCCAGCATTGCTTAAACATGAGCCTGTAAGCAGTCGTTTGCAAGATGAGTTCTATGGTATCGGAAAAGCCTGAAAGAGCTCGTAAGGGTGTTAGACTTAGCGTAAAACTAGACATAATTAAACGTTTTGATCGTGGTGAACAAAGCAAGGACAAAATGAGTTTGGCTTGTGGAAGCTGGCGAAGATGATGTTGAAGAGGTTTTGGCATCCCATGACCAAGATCTGATAGATGAAGAGCTGATGCAATTGGAAGAGGAAAAGATAATAATCGAAACCGAATGAGTAATGATAAAGTATGACTTTAATTTTGAAAGGGTACGTAGGTTTAGGGGATATTTGCAGGATGGTTTGACTGCTTACAAAGAACTGTATGATAGAAAAATGCGCGAGGCTCAGCAGTCAAGCAAGACTTCCACATCAGCCACAGCAGAGGACGAACCTCAACCTTCGACATCGAGGCGGGCAGTCACAGCAGAAGGTGAGCTGCCTGCCCTGATTGACGATGAGATGACACCCCTGTGTCCCACCACCCCAACACCCGGGCCCCGGACAGATACTGTACCAATTCGCGGAGAATGCAGCAGCAGCCGTGAGGCACACAACACATCTTTAAGAAAAAAGCCGAAATAAACATGCTAATTAATTAGATGCCACCCCACACGTAATTGTCGGTCCAGATCAGAGGCAATGCAATCGGCAATCAGCACTGATCTGGGCCGACAATTACGTGTCAGGCAGCATGTAATTAATTAGCATGTTTATTTCGGCTTTTTTCTTAAAGATGTGCTGGGTGCGTCCCGGCTACCGCTGGACCCCTGCGTGCTTCGCGGCAATGTATCGGGTCAGCGGCCCAGAGGGTGGGGGCCACTGCACCACCCAGCCTGCGACAACTCAGCCATCATCAGTATGCTCTGCGCTGTCCCGATTCTGGTAAGTTATACTACACTGTTCATACATTATTTCTACTTTATCTCAGCTGTGTATTTTTACGTGTTATTTGGTATGATTTGGCAGCTTCATAGATTAAAGGTTACTGGAGAGCGCTTGCGCCGCGTTTTTGCCAACAGCGCTTGCGTGAGATTTTCGCTACGGAGAACTGGGCTGGCAATGATTGTGGAAAAGTATTTCTACTTTATATAGGCTGTGTATTTATCATATCATTCCTGCTTTTACTATATGTTACTGTTATTTTAGGTTTTATGTGTTATTTGGCATGATTTGGTAGGTTATTTTTGGGTCTGCGAACGCTCACAAAATTTTCCCATATCAATAAATGGCAATTGCTTCTTCGCTTTACGACATTTCAGCTTACGGACCATTTCATAGGAACGCTCTACCTTCGGATGGCGGGGAAAACCTGTACATCCCTTTGGAACTGAGATTTTAATTTACTTTTTTATTTAGCGATACAGTGCAGTATGGGTCCTTCTGGCTTTTCTTTTCTTTTTTTCTGTTCTTTTTATATATAATTTTTATTAAGTTTTCAAACTTGATTATATGGAATAACAATATCTACCCTCCCCCCTCCCCTTAACCCCTCCCCCCGATATATACCCCTACCTAAAAGAAGAAAAAGGGAAAAAAGAAGAAAGAAAGAAAGAAAGACTGCCTGGATATTGGAAGGTCTCCACATGCTCCATGGGATTCAAAATAAATTTAATATATTTATTTGTTACTTTCCCCAGAGGACCAACATCTATATCATCAGAGCACCTAAATGTGCCAACCTATCTTTTGTAAATAAGGGCGCCAAATATTCAAAAATGTATCATATTTATCTCTCAAATTATAAGTAATTTTTCAGGTGGAATACAGCTAAAAGTTTCATTATTCCAACGATCCATACTTAAATACGAATCCGATTTCCACGTAACTGCTATAGCCTTCTCGGCTACTGACAATGCAATTTTTATAAATTCTTTCCGGTATTTATTCAATTTAAGTTTCGGCTTTATCCCTTCAATGTCACCTAATAAAAATAATACAGGGTTATGTGGAAGCTGAGTTCCAGTAATTTGTTCCAATAAAACTCTTAAATTTATCCAAAAAGGTTGAATTTTGGAACAGGACCAAGTAGAATGTAAAAAAAACACCGATTTCTTGATTACACCGAAAACATTGATCAGATAAGTTTGAATTTAATCTATTTATTTTTTGCGGTGTAATATATAATTGGTGTAAAAAATTATATTGTACTAATCTAAGTCGAACATTTATTGTATTTGTCATACTGTCAAGACATAGTCTTGACTAATTTGTTTCATCAATATTAATACCCAAATCCGTTTCCCATTTTTGTCTTGACTTGTGAATTCCTTGTTTAATTGTCTGTTTTTGAATCAGATTATACATAAAAGAAATAAATTTTTTAATTTTTCCTTTTTGAATTAAAATTTCAATTTCATTAGGTTTCGCAAAAACATTGTTTGACCCAGTTTGTCTCTTAAATAAGCCTTTAATTGAAGGTAACAAAAGAAAGTGTTATTTGATATTTTATATTTATTCTTTAATTGTTCAAATGACATCAAAATACCTCCTTCAGAACAGTCTCCTATACATCTAATCCCTTTTTGATACCAATTATATAAAAGTTGATTATCCATTGTAAAAGGAATAAGTCTGTTTTGGATCAAAGATCTCCTTGCTAATAAAGATTTCTTTATTTCATCATCAACATTTATCTTATTCCATAGATCAATCAAATGTTTTAATATAGGAGATTCTTTCCTTTCCTGTAGCCATTTAGATTCCCACTTATATATAAAATCTTCCGGTATATTTTCTCCTATCTTATCTACAGGTTTCCCCGGCCATCCGAAGGTAGAGCGTTCCCATGAAACAGTTCGTAAGCTGAAATGTCGTAAAGCAAAGAAGCAATTACCATTTATTTATATGGGAAAATTTTGTGAGCGTTTGCAGACCCAAAAATAACCCACCAAATCATGCTAAATAACACATAAAACCTAAAATAACAGTAACATATAGTAAAAGCAGGAATGATATGATAAATACACAGCCTATATAAAGTAGAAATACTTTTCCACAATCATTGCCACCCCAGTTCTCCGTAGCGAAAATCTCGCGCAAGCGCCGTCGGCAGAAAATCTCTCGCAAGCGCTGTTGGCAAAAACACGGCGCAAGCGCTGTCCAGTAACCTTTAATCTATGAAGCTGCCAAATCATACCAAATAACACGTAAAAATACACAGCTGAGATAAAGTAGAAATAATGTATGTACAGTATAGTATCACTTACCGGAATCGGGACAGCGCAGAGCATACTGATGATGGTGTGTTAGGCTGAGTTGTCGCAGGCTGGGTGGTGCAGTGGCCCCCACCCTCTGGGCCGCTGACCCGATACATTGCCCGAAACATGCAGGGGTCCAGCGGTAGCCGGGACACACCCAACACATCTTTAAGAAAAAAGCCAAAATAAACATGCTAATTAATTACGTGCTGCCCGACACGTAATTGTCGGCCCAGATCAGTGCCGATTGCCGATTGCATCGCCTCTGATCTGGGCTGACAATTACGTGTGGGGTGGCACCTAATTAATTAGCATGTTTATTTCAGCTTTTTTCTTAAAGATGTGCTGTGTCCCTCCTGGCTACTGCTGCATTCTCTGCGAATTGATACAGTATCTGTTCGGGACCCCGGTGTTGGGGTGGTGGGACACGGGGGTGTCATCTCATCATCGATCAGGACAGGCAGCTCATCTTCTTCTATGACTGCCCGCCTCGATGTCGAAGGTCGAGGATCGTCGTCTGCTGCGGCTGATGTGGAAGGCTTGCTTGACTGCTGAGCCTCGTGCATTTTTCTATCATACAGTTCTTTGAAAGCACTCAAAGAATCTTGCAAATATCCCCTAAACTGACGTACCCTTTCAAAATTGACGTCGTACTTTATCATTACTCATTCGGTTTCAATTGTTATCCTTTCCTCTTCCAATTGCATCAGCTCTTCATCTATCAGTTCTTGGTCATGGGATGCCAAAACCTCTTCAACATCATCTTCGTTAACTTCCACAAGCCAAACTCACTTTGTCCTTGCTTCGTTCACCACTATCGAAACGCTTAATTATGTCTAGTTTTATGCTAAGTGTAACACCCTTACGAGTTCTTTTAGGCTTTTCCGATACCATAGAACTCATCTTGCTAATGGCTGCTCACAGGCTCATGTTAAAGCAGTGCTGGCGAGAATGCCGTTCCGAATCCGGGGAGACCGGCTGCTCAGGGCGCGTGCTGCTTTTTATCACGCGCTGACTTTTTTCGTGAGCTGAATTTTTTATTGCGCGCTGAATTTTTTCGTAACAGTGAAAACACCTTCTGAAAGCGAAAACAGGGTACTAATGTAGGTCTTTCATAACAGTGAGGTTTCGTAAAGCAAACGTTGGAAAAGCAGGGGACACCTGTCCCTTTATTCTTAGGCTGTGCCCTTGGATCCAAGAATCTCCTGTTAAAGGAAGCATCCTCTCCACATTTGGTTTGTCCAAGTCTTTCTTTACTCAGTAGGATTCATTGACGTTCCATCCCATACTTCTGAAATCCAACTCAAAGCCTTCAAAACATTCCTGATATGCTCACCTGCTTCATTTATTCAATTTCATTCTTGTCAATCTCCTCAGGCCGCACTCCAATGCGAGCTTGTCTTTCCTTAGATATGGGGCACAAAGATGCTCACAATATTCCAAATGGTGTCTGACCAATGCGTCAGCAGTACATCCTTGCTTATATATTATAATCCTCTTGAAACAAATACTAACATTGCATCTGCCTTCCTTTTAATGCTGACTCAACCTTCAGCACCTTCAGGTATTGGCTGAGGGATGCAATTACACCAGGAACCAAAGCTCTGAGCAGACCGGACTGACCTGACTGAGCAGGTCACATAAGACCATAAGATATAGGAGCAGAAGTAGGCCATTCAGCCCATCGAGTCTGCTCTGCCGTTCAATCATAGGCTGCTCCAATTCTTTCAGTCATCCCCACTCCTCTGTCTTCTCCCCATACCCTTTGATGCCCTGGTTAATCAAAAACCTATCTATCTCTGCCTTAAATGCACCCAATGACTTGGCCTCCACAGCTACTCGTGCCAACAAATTGCACAGATTTCCACCCTCTGACTAAAATAATTTCTCCGCATCTCTGTTCTAAATGGATGTCCTTCAATCCTGAAGTCGTGCCCCCTTGTCCTAGACTCCCCGACCATGAGAAATAACTTTGCCATATCTAATCTGTTCAGGCCTTTTAACATTCTTTACTTTATACTTTATTGTTGCCAAACAATTGATACTAGAACGTACAATCATCACAGCGATATTTGATTCTGCGCTTCACACTCCCTGGATTACAAATATTAAATATTAAAAATATTAAAAATAGTTAACATTAATAAATATTAAAAATTTAAATTTTAAATCATAAATAGAAAATAGAAAAATGGGAAGTAAAATAGTGCAAAAAAACTGATAGGCAGGTCCGGATATTTGGAGGGTACGGCCCGGATCTGCGTCAGAATCTGTTCAGCAGTCTTATCACAGTTGGGAAGAAGCTGTTCCCAAATCTGGCCGTATGAGTCTTCAAGCTCCTGAACCTTCTCCTGGAGGAAAGAGGGACGAAAAGTCTGTTGGCTGGGTGGGTCGTGTCCTTGATTATCCTGGCAGCACTGCTCCGACAGCGTGCGGTGTAAAGTGAGTCCATGGTTTGTGTGATGTGCTGTGCCGTGTTCACGATCTTCTGCAGCTTCTTTCGATCTTGGACAGGACAACTTCCATACGAGGTTGTGATGCACCCTAGAAGAATGCTTTCTACGGTGCATCTATAAAAATTAGTGAGGGTTTTAGGGGACAGGCCAAATTTCGTTAGTTTTCTCAGGAAGTAAAGGCGCTAGTGAGCCTTCTTAGCAGTGAACTCTGCTTGGTTGGACCAAGTCAGGTCATTTGTGATATTGACCCCGAGGAACTTAAAGCTTTTGACCTGTTCCACTTGCGCACCACCGATGTAAATTGGGTCGTGCGGTCCGCTACTCCTTCTGAAGTCAACAACCAATTCCTTCGTCTTGCTGACGTTGAGGGATAGGTTATTGTCTTCGCACCATGCCACCAGGTTCTTAATTTCCTCTCTGTACTCAAACTCATCATTACCCGAGATACGGCCTACAATTGTGTCATCAGCAAACTTATATATTGAGTTTGATGGAAACTTGGCTACACAATCATGGGTGTACAGTGAGTACAGCAGGGGGCTGAGTACATAGCCTTGTGGGGCACCGGTGCTCAGAGTGTTTCAGTGAGATTCCCCCATCATTCTCCTGAATTCCAGGGAATACAGCCCAAGAGCAGCCAGATGTTCCTCATACGGTAAGCCTTTCATTCCTGGAATCATTCTTGTGAATCTTCTCTGAACCCTCTCCAATGTCAATATATCCTTTCTAAAATAAGGAGCCCAAAACTGCACACAATACTCCAAGTGTGGTCTCACGAGTGCTTTATAGAGCCTCAACATCACATCCCTGCTGTTATATTCTATACCTCAAGAAAATAATGCCAACATTGCATTCACCTTCGGCACCACCAATTCAACCTGGAGGTTAACCTTTAGGGTATCCTGCACAAGGACTTCCAAGTCCCTTTGCATCTCTGCATTTTGAATTCTCTCCCCATCTAAATAATAGTCTGCATGACCATACACTTTCTAACATTGTATTTAATTTGCCACTTCTTTGCCCATTCCCCTAAACTATCTAAGTCTCTCTGCAGGCTCTCTGTTTCCTCAACACTTCCTGCTCCTCCACCTATCTTTGTATCATCAGCAAATGTAGCCACAAATCCATTAATCCCATAGTCCAAATCACTGACATACCTTGTAAAAAGCAGCAGTCCCAACACTGGCCCCTGTGGAAGTCCAATTCAGCCAGCCAGAATAGGATCCCTTTATTCCCACTCTCTGTTTTCTGCCAATCAGCCAATGCTCCACCCATGCTAGTAACTTCCCCGTAATTCCATGGGCTCGTATCTTGCTAAGCAGCCTCATGTGTGGCACCTTGTCAAAGGCCTTCTGAAAATCCCAGTACACCACATCCACTGCATCTCCTTTGTCTACCCTGCTTGCAATTTCCTCAAAAAATTGTGGTAGGTTAGTCAGGCAGGATTTTCCTTTCAAGAAGGTTGGTGGTGTTGTAGATAGTGTAGAGAATTGTCGAAGATTGCAGAGAGACATTGATAGGATGCAGAAGTGGACTGCGAAGTGGCAGATAGAGTTCAACCTGGAGAAGTGTGAGGTGGTACACTTTGGAAGGACAAACTCCAAGGCAGAGTACAAAGTAAATGGCAGAATACTTGGTAGTGTGGAGGAGCAGAGGGATCTTGGGGTACATGTCCACAGATCCCTGAAAGTTGCCTCACAGGTAGATAGGGTAGTTAAGAAAGCTTATGGGGTGTTAGCCTTCATAAGTCGAGGGATAGAGTTTAAGAGTCGCGATGTAATGATGCAGCTCTATAAAACTCTGGTTAGGCCACAATTGGAGTACTGTGTCCAGTTCTGGTCACCTCACTATAGGAAGGATGTGGAAGCATTGGAAAGGGTACAGAGGAGATTTACCAGGATGCTGCCTGGTTTCGAGAGTATGCATTACGATCAGAGATTAAGGGAGCTAGGGCTTTACTCTTTGGAGAGAAGGAGGATGAGAGGAGACATGATAGAGGTGTATAAGATAATAAGAGGAATAGGTAGAGTGGATAGCCAGTGCCTCTTCCCCAGGGCACCACTGCTCAATACAAGAGGACATGGCTTTAAGTTAAGGGGTGGGAAGTTCAAGGGGGATATTAGAGGAAGGTTTTTTTACTCAGAGAGTGGTTGGTGACTGAGTCAGTGGTGGAGGCAGATACACTCGTGAAGTTTAAGAGACTACTAGACAAGTATATGGAGGAATTTAATGTGGGGGGTTATATGGGAGGCAGGGTTTGCGGGTCGGCACAACATTGTGTGCTGAAGGGCCTGTAATATGCTGTACTATTCTATGTCTATGTCTATGTCTATATTCCTTCATGTCCCAACTAATCGAGAATTTATCAACCTCGCCTTAAATACACCCAATAACTTCACCTCCACAGTGGCCTGTGGCAACGAATTCCACAGATTCACCTCCTCATCTCCGTTTGAAATGGACATCACTCTATTCTGAGGCTGTGTCCTCTTGTCTTAGACTCCCTCACCATTGGAAGCATCCTATCCACATCCACTCTATCGAAGCATTTCAACATTCAGTAGGTTTCAATGAGATTCTCCTTCATTCTTCTGAATTACAGAGAGTGTAGGCTCAGAACCATCAAACACTCCTGAAATGGTAAGCCTTTCAATCCTGGAATCATTTTCATGAACCTCCTTTGAACCCTCTCCAATGTCAGAACATTCTTTCTTTGATAAGGGGCCAAATCTGCTCAGAATACACCAAGTAGGGTCTCACTAGTGCCTTAGAAAGCTTATCATTACATCATTTTTTAAATATTCTAGTCCTGTCAAAATGCACGCGAGCAGTCTATTTGCCTTCCTTATCACCGACTCAATCTGCAAATTAACCTTCTGCAAACCCTGCTCAAGGCCTTCCAAGACCCTTTCCACTTCAGATTTTTGAATTTCCTCTCCATTTAGAAAATATTCTATCCTTTTATTTCTTCTACCAAAGTGCATGACCATACACTTTGCAACACTGTATTCCATCTGCCATTTCTCCTAATCTGTCTAAGTCCTTCTGTAGCCTCTCCACTTCCTCAACACTATCTGCCGCTCGACTTTTCTTCGTATCGTCTGCAGACCTGGTCACAAGGCCATCAATTCCATCACCCAAATCATTGACATATAACATAAAAAGAAGCGCAGACCCACATGGAACACCTCTAGTCATCGGCAGCCAACCAAATAAGGCTCCCTTTATTCCCAATATCAGCCAAAAGTCTATCCCTGCTAGTATCTGTCCTGTAATACCATGGATTTTTATCTTGTTAAGCAGCCTCTTGTGTAGCACCTTGTCAAAGGCCTTCTGAAAATCCAAGTACACAACATCTGCTTATTATTTCTTCAAAGAATTTCAACAGATTTGTCAGGCATAATTTTTGCTTAAGGAAACCATGCTGACTTTGGTTTATTTTATCATGTGTCTCCAAGTACTCTGAAACAACATACTTAACAATCAATTCCAACATTTTCCTAACCACTGAGCTCAGACTAACTGACCTATAATCTCCTTTCTTCTGCCTATCTCCCTTCTTAAAGAGTGGAGTGACATTTGCAATTTCCCAGCCCTCTTGAACCATTCTTGAAAAATCATTGCCAATACCTCCAGAATCTCTTTAGCCACTTCCTTCAGAACCCTGGGGTGTACATCATCTGGTCCAGGTGACTTACCTACCTTCAGACCTTCCAGCTTCCCAAGCACCTCACCCTAGTAATGGCAACTTCACTCACTTCTGTCCCCGACACTCTTGAACTTCCAGCATAGTGCTAGCATCTTCTGCAGAGAGCAATGCAAAATAGTTATTCAGTTCATCCGACATTTCCTTGTTCCCCATTACTACCTCTCCAGCACCATTTTCCAGCAGGCCGATATTCATTCTCAATTCTCTTTTACACTTTATATATCTGACGAAACTTTTAGTATCCTCTTTAATATTATTGGCTAATTTACCTCTTTATTCCATCTTTTCCTTCCTTATGACTTTTTAGTTGCTCTTTAAAAAGTTTCCCAGTCCTCTAACTTCCCACTAATTTTTGCTCTATTATATGCTCTCTCGTTGGCTTTTATGTTGGCTTTGCTTTCATTTATCAGTCACAGTTGCTTTATCTTCTTTTAGAATATTTCTTCATCTTTGGGACATATCTATCCTGCACCTTCCAAATTCCCACTTGCTTCAAAAAGCCAACAATTATACCAGTGGCTAACAAGTATAATGTGGGCTGCCGTACTGACTATCGCCCAGTAGCACTCACATCGACAGTGATGAAATGCTTTGAGAGGTTGGTCATGACTAGACTGAACTCCTGCCCCAGCAAGGACCTGTACCCACTGCAATTTGCCTATCGCCACAATAGGTCAATGGCAGATGCAATCTCAATGGCTCTCCACACGGCCTTAGACCACCTGGACAACACAAACACCTATGTCAGGATGCTGTTCATCGACTATAGCTCAGCATTTAATACCATCATTCCCACAATCCTGATTGAGAAGTTGCAGAACCTGGGCCTCTGTACCTCCCTCTGCAATTGGATCCTCAACTTCCTAACCAGAAGACCACAATCTGTGCGGATTGGTGATAACATATCCTCTTCGCTGATGATCAACACTGGCGCACCTCAGGGGTGTGTGCTTAGCCCACTGCTCTACTCTCTATATACACGTGACTGTGTGGCTAGGCACAGCTTAATTACCATCTTTAAATTTGCTG
The DNA here is from genome assembly GCF_963921235.1 of Mobula hypostoma. Taxonomy (NCBI): domain Eukaryota; kingdom Metazoa; phylum Chordata; class Chondrichthyes; order Myliobatiformes; family Myliobatidae; genus Mobula; species Mobula hypostoma. The sequence goes on from NC_086111.1 coordinate 663,382, forward strand.
ACAATACAACCATTGTGGTAGAATCTCAGGTGGTGACGAGAGGGCGTACAGGAGTGAGATATGCCAACTAGTGAAATGGTGCCACAGCAACAACCTGGCGCTCAACATCAGTAAGACGAAAGAACTGATAGAGGACTTCAGGAAGGGTAAGACGAAGGAACACATACCAATCCTCATAGAGGGATCAGAAGTGGAGAGAGTGAACAGCTTCAAGTTCCTGGGTGTCAAGATCTCTGAGGATCTAACCTGGTCCCAACATATTTTTTTAGATTATGAAGACACGCAGTCCTCTTTTATTGTCATTTAGTAATGCATGATTTAAGAAATGATACAATATTTCCTCCGGTGTGATATCACAAAACACAGGACAGACCAAGACTGAAAAAACTAACAAAACCACATATTTATAACACGGAGTTACAACAGTGCAACAATACCATAACTTGATGAAGAACAGTCCATGAACTCGGTAAAAAGTTCAAAGTCTCTCAAATGTCCCACATCTCACGCAGACGGGAGAAGGAAGAAAAACTCTCCCTGCCATGCCCAACCACGGTCCGACTCTGGGTCGTCTGCAAACTTCGAGCCTCCGATCAGCCCTCCGACACCGAGTACCGAGCACCATCTCTATCCAAGCGATTTGACCTCAATCTCGGTCGCCATCAGCAGGCAAAGCCGGGGATTTTGAGGCCTTCCCTCCAGAAAATTCATGATCGCGCAGTAACAACAGCAGTGAACGGGTGTTTCAGTAATTTCTCCAGATGTTCCTCTGTGCTTTCATGTCTGTCTCCATCAAATCAGAATTGTCCACGGCCCCTATTTAACGGATACAATATCAATTTTCACCGGAGGGCTGGGCACGCACAGCGCGCTGCTCTCTCTCCTCCCGCCTTTTCAATGTAGTTTTAAAGAAGGCAAGACAGCGGCTATACTTTATGAGGAGTTTGAAGAGATTTGGCATGTCAACAAATACACACAAAAACTTCTATAGTTGTATTGTGGAGAACATTCTGACAGGCTGCATCACTGTCTGATATGGAGGGGCTACTGCACAGGACTGAAAGAAGCTGCAGAAGGTTGTAAATCTAGTCAGCTCCATCTTGGGTAGTAGCCTATATAGTACCCAGGACATCTTTAGGGAGTGGTGTTTCAGAAAGGCAGCGTCCATTATTAAGGACCTCCAGCACCCAGGGCATGGCCTTTTCTCACTGTTATCATCAGGTAGGAGATACAGAAGCCTGAAGGCACACACTCAGCAATAATTAAGTAGGTTTTCAAAACTTGCAGAGAGATTTAGGCCAGTTAGAAGAGTGGGCTGAAAGACGGCAGATGAAGTTTAATGCTGATAAATGTGAGGTGTTACATTTTGGTAGGACTAATCAAAATAGGACATACATGGTAAATGGTAGGGCATTGAAGAATGCTGTAGAACAGAGGGATCTAGGAATAATGGTGCATAGTTCTCTGAAGGTAGAATCTCATATGGATAGGGTGGTGAAGAAAGCTTTTGGTATGCTGGTCTTTATTAATCACAGCATTGAGTATAGGAGTTGGGATGTAATGTTGAAATTGTATAAGACATTGGTGAGGCCAAATTTGGAATATTGTGTACAGTTTTG